>NC_086455.1:68267727-68590227 GCF_028390025.1 Pseudophryne corroboree
CTAAGCGGATTTTCATTGCGATGCGATGAAAAATACAGAGCGAACGACTCGGAATGAGGGCCCAGATCCAGGGTACCAGGCTCCTCGGATAATCCTTTTGTAATCCACGTACTTGATTAAAAAAATAAAACGGAGACCCGAGCCACGCACTGAAAGGGGACCCATGTTTTCACATGGGTCCCCTTTCCCCGAATGCCAGAAACTCACTCTGACTGATGTCTAAGTGGGTTTCTTCAGCCAATCAGGGAGCGCCACGTTGTAGCACCCTCCTGATCGGCTGTGTGCTCCTGTACTGTCTGACAGGCGGCACACGGCAGTGTTACAATGTAGCGCCTATGCGCTCCATTGTAACCAATGGTGGGAACTTTCTGCTCAGCGGTTGACCGAAAGTGACCTCACCGCTGACCTGAAAGTTCCCACCATTGGTTACAATGGAGCGCATAGGCGCTCCATTGTAACACTGCCGTGTGCCGCCTGTCAGACAGTACAGGAGCACACAGCCGATCAGGAGGGTGCTACAACGTGGCGCTCCCTGATTGGCTGAAGAAACCCACTTAGACATCAGTCAGAGTGGGTTTCTGGCATTCGGGGAAAGGGGACCCATGTGAAAACATGGGTCCCCTTTCAGTGCGTGGCTCGGGTCTCCGTTTTATTTTTTTAATCAAGTACGTGGATTACAAAAGGATTATCCGAGGAGCCTGGTACCCTGGATCTGGTGAGTATAATTTATTCAACAGGTACCCCATGGATTCTACTGGACAAGAGGACCGACCTGCGTGTGAACATAAGGTAAGTATGTATGTATGTTTGTGTGGATGGATGTAATAAAACTTTACTTTCAAGGTGTGTGTGTATTGTCTTTTTTTGGGTATTTTTTTAGTAGTAGTACTACAGGTACCAGCGGGCCCGTTTTTCCGCCGCATGCTGGTACTTGTGGTTCTCCAAGTACCAGCATGTGGGGGAGGCTTGCTGGGCCTTGTAGTACTGCTACTAAAAACAATATCTTACACTTTTACAAAAAGGCTATCAGCCCCCCATCCGCAGCCTATTGGATGGGGGGGACAGCCTCGGGCTTCACCCCTGGCCCTTGGGTGGCTGGGGGGGGGACCCCTTGATTGAAGGGGTCCCCACTCCCCCAGGGTACCCCGGCCAGGGGTGACTAGTTGGATATTTGATGCCACGGCCGCAGGGCACTGTATAAAAGTGACCCCCGGCTGTGGCATTATCTGTCCAGCTAGTGGAGCCCGGTGCTGGTTTTAAAAATACGGGGGACCCCTACGCTTTTTGTCCCCCGTATTTTTGGAACCAGGACCAGGCGCAGAGCCCGATGCTGGTTGCTTAAATATGGGGGAACCCCTGTCATTTTTCCCCCCATATTTCTGCAACCAGGATCGGCTCAAAGAGCCCGAGGCTGGTTATGCTTAGGAGGGGGGACCCCACGCAATTTTTTTTCAACAAATTAACACTTTCCCACCCCTTTCCACTGATATACATGCACGGATCTCATGGATCCGTGCATGCCTATCCAATCACGGCTCAAAAAAGCAGGTCTGTTTTTTTTTAGCACTTTTTTACGAGTTGTATTTTTTCACGGCAGTGTTTTTTTTTTTTTTGCTTTGCACTTCTTAGTAAATGACCGAGATTCATACTTAAACAGCCGCGTTTTGACCGATGGTGTATTCATTCGTATTTTTTTTGTTGGACTTGCAAAAAAATACGAATGGCCTCATCACTGCCGTGATTTCTGCTTAGTAAATTACCGAGATGACACTTTGAAGAAAAAACGGCATCTCGGACAAAATCGGGACCTTAGTAAATATACCCCAATGTCTCTAGCATCACCTCATGTGCCCAGTGTTCGTATCCAATGTAACCGCGTGGAAGAGGTCATCTGAGGAAACACAGGAATTGTGTAGAAAGCATGAAATCAGATTAAGCATTTACTGTATTTTTTAAGAAATTTTATTTTGGTGTAAGTCACCGAACCCCAAATTTTTTTTTAAATTAAAACCATAAATACTTTATTATTCGTTACAGCAGTGAAACAGAATTGGATACTGGCAAAGTATGTTTTAGACGTGGAGTTTGTATTGTAAGTGTGCCTAAGCTCTACCTTGGAGCAGAATGATTCTGGTGCTGTTATGCAACAGTAATGAAGAGAGATTTCCATGGTGCAGATAATTCATGTTCATTTATCCAACCCCTGATTCAGTAAGATGCTGGATTGCATCTGACACACGAGCAATACATTAGATAAGTATTTTGGTTGTTTATTTTATATTTCTTTAGGTTGGCTGGGGAACAAGTTATGTACCTGTAGGCAACGCCTTGGGTTCTAGCTCAGCCTGGGTGCTATATGTGTGAAGTTTGTATGTGCTGCTCATATTCATGTGGAGTTTTGTGCGTGAGCGAGCCTTCACAATGCGATCGCATCCTGCCAGGATGCAATCGCATTCTGATTGACAGGCGGTGGGTGTTTAGTGGCAGCCATGCTGCGTTGGTGGGGAGTTGTGCAGGAAATGTAATTGTGTCATGGCCATTTTCTGGGTGGCTGGATGATGTCGCCTGTGTTTCCCGTGACAGGAAACATGGCGGCTGTGCACCTGCGTACGCCTCCTGGCTGTGTATACAGGAGGTCTACCTCTATTTCCTATTGCGTGATCGCACCGCAGGGCAGTGCTACACATGCTGGGCGGCCTTGCCTTGTTCTGGGCGGCTGCAACTGCTATGGAGTCTGGTGTAAAAACATATCACAAGGCAGTAATCTAAGGGCAGGCTTAAAGACTTGGGGATATATTCAATTCATGTTGGATCGGATCCGACAAAGCAGTATTAAAAGAACGGCCAAATCTGACAGAATTTGGCTGTTCCCGACAACACCAGTCTAACTTTTTTTAAAGTCGGATTGACATTGTCAGAAAGGACACAGACAGGCTCCCGGTAAAGACGCAGCTCCCTTCTGCTAGCAGGTCATCGCAGCGGAGAGAGCAGGGAATACCGCGGCTGCGGCAGCATAGCAGGAGGATAGGGCGCCGCCGCCGGACCTCCCGGCTCCGGCACTTAATGTACCCGTCTCCTCCTCTCAGCTCCTCCTCATCCGTCCCCGCTACATCTCCTCTCCTATCCTCCTCACCCGCCCGCCGTTTCTTCCTCCTAATCCTCCCCTGTTCCCACACCCCTCAAAACATGTCCCCACTCGCTGTCTCGTCTCCTCAATCCGACTTTTTTTAAAGTCGGATTGAGATTGTCGGAAACGGAGCCAAAACCTGGCGAATTTGGCCGCGTTTCCGACAGAAGCACGCGGATCGCTGATCCACGTGCTTTCTGACAAGTCAGAATTCCCGACTTGTTGGAAAAATTAGGGCTCCATTGAATAGGTTGGAACCCTTTCCGACCTAAAATAGTCGGAAACTGACGTCTTTCCGACAAGACTGCAGTTTCCAATTTCAATTGAATATACCCCTTGTTCAGCTGTGTTGCACTGTCATAATGTCATGCATGCTGCACTTCCGCACAATTATAAAGGATTTGTGACACAGTTCATATACCCTCAACATGACCCATTCATTAGGTACCAAATGCTCTGTATCAGTGAAATGTGACATGTGCAGAACGGGTCCTGCAATCTTTTCTCTAAAATGTGAACGCCTCTGACTGATTGACATGCAGAAGCATTCGCAGAGAAGGGCGGGGGCGGCCGGCGTTCAGGAAAATGGGGGCGTGTTGCCCCCATTTTCCTGGAGTTTCAATGCGCAGTTTCCTTGGCTTACTCAGTCACGATGTTCATCTGAAATGCAATCTCATCGCAAATACAGGGAGGAGGTGGTATGGAGGCAGGAGGTGGTATGCACCTCCTCCTGCATTTGCATTGCTCATGACTGCAAATCATAGTTGCCTACCCTCCCTCATTCTACAGGAGACTCCCTGAAATAGTAGCAATCTCCCTCACTCCCTGAATAGACCAGCAATCTCCCTGATTGCACCTTATCCCCATTATATAGCCGTTACATTCTTTGGGGAAAAAATAAATCAGAAATACATACAGTCAAATGGGCTCATCAGCGCCATTTCCTGCATTGGGTATAAGACACAATGATCTCTATAGCTACATGCATTTTAAATAAGGTTTCTCGTGACCACTTACAGCAGATGGAACGTTTTATAAAACACAATACACAAGCAAATCCTGCAAAATACCAGTGTCTTTTCTTCAACAAGTAGATCTTAACTAACTTTGGGGCTTATTTACATTTGGATGTAAGTAATTTTGATTACACGCCTCTCAGATGTAGCAGTACACGTCCGCACTGATAGGTATTACTTTCACAATCTCCCTGAAATGCTTTTTCCAAAGTAGGCAAGTATGCTGCAAATGCAACGCTGCGAGCAGCTTTGCATTTGCAAACCTCAATGAATCGGGCCCAAAATGCTCTGTTCTTAGCCGGATTAGGCTTTCCCCCTTCCACCAGCAGCCACCGCCCGTCTGCAGCTGCTGCTCGCCCCCCCCCCAACGAGGCCGACCACCAGCAACAGAAGCCGTCGGGGAAGGGGGGGCACGCTGCAGCAGGGAGAGAAGACTCCAGGCTGCCGGGGAGGGATGGTTCCACACTGCAGGGAAAAGAGTGTGGTATGTCCCATACCACATGACCACAAGACAGGGGGGCCCAGGCTACTGACCCCCTGGGTCCCATCCCCCCCTCCCCCTCCTTAATCCGTCCCTGGAGGGACTCACCGGCAGTTGGTGCTGCTTCCCTAATAGAATTTTGGACTGCGCTGTCACTGGCAAGGAAGTTCAGGAACAGAGCATTTGTACCTTATGGAATGGGTCATGTTGGAGGGTATGAGGTCAGAGCCAGGAGCTTGGACTAAGGTCAAGGCTGTGATAGTTTGCAGAGAGGTTCAAATTTGTTGGTGGCTGATCTAGGCTGTGCCTCCCTGCAATTGTCATGGTGGCCAGCCAGCAGTTAAGGCCCTGTGATTGGGAAATTGGATTGTAAAATCCACTTGCACAGGGACAGATATAATTGAGAAAACATCCTATGATTGTACAGTACTGTGGCATATGTGATTGCTACAGAGATCTAGATACATAGTAATAATATACTTGAATGTATTAGGATTACAGTGGCCAAAAATAAACTACCATGGAACTCAAGACATTTTTTTGTAAGAGATCAAAACCTTATTATTTATATTTATTTATCTTTTATTGGAAAGTCTTCCCTCCCTGGGGCTACTGAGCCTTTGAAGTATTTATATACTGTCATGGCAACGGAAATTGTTGCCTGTAAAGCAATTTTTCCAAATATTTATCTGGATTTTAAACTGATTATTTGCTTCCCAAGCTGGGTCAGGACCTTCCCGTCAGACTGTTTCCATGGCAACACATGTATTCTGAGCCTAATGCTGAATAACACAGGGACAATGGCAGGGCATGCCTTAAAGGGACATCTGTCCTCACATTTTACCTTAGTGTGCTCAGAAATGGTCAGATATCCTATGTTCTATGACATGTATCTGGGTGACTGCATCTAGACAGGGTAGCGTCTAGTTTACCTTCGTGGAGAAGACCTTTCCCATAACCCCCTGGGTCACAATCTATTTGGAATAGTAAAGTGTGGCGAGCGGAGCGAGACACCCGAGTCCGAAGTGTGGCGAGCCCGCGAGGGTCCAATGCTGCGTAGAAAAATAAAATTACCCCAAACGAACGGAGTACGAAGAAAACATTTAGGTACTGTAAGGGCGGAAGTTCTCTCCTGCCCTCTCGTTTTGTCACTTCCAGGTCCTAAGCACGAAGGTAACATAGACACAACCATCTAGAATGGGCTTATACTCTGCACACCTCATGCAAATAACGAGTGTACTGTCATACATTATATAATACCAGGAAGGTGCTACATTAGTCCAATTTCCATCTCTGTGAAAGATGATTATATGAGAGTTGTCTTTTTCTTTATAAATATCTGCATGATTTTTAGTACATAAGATACCTGAGGCTATTTGCTGACGTCAGGCCCTATTCAGCTTGCATCGTTAATTTCCCGTACTGCGCGTGTGTGGGCCGACCAGTGCGATTGCATTGCATTGATGCTGGCGTCTGTACCTGATAGACAGAGGCGTTAGCGGGGTGGCGCGCGTTGCGGGGGTGTTGTGGCATAAATATGGGCGAGCTGGGGCCATTTTCGAGGCGGCCGCGTGACGTTACACGCGGCCGCTGTGAAGGAAAAAATTACGGCGGCCCGTCTGCTTTCGCAGCCAGGCTGCACAGGCAGAGGGCTACCCTAAACCAGCGACGCTGGCGTCCTTAGCATGCAAAGGGTGGCCCCTTTGCTGCTGGGCGACCCCAAAGCATGCCCCTGATAACAGCTGCAATTTTCTATATCAGCAAAACAGCAACTGAAGTGGAATAAGGCCCATAGGACAGTGTAGAAGATTATGGGGGCACATTGTATAGGTGACGTATTGGTTCATGGGGAAATTCCCACAAATATCCGGACAGCATGATACAACATGTATAATGATGCTGCACAATATGGGACATCTACTGTACATCTCTGTGGGGGACACTGAGAGGTACAGATTGGATACTGTCAGGGAAGAATGCCAAAAGAAGTCCACAGGGCTCTATTAGGCAGCGCCAGGTACAGGGTGTGTGATCTACAGTGTCTAGTTAGACGTTCAGTAGGTGGACACCAAATGGTAGACATGCATTAAGTTAACATGGTCAAAAGGTCGACATGTAAATGGTCGACCGTGATTACGGTCGACAGGTACAAAAGAGTGACAGATTCATATGGTCATCATGCCAATGGTCGACACAACTTTTTAAAGTTTTTTTCCCCCCATATTTCCCACCTTTTTCATACTTTACCATCCACGTGGACTACGATTGGGAATACTAACCTGTGCTGAGCGCAGCAATAGTGGAACGATGCACCTTGCACGGAGACGCGGTACACTAATTGGGGTTCCCTGTGCTCTGATGGTAAAAACGACACCCAAAAAATAAATAAAATATGGTATTGACCCTTTTTGTGTTGATCATTTTCAATGTCAACATTTTCATGTGTTGACTTTTTGTACCTGTCGACCTTTTCATGTATCGACCTTTTCTATATCGACCTAATTACCATGTCGACATGTTGTCCCTGACGACCATTTGGTGTCAACCTATTGCTGTAGACCATGTTACTGTAGATCTGTTGAACTGAAACCATCTATAGATGTCATTGCCTACTGTAGGGTCTATATACTAAGCCTTGGATGGAGATAAATTTGACGGAGATAAATTACCAGCCAATTAGCTAATAACTGTCGTTTTTCAAACCCAGCCTGTAATGTGACGGCGGTCGGCCAACCGCTCGTACACATGCTGCGGTGGCCGGCGGTGATTGACAGCTGAACTGGGCGGGCGTGTGTACACGCCCGCCCAGTTCATGACGTCAGTCCCCGACAGATCGGACAGTGTGTATGCTCAACACACTGCCCGATCCGTCCATAGATATATCTGCCGATCAATTGATAGGCAGATATATCTTTCCAGTGTGTACCCACCTTAAGGCTTAGTAAATAGACCCCTTTGTCTATTATTATTTTTATTTGTGTATGTCATGACTCATTTTTGTGATTTGCTCAACACTGGCCGTGTGTATTGGTATGTTTATAAATAAATACTTTCAATATAAAGATAATTGGTTTTGTGTACGCATTGAAAATAACTGTCTCTGATAACAGCAGCGCTTCATTTTCTATATATATGTTTTCTTCTAGAATTGGGGTCTCCAGTTAACTCCTTTGAAGGAGCTCCTAGCTGTCATTTTTCAAACACACCCTGTAACACGGCAGTGAGGAGCTGGTTGGTTGGTACTTTATCACCGTGCAATTTATCACTCTCCAAGGCTTGATAAATGAGCTCCTAAGGATGTTAACATTGGCCTGATTCTATGTCGCATGGTGGTACGAATATTGCCACACTTAGGGGGTCATTCCGAGTTGATCGCTCGCTAGCTACTTTTAGCAGCCGCGCAAACGCATAGTCGCCACCCACGGGGGAGTGTATTTACGCTTTGCAACTGTGCGAACGCGTGTGCAGCCGAGCGGGACAAAAAAGTTTTTTGCAGTTTCTGAGTAGCTCTGGACTTACTCAGCCCTTGTGATCACTTCAGTCTTTTTGGTCCTGGAATTGACGTCAGACACCCGCCCTGCTAACGCTTGGACACGCCTGCGTTTTTCCAAACACTCCCAGAAAACGGTCAGTTGCCACCCACAAACGCCCTCTTCCTGTCAATCTCTTTGCGATCGGCTGTGCGAATGGATTCTTCGTTAAATCCATCGCCCAGCAACGATCCGCTTTGTACCCGTACGACGCGCCTGCGCATTGCGGTGCATATGCATGCGCAGTAGTAACCTGTTCGCTGCGCTGCGAAAAACGACAGCGAGCGATCAACTCGGAATGACCCCCTTGGTTTTAGTGCACCTGTGCGCCAGTGAACATATACATCACTGCATATCTCCAGGCGAATCCGGAGATATGCAAGGGTGTCAGTGGTAGGCATGTATTGGGCTTGTTGCCAAAGTTACTCCATGTTGAGAGCTGTGCATTTTGAAAAGAGGGCAGTGTGGATAGTTGGTGTAGCTTATTGTACTTATTATACTTCAGTTTTGCTATTTGGAGGGAATCCTTTGTGCTGAATGGATATTAACTCTTTTAATTGATTTGAAACTACTGGCCACTGAGGCATGAGGTACAACATGCCTCAAGAGATTTATTGGTAAAAATGTTGGAATGGAGTTGGAAATGTATCTAAATTTCAGAGATTCATCATGGCCAAATAGATTTTGATAAATGCACGCTGGAGGGGTGTGGTATATTTTGCCATAATTGACCCGGTTGACATTTATCCTGTCAACAGTGAAATGTCGACATTATTAAAATGTCGACAAACCTTCCCTGGTGTTCTAGCGGTGACTTACCTGGTACAGCAGGCCCCATGGCTCTAGTGATGTCTTCTGCGTCTGGCGGTCAGGTGAGGATGACTTCCAGCGGATCCATTGGCACTTGCGGTGGTGAGTATGCCTAAACCTTTACCTCCCTCTAGTGCCTAATCCTAACCATTCCTACCGTAGCCTAACCCAACCTCTCCTCCCGCAGCCTAACCCAACCTCTCCTCCCGCAGCCTAACCCAACCTCTCATCAATTCAGAAATCACAGGGGTCAGGTCTGGTCCTATGCAGGCCTGGGCAACCTGTGGCTCTCCAGCTATTGTGAAACTACACATCCCAGCATGTTCTGACACCAATTTAGCATTCCCTATTAGAAAAACTGTGGTAAGGCATGCTGGGACTTGTAGTTTCACAACAGCTGGCCTGGCCAGTCCTGAAAACGTTGCTTTAAGGAAAGGCGTGACAATACTGTGGTAGAATCTTACACTTTTTGCATAGTGTTCATCTCCAGAGCTGTCTGCCTCCCACTGAAGGTACACATTAGCGAGTGTCATCACATACAGTGCAGATTGTTTACAGAATTAAGTCTTCTTCAGGCTTGTATGCAGCAATTACACTTGTCTCAGGGTTTTGATCCATAGCGTGGTATAATGTACTCTTGCCAGAGCAGGACTGTGTCAGCTTGTGCAGCAGTATCTGTGTGACTCAGTGTGTCATAGCCTGTAATTTAGCCCAACACACAAGAATGTGTCTAAACTTAAATCAGATACAGTCATCTATACTATTTACATTTCCTGGGAAGTTGGAACAGGTTTGTTAACTCAGGAAATCAGTTGTTCACCTCAAGGTGCCATATTTTTGTGAGAACCCATCCTTCAGCTCTAAGGCACTCTTCCTGCAATGTATGTAATACGTTGGTTTTATAGCAGACTTTTATTTTCTTTTACCTGTTTCCAGCTAAATATGCTTAAAAGCAGGCATGTCCAACAGCCCTCCAGCTGTTGTGAAACTACACATCCCAGCATGCCCTGACACAGCTTTAGCATTCTCTGACAGCAAAACTGTGTCAGGGCATGCTGGGATATGTAGTTTCACAACAGCTGGAGGGCCGCAGTTTGGACATGCCTGGCTTAAAGCATGTAATTTCCATTTATGTGGGATTTTCTTTATCTTCATCATACACAGAGCACCATATTACATAATGTTTACAATTTTTTTTTCATTGGCATGATACATGGAGCGTGGTCATGCTATGTGGAGTTTGACCACAACACTTTACAGCATGGGTCTTTGGGGGTCATTCCGAGTTGATTGTAGCTAAATTTAGCACAGCTACGATCACGAACTCAGACATGCGGGGGGACGTCCCGCATGTCAGTGCCGCCCCCGCCCCCCCCCCCCCCCCCGCAGAAGTGCAAAGGCATCGCACAGCAGCGACGCCTTTGCACTTCAAGAGTAGCTCCTGACCAGCGCAGCTTTAGCATGCTGGCCGGGAGCTACTCATCGCTCCCCGGCCTGCAGCGGCTGCGTGTGACGTCAAGCAGCCGCTGTGGGCCACTCCCGGCACGGTCCGGCCACGCCTGCGTTGACTGGACCGCGCCCACGAAACGGCGGCCAAACGACACCGTTTCGCCCCCTCCCGCCCATGGACCACCGTTGCCTGTCAATCAGGCAGAGGCGATTGTAGCGCGGCGCCGGTGCATGCGCAGTCCTGAACTGATTGCTAAGCTGCAAAAAACTGCAGCGTGCGATTGGGTCAGAATGACCCCCTTTAACCTGTGGCCCTCCAGCTGCTATGGAACTATACATCCCAGCTTGCCCTGCCTCAGTTTTAGCATACCTTAATTGCTGTGAAACTACACATCCCAGCATGCCCTGCAGATACGGAGGGGTACTCACCGTTGCAGAGGAGGGCGCTGTGCCTGGTGAGCGTGGCTCCGCCGCCAGCACCAAGAGACTGGCCACGCTCACCAGGCACAGCGCCCTCCTCTGCAACGGTGAGTACCCCCCTTTCGAGCACGCTCGCTGTGCACGCACAAGGGAGTCCCTCTTCAATCATTAGAGGTGTTAGGAGGTATGTAAGTGACAGGAGAAAATCAAATGGAGGAATAATAAGACTTGAGACAGAGAGTGAGCTTTTGGTGGAGGGAGCAATCAGTAGCGGATTTTGGTACGGGCACGCAGGATTTTTGCCTGGGGCGCCGCCTTCTTGAGGGCGCAGCCGCATGGCAAGATCTGCTACTGTTGGTCAGTGCCCCCCGGTGCTGTGAAGGAAACTAGACGCTACCCGTCTAGTTTCCCTTCGTGGAGAGGACCTTTGCTGTGCGGTGCGCGATGACATCAGTGCGCACCGCACAGCATTGTGGGACTGGCACATAGACGCTAGGGGTCATAATTGACCTCTAGTGTCTATGCTGTGCTATAGGAGAGACGTCATGACGTCTCTCCCATAGATCTGAGGAGCGGCGCCGGCGGAGGTCAGCAGCAGTCGGGAATCAGGAGCGGGGATAGTAAGCATTATTTTTTTTATTTTTTTTTGTAAACGGCGCTACTCAACTGGGGGCACAACTCTACAGGGGGCAAAACTCTACAGGGGGTATAACTGACCACGCCCTTGTATGAAGCCACGCCCCTATTTTCACCCGGGGCGCCACAAGGGCTAGAACCAGCCCTGGGAGCAATAGCAGATCACCTAAATAATTATTTTTGCTCAGTATTCACTACAGAAGGAGAGGGGAAGGGGCCACAGTTAAGCTACAAGGACATTCATAAAAATAAGGTAGGTGAAAGTACATTTACAGAGGAGAAGGTCTTTACAGAACTCTCAAAACTGAAAGTGGATAAATTAATAGGGCCAGATGAGATACATCAAAGGATAATAAAAGAGCTTAAAGGTGTGCTGGTAGCACCATTAACAGAATTATAGAACCGGTCACTAGTTCATACTTACCGACTTCTGGGCTGCTCTCTCCGGCTCAGCAGAGGGGGCTGGCAGTCAGGTGACGTGCAAGGGGGCGGACCGGAGGCGGAACGGGGGTGTGCCGGAGGCGGAACGGAGCGTGGCTTCTGGAACGCATCTTTTAAGCCACGCCCCCTGCTGTGTAATGCCGCGATTACCGGCATTATACAGTAGGGGGCGTGGTTACGATGACGCGATTCAACAAGAATCGCGTCATCGCCTGCCCGGACCGCCCACTTTACTCGTTAAGTGGGCGGCGGGCAGGGGGTGACCCCCGTAAATCGGGAGACTTGCCTGCTCTTCCGGGGGGCCGGGAGGGTCACCCATTTTTCGGGAGCCTCCCGGCCATTCCGGGAGGGTAGGCAAGTATGCACTAGTTACAGGTGCAATTCCAGAGGACTGGAAAAGAGTAAATGTAGTTCCACTGCACAAAGTGGAAGCAAGGCAGAAGCAAGCAACTACAGATCAGTAAGCCTTACATCGTACCTCACAGCTTTCTTTATCTTGAAAGAGGGACACATGCGCAACGAAGCAGTGCACTCCCAAAAAGGAGCACGGCCTATGGGAAAGGGGGCGTGGATTTGCGGTGATTCCGCAAATCCAAAGAGTAGAGGAATATTTTAAATCAAACAACTTACAGGATCAAAAATTATAGAATTGGGAGCGCAGTTATTACCAATCAGCAACTAACCCATAAATATCATATAAACATCACTCTACTTGCGGTGAATTGTCATAAAAAGAAAATAATTTATTCCCACAATAAAAAGATTTAAAACACAATTTAAAAACAATATCACAGAATTCTCAATAAAAGATGGCTATTAAACTTAAGTTAGAGGCCACAATAATTTAATAATAAGCTTTCATAAATAGAAGTCATAAAATGTCCCAAATAGCTTGATATGATGGCTTATTTATATGACATACTGTAGATTGCTCAATTCATATGCTTTCAAATATTTCACACTCTTCCATTTTGCACAGTCCTCAAGACCATTAGTGTTTCCTGGGTTCCCACATAAGTGTTCTCTCTCTCTTCCCCACTGTTGTTGGTCCAGCCAGTCACAGCATTGGTGGAAATTGTGTTTTTATCTTTTTGTGGTCCCAACGTCTTTTTGTGGTCAGCATTCCAGATTTTCACTGCAATATAACTCACTGTCAGGCTCTCCGTGTAACGCGTTTCTCCGCCTCCTTGTTTGCCTCAGTGGCTTCCCAGACACATCAACTTACAGGATCCCATGGAAATGTTACCAGTGGAGTACCCCAGGGACCTGTATTTAGACCAGTTCTCTATAATATCTTTGTTGGTGACATTGCAAATGGTATTGAAGGGAGAGTATGCCTTTTTGCAGATGACACAAAGATATGCAATTAGGTAGACACACAAGGAGGGGTAAAACAAATGATCGATGATCTAGGTAGACTTGGGAAATGATCAAGAATATAGCAACTATAGTTTAATGCTAAAAAATGCAAAATCTCAAAAACCCAAAAGCTAAATATAGTATTATGGGTACTATTATTGAAATTACTAAGGAGGAAAGGGATCTAGGACTCACTATTTCAAGTGAGTTAAAGGCAGATAAGCAATGTAACAAAGCAATGAAGAAGGATAGTCAGATGCTTGGTTGCATAGGGAGAGGAATCAGTTGCAGAAAAAAAAGTAATAATGCTATTGTATAGGTCATTGGTACGGCCTCATCTGGAATACGATGTCCAGTTCTGGAGGCCATATCTTCAGTAGGATATAAAAACATTAGAGAGCGTATAAAGAAGGGAATACATTAGAGCAGGGATGGGGAAACTTTTTTCTACCAAGGGCCATTTGGATATTTATAAAATCCTTCTGGGGCCAATAGATAGGCCCCCAGTCAGTAGTTATGCCCCCAGTCAGTTGTTATGCCCCAGTAGATATACCCCCAGTCACTTGTTATGCCTCATTAGATATGCCCCCAGTCAGTTGTTAGGCCCCATTAGATATGCCCCCAGTCAGTTGTTATGCCCCATTAGATATGCATACAGTCAGTTGTTATGCCCCATTAGATATGCATACAGTCAGTTGTTATGCCCCATTAGATATGCCCCCAGTCAGTTGTTATGCCCCATTAGATATGCCCCCAGTCAGTTGTTATGCCCCATTAGATATGCCCCCAGTCAGTTGTTATGCCCCATTAGATATGCCCCCAGTCAGTTGTTATGCCCCATTAGATATGCCCCCAGTCAGTTGTTATGCCCCATTAGATATGCCCCCAGTCAGTTGTTATGCCCCATTAGATATACCCCCCTAGTAGTGCTGCTTACACACACACATTAAAATAAAAAGAGAAAAACACAATACTCACCAGCCCCGCTCCTGCTTCCGGATCGCTGCCCTCCGCCTGGCCTCCCGCTCCTCGAAACTATGGGAGAGATGTCATGACATCTCTCCCATAGCGCCGAACAGCCGCACATGTACACTGCCTGAGCAGGAAGCGGGAGCTCAGGAGTGAGATCCTGCCTCCGGCTGCTGCTGAGGAGGAGGAGCCGGGCGCCCGCTGGTAACAAAATCTCAGCAGGCGCCAGGCATCTCCCTCAGTTAGGTGAGTCTGGCCGGGCCGGATCAAGTGGCTGCGGGCCTGAGGTTCCCCACCTCTGCATTAGAGAGTGTACAAAGAAGGGCAACTAAAATGGTGCTTGGCCTACACCACAAAACTTACCCGGAAATACTAAAAGATCTTAACATGTATAGTTTGAAGCAGAGAAGGGAAAGCGGGAACGTGATAGAAACTTTCAAATATACTAAGGATTTTAACAAGGGCCAGGAGGGAAACATTCTTTGAAAGAAGAGAAGTATTAGAACACGAGGACATGCACTCTGACTGGAGGGAGGAAGGTTCAGAGGAAATTTAACGAAAAATTACTTCACAGAAAGGGTAGTGGATGCGTGGAATAGCCTCTCGTCAGAGGTGGTAGAGGCTAAGGACCTGATTCAGAGATGAACGCAGATCACTGCATACGCTGCAAGATCTATGTCCATCTCCTTACATGTTGGGGGCCGTCCAGCACAGGGCAAAGCCATCCAGTTTGTGTGGTGCCGCCTCCGGATCCGTCTGATTACATCACGCGGCTGTCCCAAAAACACTCCCGGACTGCCCTGCCCGCAAAATGCTACGTCACGGCTGTCAATCACCTTGCGGACCCATCCTGGAAGGATGGTAGGGTCGCGCACGTGCACTGCAGCAGATGCGTATGCGCAGACCACCAGAATGCAGCCACTGCATAAAGACACATGTCTGCGTTCGGGTCTGAATGACCCCCTGATACAGTAGAGCAATTTAAACATGCTTGGGATAGGCATATGAAGATCCTTACAAATAACTAAGGGGTCTGTTTACTAAGCCTTGGATGGAGATAAAGTCGCTGGAGAGAAAGGGGCAGATGTATTAACCTGGAGAAGGCATAAGGAAGTGATAAACCAGTGATATGTGCAAGGTGATAAAGGCACAAGCCAATCAGATCCTAACTGTTAATTTACATATTGGAGTTGATTGGCTGGTGCGTTTATCACCTTGCACATATCACTGGTTTATCACTTCCTTATGCCTTCTCCAGGTTAATACATCTGCCCCAAAGAACTCTATCTCCAGCAACTTTATCTCCATCCAAGGCTTAGTAAATAGACCCCGATCCAAAAGGGTTGAGGGATCCTAAAGGATAAAAAAAAAGGGGCAGACTAGATGGGCCAAGTGGTTCTTATCTGCCGTCACATTCTGTTTCTGTGTTTCTATGTCCCACCTGTCCCAATTGGGCGATATGGAACACAGTATTTAAAATTTCAAGAATTTTGACTATTATGTTAATGTTTTTACTGACTGTAACATGACAAGCAGGAGATGAAGCTTTCAACAGCCCATAACAAAATTTGTATTAGACAGTTTACAGCAGCACAAAGTATTTCAGGACATCCAACTGCTGCTGCTACAAACAATTACACATTAACAACAAAGTAGCAATATGAGCCTCCTGTCTTGATGATGAAAGAAGATTTTGGTGTCATGCAAAACGGATACATCCAAGCTCATCCATCCTAGTAGTAATGATCAGGGAATGGGAGGCTTCATTTTAATTTAACAATGCAACATGGGCCGAACATACTTCATAAATTATTCAGTTTATTTTCAGGTCTATTTTAAGTCTACATAGACTGCCATTATATATCTAGATGTGTTTAGTCAGCAGCTGGGTTATGTCCTGTGGCAGTGAGAGAGTTACTATTAGCCTGTAACAGGGTTGTCCCAATTGCACTAATTACTTGTTACATAACATGCAAGTTTCTATGCCAGTGAGATTGTGCCTTTAATAGACTGCAGGATCCTGGGAGCTGTTCTAGTTTATTAATGTGCAGCTATGCACCAGGAAGCGAATGCAGGCTTGCCGCTGTGTGTCTCTCACACCTTCCCCTCAGTAATCCTGATATATAAACACTGTGTGACTGGTTGTAACAGCACATGGCAACTGACTTGTGTACATACACCTATTGTGCATCACAGGGTGTGGATGCCCTGATTGCAAACACACATAATGTGACATGGGCAGGGTTGAGTTGCTGTACATTAATGTACAGAAGTTTAGATCCGCACAGTTGTGAGCACACCTTCATTCCAGGCAGATTGTTTCTTTGGAAAGCACCCGTCAGACACCGAGCAGCTCCGTGCCGGGCAATGGAGTACAGGAAAGGCCGCTGGGGTAGGGAATCTTTTATTCTTTCTTTCTATCAGTTCTCTGCAGGTTAAAAGGGTCTCCCTGACTGAGCATTATGGGAGTTGTAATTCAGCCACAGCACTTGCTCCTCAGTATGTTTCATAAATTGCCAGCACAGTGGTTAGCATTGCTGGCTGACAGCGCTGGGGCCATATGTTTGGTTTTGACCATGGCATTAGGTGTGGAGTTTGCATGTTCTCCTGGTACTGTCTTTGTATAGGTTTCCTCCTTGTGCTCACGTCACTTTCATCCCGCAGTCCAAGGGCACAGTGTTACTGTAGGTTAACTGGCTTCTGATGGATCTTACCATTCTATTGGGTTAATTCAGACCTGATCCTAGCAGCAAATTTGTTAGCAGTTGGGCAAAACCATGTGCACTGCAGGGGAGGCAGATATAACACGTGCAGAGAGAGTTAGATTTGGGTGGGTTATTTTGTTTCTGTGCAGGGTAAATACTGGCTGCTTTATTTTTACACTGCAATTTAGATTTCAGATTGAATACACCACCCAAATCTAACTCTCTCTGCACATGTTATATCTGCACACCCCCCCCCCCCCCCCCCCCCACTCCCCTGCAGTGCACATGGTTTTGCCCAACTGCTAACAAATTTGCTGCTACGATCCGGTCTGAATGACCCCCTGTTGTGTGTGTGTATGGCTAAATATTCTCTTGTAAAATGCTGCGGAATATGAAAGTGCTGTTTAAAATAACTTAATAAATGAATAGTATAAGTCCGTGGATTCTGTCATTAGGTGTAGTAGAGACCTGGTTTTGTGTTATCAGTACTTTTTTCTTTCTTATTGATTCTTCAGTGCTTCTGTGTTTAGTTGGTACAGTGTGTGCGTAGGGCGTAATGTATTATAGATAGGACCAGCACAATTAAAAAGTATGACCCTTCCATGCATGAAGAAAAAAGGGACAGCACACAGTCCCTGCCCAGTTCCGGCACAGCCTCCCCCTCCCCTCATTCTATCCGTGCATCATTTAGTTTGATGAAAAGACCTAGGGCAGGGGTGTCCAAACTTTTTGCAAAGAGGGCCAGATTCGGTGAGGTCAAAATGTGTGGGGGCCGACCATTCCGCCTGACATTCTTTGAACCATTAATCACCTCAGAAGACTAACAAATAACTTGTCTTACAAATGCCCCCAGTGCTGCCAGATGCACAAATGCCCCCCAGTGCTGCCAGATGCACAAATGCCCCCAGTGCTGCCAGATGCACAAATGCCCCCAGTGCTGCCAGACGCACAAATGCCCCCAGTGCTGCCAGACGCACAAATGCCCCCAGTGCTGCCAGACGCACAAATGCCCCCAGTGCTGCCAGACGCACAAATGCCCCCAGTGCTGCCAGACGCACAAATGCCCCCAGTGCTGTCCGATACACATTATATACCCCCAGTGCTGTCAGATACATAAATGCCCCCCAGTGCTGTCAGATGCACAAATGCCCCCCCCCCCCCCCCCAGTGCTGCCAGATGCACAAATGCCCCCAGTGCTGCCAGATGCACAAATGCCCCCAGTGCTGCCAGATACACATTATATACCCCCACAGTGCTGCCAGATGCACAAATGCCCCCAGTGCTGCCAGATGCACAGTAACCATCTCTGGCTGCCAGCACAAGTAATACTAGCTTTGGACAAGTGACGTCCCTCTGGCTATAGTACACAGGGAACAGATGGGCCACAGCTGGACACTGACACTTACATGAACCCGGCGCTGCCGGTCACCAGAAGCCGCTTGCGGAAACAAGAGCCGTGAGCCCGGGACAGACGACACTTACCAGATCTCATCACTCAGCCGCGCTGTCCTCCCGCCTATCTCACTCAGCCGCGCTGTCCTCCCGCCGATCTCACTCAGCCGCGCTGTCCTCCCGCTGATCTCACTCAGCCTCGCTGTCCTCCCGCTGATCTCACTCAGCCTCGCTGTCCTCCCGCCGATCTCACGGACACAGGCGGCTGCGGCCAATCGAGTACGTCTTCCTGTTCACCAGCGGCCAATGACACAGTAGCGGGCGCCGAGATCCTCCCCTGATTGGCGCTGCCCTGCCCACGTCCCGCCCTCAGGACGCACTAGATGCCATTTTAGGAACTGGCAAATTATGAATGGAGTTTATTTCACAAACTCAGCCAGTGGGTTGCGGGCCGGGTAAAATGTGTGCACGGGCCGCGTTTGGCCCGCGGGCCGGACTTTGGACATGCCTGACCTAGGGGGTAATTCAGAGTTGATCGCAGCAGCAAATTTGTTAGCAGTTTGGCAAAACCATGTGCACTGCAGGGGAGGCCCGGCAGCAGGGGGAGGTGACGGGGGAGTGAAGTTTCTTCACTCCCCCCGTCACCCGGCTCCATTGCACTGCATGCTAATATGGACAATCTCGTCCATATTGGCCTGCATGCATAAGCGACGGGGCACCAACTGTTACCCTGCACAGAAACAAAATAACCCACCCAAATCTAATGGTGCCCATACACTTGTGAAATAATCGGTACTAACCTTCGATTTCGACCGCATCTGTGAGAGAAATCGGGGGATTATATGCACATTTTAGGTACCTTTCGACGCGATGCGCGGGCATGCCGGTCAAATCTCGCATCTCAAGATAGTATGTGCTGCAGTTAATATTTATCAAATCACAGTGCGATCGCATGTCTTTTTAAAACCACATGCTATATATCGCACTGCGATGTGCAATGGGCACCTGCCGGGAGCGGCCAGAAGCCGCTCCCACTCGGTGGTGACGTGCCCATCACGTGATTACCATGCGATCTGTCACATGATCGCATGGTAATCACTTTGGCAGTTTAGGTGCGATGCCCCGCTATGTCGCGTCGCGGGGCATTGAACACGTGTATGGGCACCATAACTCTCTCTGCGCGTTATATCTGCCCCCCCTGCAGTGCACATGGTTTTGACCAACTGCTAACATATTAGCTGCTGCGATCAACTCTGAATTACCCCCAATAATAGTAATATTTGCCCATATGCAGAGCTATATGCTCCTGTGCGAGTTGACCATCCCTATCTGTGTGCTTGAGGAGATACCCATCATTATCCTCATCTGTGCATGCTTGTTCCAGCCCTGTGCTGTGCAAAATGTGTGTCTGGATATAGGGGTTATTTAGACCTGATCGCTCCTCTGTGAATTTGCAGAGGTCTGCAATCAGATAGTCGCCGCCAAAGTGAAAATCTACCCCATACAAGTCAGTGTACTTCTTGCAAAAATCTTGGCGATCGCCGGTCAGCTGCAAATCCGATCACAACTCACTCATCATCAAATGATTTTTCCAGTCTGTGCGTAGCCCAGGATTTAAAGGCCCTACACCAGGCCTGGCCAACCCGTGGCTCTCCAGCTGTTGTAAAACTACAAGTCCCATCATGCTTTGCTACAGTATTGCTATTGGGGAAGGCTAAAATTGTGGCAGGGCATGCTGGGATGTGTAGTTTCACAACATCTGGAGAGCCACAGGTTGGCCAGGCCTGCCCTACACACTTAAAGATTATCTGTCCAATCTGGCTGATTGGAAAGAAAATCGGGCAATGGCTGGGAGCAAATGACTATCAACAATTTGCTACCAAAATCAAGAACATGGACAAAAACAGTTCAGATAAATTGGTTTAATGAAACAAACTTAACCAATTTGTCTTAAAGTCTATTTTTGTTTGTTTTTCAATGTTTGAGATCAAATAGTCAATTGCCATTTGCTCCCAGACATTGCCAGATTTTCTTTCCAATCAGCCAGATTGGACAGATAATCTTTTAGTGTGTAGGGCCCTTCACTCCTACAGTGCGATAGCAATAGGCTGTTTGGGTCCGGAGATGACGTCACACACCCTCCCTGAAAACGCTTGGGCACGCCTACGTTTTTCCGGGCACTCCTTGAAAATGGCCAGTTACCAAACCCAAACATCGGCTTCCTGTCAATCAACTTGCATGCGCCTAGTGATCAAAACAGTCACTGGATTTTTTTGCTGCGCACGTGCGCACTACAATCCGTACACATGCGCAGTCGATCGAAAATCAGCCGGGTTGAGCAATCAGGTCTGAATAACCCCCATAAACATATTTACAGACAACTTTGCATTATCCGCATTTCAATCAATATGCCCTCTCTTGTGTGAGAACTCCCTGTTAGAGCCCAGTTATGCCCCTTCAGTAGCATGCTGAGGTGCCAGTGCCACAGAGGTGGTGGTGGGGGTAGCAGGTGCTAATTACCCGAGCTTGCCGGAAGGGCGCAGGTCAGCTGCTAAGGGAAACTGGAAAAGTAGTCCTTTTTTTATGGGGCGTGACCTGGCCTCATTGGCATTTCTACCATGGGTGCAATGTGTGCAGTGTACATCGGCCCCTGGGTCCAGGGGGTCCCACACCGCACACACAGCACCCATGCTGTGTTAATACTCACCTTTCTGGAGTCCCGCGAGGGGTGCTGAAGCTGCAGCAGCCGAGGCAAAAATCAGTCCCAAAATGGCCGCCGCACCTGCGCAGTAGGAAATTAGTCCGGGACCATGGCGGGTATGTAGTATGCTGCTTCTAAAGTAAAGGTGAGACCACCACCCCTACTGAGAGTATTGTATTCAGAGTGATTTGCCAGTTCCTCTTCAAGAGGGTCTATTCATGAAGCAGTGAAAAGTGTGTGGACGTGAGCCAGTAGAGAAGTTGCCCATGGCAATCAATCAGCATTGAAGTAACATTTATAGTTTTCATACTATAAAATTATACAGAGTAGCTGATTGGTTGCCATGGGCAACTTCTCCACTGGCTCACTTCTCCACGCTTTTCACTGCTTCATGAATAGACCCCTAGTCCAGTGGTTCCCAAACTTTTTTGAATCACGGTGGACTAGAGTATTAGGATTTCTTTCATGGCGCCCCTGGCCCCAAAAGTATCTTATTGAGAAATGTAGAAAAAAAAATATTGCATTAAGTAAATTATGTTTATAGGTCATCCTTATGGTCAGTCATGTGGCGAGGGACAGGATTTGCTTCTGTTTGTCCACATATTTTGTAATTGGCAGGCAGCCACAAGCACTGGTTTTGCCTATTACATTGACAATAAATAGTTTGATTTGGTCCTGGACCACCAACCTGTGGCACCCCTTCAAGTGTTCTATGGCACCCCAGGGTGCCACGGCACACAGTTTGAGCACCACTGCCCTAGTCTCTAGACCAGACGGGCGTTCAGGGGTGTCACACATTTCATCAGTAGGAAGCTGGCACTTTAGTCTGAATTATATTAAGTTTATAAGTTATATATATTTTTCCTCTGGGAGAGGGCACCCTTTGAAGCTGGGTCGCAAAGTACATCGTAGTCAGATGGGCAACTATGGCAATCAGAGGCGGAACTACCGCCGGTGCAACCAGTGCGTTGCACTGGGGCCCGCCTCTGTCCATGGGCCCAAAGCATGTAATGAGTCAAACTGACTCATTACATGCCGCTGTGCGCTGCGGGCAACCGCTGCCCGTAGCGCACAGCCGCCCGGAGAAGGAGAGGAGCAGCGGTACGGGGGAAGGAGGAGGAGGAGGGAGGTGAAGGAGGGAGCCGCAGCAGCGCTTTACTACTGGTGGAGGCGCTGCTGCTGCTGCCCCTCTGCTTCACTATAGGCTGTCTTCCGAGAACAGCCTATAGTGAAGCAGAGGGGCAGCACCTCCACCAATAACACAGCGCTGCTGCGGCTCCCTCCTCCATCTCCCTCCTCCTCCTTCTCTCCAGCCCGGGAATCGTCTGACGCTGCACCGAGGAGCCTGAGCCAGCGGAGAGGGTAAGTATAATTTCTTTCTTTCTTTCTTTCTTTCTTTCTTTCTTTCTTTCTTTCTTTCTTTCTTTCTTTCTTTCTTTCTTTCTTTCTTTCTTTCTTTCTTTCTTTCTTTCTTTCTTTCTTTCTTTCTTTCTTCACTTCCTACAGGCAGGAGTGACTATGGGCCTAAAATTGGGATACATAAAAGTCCAGATTTCGGCCCTGTCTTTTTTCTTTCAGAAATGAACTGGCTTCACTGTCTGAAGTTCAGACATTTGTTACGGGAGTGCTGTATATTCAGCCTCCTTTTGTGCCTCCAGTGGCACCTTGGGATCTCAACGTGGTGTTGGATTTCCTAAAATCACATTGGTTTGAACCACTTAAGACCGTGGAGTCAAAATATCTCACGGGGAAGGTGGTCATGCTGTTGGCCTTGGCGTCGGCCAGGCGGGTATCAGAGTTAGCGGCTCTGTCGTGTAAAAGCCCATATCTGATTTTCCATATGGACAGGGCAGAACTGAGGACTCGTCCCCAGTTTCTCCCTAAGGTGGTATCAGCTTTTCATTTGAACCAACCTTTTGTAGTGCCTGCGGCTACTCTGGAGTTGGAGGATTCCAAGTTACTGGACGTAGTCCGGGCCCTTATGTTTCCAGGACGGCTAGAGTCAGAAAGACTGACTCGCTATTTATCCTACATGCACCAAACAAGCTGGGTGCTCCTGCTTGAAAGCAGAAAATTGCTTGCTGGATCTGTAGCACGATTCAACTTGCACATTTCGCGGCTGGACTGCCGCATCCTAAATCTATAAAAGCCCATTTCACAAGGAAGGGGGCCCCTCTTGGGCAGCTGCCCGAGGGGTCTCGGCTTTACAACTTTGCCGAGCTGCTACTTGGTCAGGTTCAAACACATTTGCAAAATTCTACAAGTTTGATACCCTGGCTGAGGAGGACCTGGAGTTCGCTCATTCGTTGCTGCAGAGTCATCCGCACTGTCCCGCCCGTTTGGGAGCTTTGGTATAATCCCCATGGTCCTTACAGAGTTCCCAGCATCCACTAGGACGTCAGAGAAAATAAGAATTTACTCACCGGTAATTCTATTTCTCGTAGTCCGTAGTGGATGCTGGGCGCCCATCCCAAGTGCGGATTGTCTGCAATACTTGTATATAGTTATTGCTTAACTAAAGGGTTATTGTTGAGCCATCTGTTGAGAGGCTCAGTTGTTATTCATACTGTTAACTGGGTATAGTATCACGAGTTGTACGGTGTGATTGGTGTGGCTGGTATGAGTCTTACCCGGGATTCAAAATCCTTCCCTATTGTGTCAGCTCTTCCGGGCACAGTATCCTAACTGAGGTCTGGAGGAGGGACATAGGGGGAGGAGCCAGTGCACACCAGGTAGTCCTAATTCTTTCTTAGATGTGCCCAGTCTCACTCGGAGCCCGCTATTCCCCATGGTCCTTACGGAGTTCCCAGCATCCACTACGGACTACGAGAAATAGAATTACCGGTGAGTAAATTCTTATTTTAAAGTGGTCTGCCGGGAATCTGATGGATGGGATGCCGCTGTTGGTATTCTGACCGCTGGCATCCAGTCCATCGGTAAATCATACTGTTTAAGCTTCAATTTTGTTGTTATGATACTTTAATGAGTTTGTTTGTCTGACATAAAGACAGGACTGGAATCCCATGATGCTGTCTGTGCTTTAAATGAACATCTTTCTGTTCTACTGACGTTCGCGCTTCTAAGTAACTGCTACAAGATACTTCAGCGAACAATATGTTAAAGATAATGTTTCTAACCTTATATGTAAGTGCTATCTAGGCTTTGTCCTCTGAGCCAAATAAAGCTTGGACCGTGCACCAGAAATAGGTTAACCAAAAAGTCCTCAGATGTGGTGTGACCTGCACCACAGCCCGTCAGCCTGGAAGTGGGGATGAGGCCCTGGGTACCACAATCACTTGTACATATCATGTGAAGAGCAAGAGAGAAATCTATAGCTAAACCCATTTGATCATTTACTACTTATTAATACTTAAAGCAATACTTGTTGTATTTATATACTTGGCGAGATGTAATAGAGTCCGAGTTTGCCGGAGCTGCGGGATACCAGACGATCTTGCACGTTTTTTTAAAGGGGCAATTACTTATAAGGAATGGTTTTGCCATGTAAGTCAGTGGTTCTCAACCGCGGTCCTCAAGTACCCCCAACAGTTCATGTTTTCCAGGTCTCCTCACAGGATTGCAAGTGAAATAATTTGCTCCACCTGTGGCTCTTTTAAAATGTGTCAGCGAGTAATGAGTAGACCTGTACAACTGCTAGGTGACCTGGAAAACATGAACTGTCGGGGGTACTTGAGGACCGAGGTTAAGAATCACTGTTGTAAGTGATTGCCTCTTTAAAAAAACGTGCAAGATCGTCCTGCATCCCACAGCTTCAGCGATCTCGGACCACATTACATCCCGCCGTCTGTTTCCACCTGCTATATTTAGCTTGGTGCAATCCAAACAATCCAGTTCCACCGCAATTGCAATATGGCTGGATCACGTCCAGTTTGGTTATTCATGATCCAATCAGGACCAATCTCGTCAACCCATGTGGCATAATAAATGAATCCCTGTACACAGGCTTGGATTGGCCCACAGGGGTACAGGGGAAACCACCGGTGGGCCCTCCTGCCTGGGGCCCACCTTCTGCTCTAAGGATCAGATTCCAGACTGTGCACTTGAATTATACATATGTTACCTTACACTGTACTATGGTGTATTTTCTACAGTGCATTGCTGTTATTAATCTGGTACATTATCATGCATGCAGCAGCTGAATTTACTGTATATATTTATGAAGGGGCCCAGACATTGCACTCTCTAATGGTTAGTCAAACCAATGAGGTGGCAGACCCCACCCCCTCTGCAGACTGACCACACCCCTAACACTGGCCCCTACCACTGCATTTCCCCGGTGGGCCCTACACGCCCCAGTCCGACACTGCCTGTACAATGCAGTCATCAGACAAACTGATAGTTTTGCAATCCAACTTGGTGATTTCAGACCTATTGACCCTAAATTACAACAGTAGCAGCAGATCAAATCATTCAGCCTGCTGCTAATATTAGTGTTTGCATCAAATATTTATTCTACTAAGTCGGAGTTGCTGGGTTAGAAAGACATTGTGTCTCTAGGTGCGGAGGCTGCACTATGTAGCTGTGTAATCTGTCTGTATTGCAAATGAGAAAATAAATAAAAACTATTGCCTCATGGTACGGGAATATGGATATTTCCCCTCTCTAATCTTCACTATTAATCTAGAATATTACATTTTAATCACTCTGCTCATGCGGAGTCCTGGCAACATTTTATTGGATTGTAGTAAAGTCATTTTTTCATAGAATAAAACAATAATTCTCTGTATGCGCACAGTGCTGCGATGTCTCCTCCTGCAGAAAGCCGAGGTCGTGAGTCGCTCTTAGCTGTTGTACCAAACAAAAACATAAAGGATTGCGCAGGAAGTGCTGGCAAAATTATCACACTTTATTAAAATGAGACTATAAAGCATGTTCTCACGGACCAAAAATCAGACAGGGTGGGAAAATAAGTGTAGTCAAATAAACAGGCCGAGAAAACGGGTTGGGAACGAAATGCCGGCTGTCAGGGAGGGCCGACGGTTAGGACAGTGGCATCCTGACAGTTGAAATCCCTCTACCCTACTCTAACCCTCCATTTTAGGTGCCTAGCTTGCTAGGTGCCCAGTTGATGGTCGAGATTCCGATGGTCAGAAATTTCCAACGTCAATGTTCTGTTTCCTTTTGGGATTCCAGCGTCGGTGTTGTTGTGTGTTGGGATTCTGGTGCCAGTAACTCTTGTGCCGGCATCCCGACGGTCAGGATGGTAACTGCATTATCGCATTACCTGTTGAAGTGGCCTATTGAACGTTGGGGAATAATACAAAAATGGAAAGCAATATGTATATTCCAGATGAGCACAGTTCAAGAAGTTTATTACTCCGAAAAGCACCTGTTTTGACAGGATGGACTCAATTTGTGGTCTCTAAAGGGAGTGTGATTTGCAGTATTGGACGGTATGGTGGCTATAGATCACCTGCTTTGGAGGTGTAGGGATTACCATGCTCCACATCTATAGATGTTATACAAGACAAAAGTTAACCCATCGGTGTAACAGCATCTAAGAAGTCCTATAGCGCTTGTTACTGAGTCAGACACAAAGTGCATGCGAGTGCATTAGTATCAGGGCTTACACCCACCCTATGCTTTGTGCAAAAGATCTGTCTGATACAGGCGTCACATCTCCGTCTGCAGGCTTCAACCGAGCACGAGACAGAGCTGTTGCGTGCCACCCAGGTGCTTCCCATTTAATGGAATGAGAGATCCGGCAATGCACTGAAGCGACCGCTCTTTTAATGGAGTCTGTGTGTGTATGCGTGGAGCAGGGCATGTACAGTCTGCAGTTGCATTCTCTAATGAATCCTCCTCCATTTTGTAGGCATGCCGAGCCCCGGGCTGCTTCGTCGGATGCCGACTTCCTGGACCAGGCTGACCAGTTCCGACAGCCAGTCTGTGTAAGCTTCGGTTTACACAGATGGCAGGCGGCTGCGACCATCGCAACCAATGGTCATCCGATGCTGGTAGGAGGCGTCTTTCTCCTACAATCTCCTGCTGCATTAGCATAATAGCTGTACGGTATTACATAGCTGCTTCCCTACAGCTGTGCAATACCTAACATCGGAATCAGGCCCATTGTCCTATATTTATCCAAGCTGCACCTGTTCTCTAAGAAAAAAATACACTCCTTACTGGTTTATTTTTAGAATATAGTAAATGATAATCTAATGGTTGTATATCTCTCATTGATAGTGTATGTTAACAACTGGCTGATATCTAATTGCCGGCGATAATTAATCGTTCTGCAAAAACTGGATTTTTAGCCCAATAACATTATCGGCCTGTCCAATTACAGCCAGTCTTTACTGTGAGGTAAATGACCCATTTTCATCCAATAACATAAGTAATAAGTTCCCGGACCCATGCGTTATCGTGCAGTAACGGGTCTCTGGGGGCTGCTTATCAAAGATTCTGTTTCATGTGCCTGAGACACGCGACGCATAATCCCGGATAAGTGGAATATATTAACTGCGGTAATTTACTGCGGTTAATTAGATATTCCCCATTGTGCTGCAAATATAAAAAATCCTTTTAATGAACATTTAATTCTGTACATAATAACTGGTTACTTTTGTACTGAGATAAATCAGCATTTTTACACAAGGTATGGTTAAGATGTGCTATGTGCTAAGACAGGGGTGGGGAACCTTCGGTCCTCCAGCTGTTGTTGAACTAGACATACCAGCATGCCTTACTGCAGTTTTGCTATTTGGCCATGCTAAAACTGTTGCAGGGCATGCTGGGATGTGTAGTTCAACAACAGCTGGAGGGCCGAAGGTTCTCCATCCCTGTGGTAAGATGTGTTACAGGAAGGCTATAAAACCTGTTACCCTGCAGCGTTTATGGAACTAGAAGTCCCAGTATGTCAATTGGCATGTGCCGCAACAGCTGGCGGGCCACAGAATGGCTAATCCTCTGTCAGAGCTGCAATAAGTGACTCAAAGACTTTTTTTGATTGGATGATTTTTCTTTCATTACCGTGCATACAACAACCACAAAACATCACAAAGAACAAATGCAACAACACAACATACGAAATACACAATGCAAAGCAACGGCAACATGGCTACGCCAGATGTGAGGCGAGTTCTTACTTCAGGAACCTATCATTCATACTAAACGAACATGGAGGATGGGCTGCTGGGGTTGTGTCACCAAGTCAGACTGAATGGAGACTCTTAGAAAAAAAGGAGGAGAGAAATGTGGCTGTACCATATGCATTTGACATATTATAGATAGTTGTGCGGCTCTTAATGCTAGGTAATATCCGTGTGTGCTCAGACTCCTCTCCGTCTGCCTTTTATTCTGTAAATTGCGCCAACTGAACAACGTGCCCCAAGTTACTGACCTGTGGTATTATTGGCACTGGTCTTTCTGATACCAGAATTCTCTGCTCCTGCTAATGTCAGGTACCTGTAGCATTCCTGGTGAGTCAGACAGGCTGGCTCCACAAGATCACAGGCATGAACTCTTAAGGGCGTGTGTATGTGGGCTTGTCTAGAATATTTAATGATGGCTAAACATATCCCTTCTATAAATACAAACTTAATTTCACAATACCCAGCTGATGCATCTGCAAACTATTCCCTCACTGCTTCCCAAGCTCTCTGGTCATGTGACATGCCAACATTACTACATAAAGCCTGACCGATAATACATAGATGTTTAAAAAAGCAAAGTGAGTTACAATGCCCCCTGGCATGGGTCTATTGCTTCTAAAGAGCTAGGCGCCGCCAACGGTATCCGGTCTCTAGGTCGACCACACTACAATTGCTCGCCATGGAAGGGGACACGGTGCACTAATTGGGGTTCCCGATTACTGTACGGAGAAAACCACACCAACCCCGCCACCCCCCCCACACACACACAAAAAACCCTGTCGACATAGAAACCCCGTCGACCTAGTTACTGTCGACCAATAGTGGTCGACCTAGACACTGTTGACCTAAGTGTGGTCGACCCTTCATACCACACCGGCCGCCAACACCCCTCCCACTAAGACGCCAATGGGATTGTGGAGAAAACACTTTAGAATTATTTTTGCTAGTTTCAATACCGTTTACAGCAAGGGTACACAATTTTTTATATATTCTCTGGTTTAACGTCTTCTCATTTTTTTTGTAACATATTGTTAATAATTAATCTGAATTTCAGAAAATAAATGTTCTTCTTAATTTGGGAAGAGAATGTTGCCTAAACACCAGAGAAATACTCGCATGTACAGTACTAGTGTAACCAACTCGGATTGGTAAGGGTTACCTCCAGTGGTGCAAGTAGAACGTTTTTCTTAGTGGTACTGATAGTAAAAATGGGTGTCATGAGGGGGCGTAGTCACATGAAACTAAGGGAGTAGCTACATGACAATAAGGACTTGGCCACATTATGCCACACACCGTAATGCCCCTTACAATTATGCCAAACACCGTAATGCCCATTACACATTATGCCACACGTAATGCTTATTCCACATTATGCCACACACCGTAATGCCCATTTGACATTATTCCAGACACCGTAACACCCATTACACATTATGCCACACATCATAATGCCCATTACACATTATGCCACACATCGTAATGCCCATTACATATTATACCGCACACCGTAATGCCTATTACATATTATGCCACACACAGTTATGCCACTGACACCATTTTACAAAAATGCCCTTTATAAATGATGCTCCAGTGGTGGGCTAATGGAACTCCGTACCACCCCATACCACCATACTTTCAGCACTGGTTACCTCATTGCCAAGTTGGATTAGTAAGGGTTCACATACCGCTTGTCTGGGTGATCTCACTGGTACAGAGATTTGGATTTTTAGTTTGAGCAAAAAAATAGGATTTTAATTACCTAACGGTAAATCCTTTTCTCGTAGTCCGTAGAGAATACTGGGGTCCACATTAGTACCATGGGGTATAGATGGGTTCACTAAGAGCCTTGGGCACCTTAAGAAAACAATAGTGTGCACTGGCTCCTCCCCTTATGCCCCTCCCACCAGACTCTGTATAGAAACTGTGCCCGAGGAGACGAACATATCCTGAGGAAGGATGTAACAGAACAGTGGTGAGATTCGAACCAGCACACACAAACAAGAGGAAAGCCATACTAACCAACTTGAACAGGAACAGCAACAGTTGAACCAACAACATTACTTAACCAAGTAACAGTGCAGGAAAAACGAAGCACTGGGCGGGCGCCCAGTATCCTCTACGGACTACGAGAAAAGGATTTACCGGTAGGTAATTAAAATCCTATTTTCTTTTACGTCCTAGAGGATACTAAGGTCCACATTATTACCATGGGGATGTACCAAAGCTCCCAAACTGGGAGGGAGAGTGCTGAGGTTCTTGCAGAACTGATTGACCAAACTGAAGGTCCTCAGAGGCCAAAGTATCGAACTTGTAGAACTTAGCAAATGTGTTCGAACCCGACCAAGTAGCTGCTCGGCAGAGTTGTAAAGCCAAGACACCCCGGGCAGCCGCCCAGTAAGAACCCACCGACCTAGTAGAGTGGGCTTGTACTTTAGGAGCCGACAATCCTGCCGACGAATAAGCATGCTGGATAGTAAGCCTGATCCAGCGAACAATAGTCTGCTTTGAAGCAGGACACCCAATTTTCTTGGGATCATAGAGAACAAACAGCAAGTCAGATTTCCTGTGACAAGCTGTCCGCTTCACATAAACCTTTAAAGTCCTCACAACATCCGAGTACTTTGAGGTAGCAGAGGTGTCAGTAAGCACCGGAACCACAATAGGTTGGTTGATATGAAATGCAGACACCACCTTAGGAAGAAATTGCTGACGAGTTCTGAGTTCAGCTCTATCTTCATGAAAAATCAAATAGGGGCTATTGTGAGACAACGCCCCCAGTTTGGACACACGCCTTGCAGAAGCTAAGGCCAATAGTGTAACGGTCTTCCACGTAAGAAACTTTACATCAACCTCCTGTAAAGGCTCAAACCATTCCGATTGTAGGAACTGCAACACCACGTTCAGATCCCAAGGTGTCGTGGGAGGCACAAAGGGCGGTTGGATGTGCAGAACCCCCTTTAAGAACGTCTGAACCTCAGGGAGGGAAGCCAAATGTTTCTGGAAGAAAATGGATAAGGCCGAAATCTGGACCTTCAAGGAGCCCAAACGTAGGCCCACATCCACCCCCGACTGTAGAAAAAGGAGAAAACGTCCCAGTTGAAATTCCACTGCAGGAAATTTCCTGTTTTCACACCACAAGACATATTTTTTCCAAATACGTTGGTAATGTTTAGACGTTATCCCTTTCCTGGCTTGGATCAGGGTTGGAATAACCTTGTTCGGAATGCCTTTCTGGGCTAAAAGTTGATGCTCACTTTCCATGCCGTCAAAGGTAGCCGTGGTAAGTCTTGATAGACAAATGGCCCCTGTTGTAGAAGATCCTCTCGAAGAGGTAAATGCCACAGGTCCTCTAGGAGCATCTCCAGTAGATCCGCGTACCAGGCCCTTCTTGGCCAATCCAGAGCAATGAGAATTGCTTGAACCTTTTCCCTTTTTTTATTCTTTTGAGAATTCTTGGGATTAATGGAAGAGGTGGGAACACGTAAACCATCTGGTAGACCCATGGAGTCACCAGAGCGTCCACCGCCTCTGCTTGTGGGCCCCTCAACCTGAAACAATACCGCTTTAGCTTCTTGTTGAGACGAGAGGCCATCATGTCTATCTGTGGAATTCCCCAGCGACGTGTTAAGGACTCGAACACCTGCAGGTGAAGGCCCCACTCTCCTGGGTGGAGGTTGTGTCTGCTGAGGAAGTCCGCTTCCCAGTTGTCTACTCCCGGAATGAAGATTGCCGACAGCGCCACCGCGTGTCTTTCTGCCCGTTGAGAATTCTTGCTACCTCTGACATTGCTGCTCTGCTCTTCGTTCCGCCTTGTCAGTTTATGTACGTTACTGCACATTGTCCGACTAAACCTGAATTGCGTGATTTTGAAGAAGATGCGATGCAAGTAGCAGGGCATTGTATATGGCCCTTAGTTCCAGAATGTTGATCGGAAGAATGGTTTACTGACTTGACCATTTTCCTTGGAACTGTTCCCTCTGGGTACAAATATACAAAGAAGAATTTTTGGCCACGAGTGCCACCAGGCACCTGGACTGAATAATATTATACAAAGTGCTCTCATGCAAAAATAATAAAGTAAAAATCATGAAGCATATACAACCCTGAAAGCTGATGCAAGTGTCCAATCCTCGGTTCTCACGCCTCCTCCTCACAGCATATACCAAAGGAATACTGATATGTAAAACAGAGGGGAGAGGGAAACCACATGTGTAGTACAGTAATTTAATAACCTATACACACATACAAAGGACATAAATAATCACAAGTAAAAGATGGTAAATTTCCCATGTGTGACAGCCACAGGGAGACTGTGAAACAATTACCAGAAAGTCCGAGAACCCAAAAAAGTTCTCAGACTCTCCAACCTCTGAGGCTTGCGTCTGTGGTTAGCAGAACCCAATTTTGAATCCCGAACCCTCGACCCTCGGTCAAGTGAGAAGTCTGAAGCCACCAAGAAGATAAATCCTGGCTTTTGGTGACAGACGTATCCTCTGGTGCATGTGAAGATGTGATCCGGACCATTTGTCCAGCAGATCCAGCTGGAAGGGCCTCGCATGAAACTATCCATACTGCAGAGCCTCGTAAGAGGCAACCATCTTCCCCAGAAGGCGAATGCATAGATGCACCGATAGCCGGGCTGATTTTGGAACATCCCGCACCATCGACTGGATTACCAATGCCTTTTCCAATGGAAGAAATTCCTTCTGTTCCTCCGTATCCAGTATCATCCCCAGAAACGGAAGCCTTTGTGTAGGTTTAGAATCCATCCGTGATCCTGAAGTAGTTAGGTAGATAGTGCAATACTGTCCAACAACCTCTCCCTGGAAGGCGCTTTTATCAGCAGGTCGTCCAGATATGGTATTATGCTCACTCCCTGTTTGCAAAGGAAAAACATAATCTCTGCCATAACTTGGTGAATACCCTCGGTGCTGTGGAGAGGCCACATGGCAGGGCCTGAAACTGGCAGTGACAGCCCTGTAGTGCAAACCTTAGATAAGCCTGATAAGGTGGCCAAATCGGAATATGAAGGTACGCATCCTTGATGTCCGGAGACACCAGGAATCCCCCCTCCTCCAGACCTGAGATCACCGCTCTCAGAGACTCTATCTTGAACTTGAACACCCTTAAATACGGGTTCAGTAATTTTTTTTTTTTTTTAAACATTTTATTTACACCAAGAAAGACTGAGAAATCCACAATACAGGATACAGAATCAGTAGCATAATAAAATACGGATAACAGTCTTCATGGCGTTGGTTTTTCAAATAATTTGAGCATATTTAAACAGGTAAACAAAATTTCTCCCCAGACGGGGAGCATATACGTGGAGAAAACAGGAACTTCAGGGAGTAATAAGAAGAAAAAGGGGGGGGGGGGGGGGGGGGAACAGAGCGAGAAGGAGAGAAAAGGGACAACAGGACCGTGCTATGCCACATTAGAAGCAAAACATCTGGTATATCCATGGAGAGTGTATACACTAAAACACCATATGAGCATACCTTCGGGTTACATAACGGTGCATATCCAAGAGAAGTCTGGAGGGGCGGAACGGCGCCCGGAGGGAGGGCCCGGGTGCATCCTGGTCGGAGGCCTGTCAGGCGGGGTCAAAGGAGTGGCCTGGGTCTCATAGTGGAGTAGACATCGCGATTAACCAGGGGCCCCAAACGAGCTCAAATTTGTGGGGACAGTCATGCAGGTAATAGGTGATTTTCTCCATATTAGCTACGAACCAGATATAGTTATTCAGGGCTGGTATAGTGGGAGGGGCAGTGGTTTTCCAATTTTTAGCTATTAAAGCTTTAGCCGCTACTAATATATGAGAAAATAATTTATTCAAGAGGGGGTCAAGGTCTGGGTGTGGGCGGGCCAGTAGAAACATCCATGGGTCCAATGTGAGCCTAAGTCCAGATAAGGAATTCAGTATGTCGAGTACTTTTTTCCAGTAGTTAACAATACGAGGACAGGTCCACCAAATGTGAAGGAGGGTACCACGTTGACCGCATCCCCGCCAGCAGACCGGGGTGGCAGAGGGGAACATCCGAGATAGTTTGTCTGGGGTATAATACCACCGGTAATACAGTTTATAGGATGTCTCCTTGAGTCGGGTGGAGATAGAGCTTTTAGCGATGCCCTCCCGCACCTCTTCCCAACAGGCTTCGTCTGGAGGGGGACCCAGGTCCCTTTCCCACTCCCTCTCATGGCGGGTCTGCGGTCCAGAGGAGATCCCAACCAACATGGTATATATTTGCGAAATTAGACCTCTGCTTATGGGTTTTGCAAGACATAGAGACTCAAAGGGAGTAAGGTCCCGTTGAGCGTCGACCTGAGGCAGGGAGAGGAGGAAATGGCGAAGCTGAAAATATTCAAAGAAAGGAGGGGATAGTGAGGGAAATTTGGATTTAATATCGTCTATTGACATCCAATGGCCTTGTAAGGATAGGTCGTGGACCACAAGGATCCGGGCATTAAACCAGGATGTGAACTTACGGGGAGGGACCCCCGCGGGGAAATCCGGGTTGTCCCATAGGGGTGTAAGAGGGGAGTGTGAGGAGGACAGATTATATTTCGCAAAAGATTTGTGCCAGATAGATAGGTGAAATTTAAGGGAGGGAGAGGTGTTTCTGAGTGCCAGCAGGTGTGATTTGCCCAGGCCCCACAGCGAAGCCAGTGAACGAATTCCCATAGAGAGCGCAGTAAGATCAACCCAGGCGATACAGCCGCGGGGTACAAATGAGGCCACCATTTGGCTTAGATGGCTAGCCAGATAATAAAATTTGACATCAGGAAATCCTCGACCCCCCTCGGAGCGGGGGAGCCGGAGCACGGTGAAGGCAATCCGTGGGGGTTTGTCGTTCCATACAAACTTCACAAATGAGGCCTGGGCATCTCTGAGAACCTTCTCCGGCACCCTCACAGGTAGAGTTTGGAAGAGGTACAGAAGTTGTGGCATAACTGTCATTTTGAGGGCAATAATCCTACCCAGCCAGGATATAATATGTGTCCTCCATCTTGCCAAATCAGATTTGATCTTGGTCAGTGTCCGCGGGAAATTTTCAGTGTAGAGGGAGTTATAATGAGAAGTAATATAAACACCTAGGTACTTAATCTTATTGGTCTGCCAACGAAGGTCATAGGAGGACTGCAGGGATCGTTTGAGGTCTCCAGGTACATGGAGTAACATGGCTTCAGATTTAGTAAAATTTATTTTATAGCCTGACAGGGATCCATGTTCCTCTATAATCTGATATAGGGCGGGAAGGGAAGACTGCGGCTGAGTGAGAGATAGTAGTACATCGTCGGCGAAGAGCGAAATCTTAGACTCTTGTGAGCCAACCTGCACTCCCCGAACACTAACAGTCTTTCTTATCATAGCCGCCAATGGTTCAATGACCATGGCAAACACCAGGGGGGAGAGAGGGCACCCCTGCCTAGTCCCATTAGCTAACGGGAAGGAGGGGGACAGTATTCCGTTGGTGAGAACCTTTGCTATTGGAGAGGAGTAGAGGGCAGAGACCCCAGTCAGAAATTCCGCCGATAGCCCGAACGCCTGTAGAGTCTGAAATAAGAATGGCCATGAGATACGGTCGAATGCTTTCTCAGCGTCGAGAGAGAGGATAATAGATGGGGTTTGCCTGCCATTCAACAATTGGATAATGTCAATCGCTTTTCTAGTGTTGTCCCTGGCCTGGCGTCCTGGGATAAACCCCACCTGGTCATAATGTATCAGATCAGGAAGCACACTATTGAGGCGAGTAGCCAAGATCTTTGCATATATTTTAATGTCTAGGTTCAATAAGGATATCGGGCGATAGTTAGCGCAATTTCGTGGGTCTCTGCCCTCTTTATGGATAACTATAATTCTAGCCTCCAACATAGTACTTGGGAATGGAGTGCCATGTAGTACTGCGTTGAACAATACCCTAAGATGGGGGACCAACAAGGGGGCAAATTTTTTATAGTAAGAGGCCGAGAAGCCATCGGGGCCCGGGGCTTTAGAAGATTTAAGATTTCTCAGAACGGCCGTTATTTCTTCCTCTGTAATATCTCTATTCAGCTCCACCGAGTCGATATCAGATAGTTGAGGGAGATCGGCTCGGCGTAGGAATTCTGAGATTAACGCGTCAGGGGGGCCGGGATGTGGGGTAGTGGAGTTTAAATTATATAGCTTAGTGTAATAATCCCGGAACACCCTGTTTATACCCCCTGGGTCATACGTGACTTCACCAGAGTCGGTATGCACCGCTAGGATATTATTTCGGGAACGTTGTGCTCTAAGACGGGAAGCCAGAATTCTATCGGCTTTGTCGCCTCTCTCGTAAAAGGTCTGGTTAAGCCTCTGAAGAGTCTTTGCCGTACGTTCCGACAGAGAGAGTGACATTGCATTCCTAGCTTCTAATAGGGGCTCTAGATTAGACTGGGTAGGAGAGAGTTTATGTTGGCGCTCAAGGGCTTGAAGTTTAGTAGAGAGGGAAAGGAAGCTAAGCTCCCGGGATTTTTTAATTCTAGCTGCCTGGTTAATCAAATGGCCACGTAGAACAGCTTTATGCGCCTCCCACAGAGTGGTTGGGGAAGTCTCCGGGAGATCATTGAGAAGAAAGTAGTCAGCAAGGCAATTTTTAATCTGACAGGTAACTTCCTGGTTGTGTAGTATGGAGTCGTTTAGACACCAGGAAACGGGGGGAGGGCGTGGGGCGATGGATTGGATGTCAACAGTGATTGGGCAGTGGTCAGACCAAATCATAGGAAGAATACAGGCAGACTTCAGTTTAGAGGATAGATCCCGGCTAAGTAGGATCATGTCAATTCTAGAGTAGGACTTGTGTACAGAGGAAAAGAAGGTGTAGTCTCTGGTCAGTGGTTCAGATAGCCTGAAAGAGTCAAATAGCAAGTGAAGTTTCAGTAGATCTAGCAGAGCAAGAGATGCCAAGGTCGGGCGGGGGCGATTAGGAGACCGAGAAAGAGGAGGGGAGGACCTATCCATGGAGGCATCCAGCACCTCATTAAAATCTCCTGCGACTATGACCTCTCCTCTACCAAGTCTAGTCAAATGTGCACTCAGCCTCCCGAAGAATGTAGCTTGATTTTGATTTGGGGCATAGATATTAACAAGGGTACATAGGCTGTCGTTTAATTTCCCAACAAGGATAAGCCATCTACCTAATTTATCTGCATGACTGTCCAACAATTCAAACGTAAGGTGGGCAGCTATCAGAGTAGAGACCCCCCTCTTCTTGCGTGTAGCATCACATGCATGAAATGTAAGGGGGTAAGCTTTGGATTTTAAATCAGGGTGAAGGGATTTCTTAAAGTGGGTTTCCTGTAGGAAAACCAAGTCACCCTTGGCCTGTTTAAGGGAGAGAAATAGCTTGGTGCGTTTGTTAGGGCTATTCAAACCTTTAACGTTGTGCGAATAAACTTTAAGAGCCATGGCCGACCAGGTTTCGAAACGCTTCATCACCTCCCTCCGGACACCGCAACCCTATAAGAAACCAGAACAAAAACATTGTAATTGTATACGATGCGCGGCAAACAGCTTTACACGGACGGACAAAAAAAGGATATGAACATAGAAACAGAGACAGAAACAGGGGGAACAAAACATGGAGAAGACAGGGAAGAGGGGAAGGTTGGAGACCAGAAGAGACTACATCTGGCCAAACGTGCCGGTCAGGGGAAAACCAAAGGGGGTCACAAAGTGACAACGACCGGACTAGGGTATAAGACCCAGTCATGGGGACGCGGCCCGGTCGGACCAGGTGCATCAGGGGTGACGGGCACTCATCATAGTGCCCCGAGTCCGGGAACTAATATTTAAGGGGTATATGAGTAAGCAACTGTTCCTAATCCCCACTATCCCCTAGGGTATCTAGTAATGTAACAGTGGCTAACCAAGGCTAAAGCGCCTACTTGGTTGTGCCATGTGCACGGGGAATCGGGACGGTGGTGGAACTAATGCAGAGAGAGATTACATCTCAACAAAATAGGTACACATAGAGGTAACATAATATGTAAATGAAACAATATTTAAACGGGTAGGGCATCAAGCGTTAGGGCCAGCAGAGGCGGATTTTCGTGCCGAGGGCACTCGTGACCAGTCACGGTTCAGGGAGCGTCTCGGAGTGTCAGTCGCCTCCACAGAGGGAGCATCATTCATCTGCTGCGGAGACTCAGGCAAGGTTGGAGGCGGGGAAATGCCTAGGTTGCGTAAGAGATCTTTAGCTTCGGCAAGGTCCCTAGCCGAGTGGAGGCGGTTATGATGCCATACAAGGATGCGGAAGGGGAAGCCCCATCTGTAGCGAATGCCACTGTCACGAAGAGCCAAGGTTATGGGTCGAAATTCTTTCCTTTTGAGTAGGGTGCTAGGAGCAATGTCTTTGAATATTTGAAGGGAATGTCCCAGGAAATCCAGCTTGGAAAGTTTTCTAGCCTCCCTAAGCAAGTCCTCCTTAGCCGAGTAATAGTGGCAACGTAGGATAACATCTCTGGGTTGGACTTGATCCTGAGAGCGAGGGCGGAGAGCCCTGTGGGCCCTATCCAACAGAAACCGATCTGGCGGAGTTGAAGGCGACAGGTGCACAAATAGTTTCTTGAGGTAGTCGTGCAGGGATGTCATATCAACGTCCTCGGGTACCCCCCGGATGCGGAGATTATTCCGGCGTGCCCGATTATCCTGATCCTCCTGCCGTTCTAGGAGTAGGTGCATTTCCCGCTTTAGGCTCTGAACATCATCGTCAACACCCTGTTGGAACGCGACCACTTCATCCATTTTAGACTCCAAGTGATCTGTTCTGTCTCCAAGATCTGTAACGTCCGCTTTAAGAGAGGCAATGGCCGAGTGTACCTCCGCCTGTACCGCCTGTACAGATTTCCTCGTCTCCTTAATTTCGCGGAAAAGCAAATGGAGATCCTTTCGGGTCAATGGAGAATGGTCGGAGTCCTCCGAGTCTGAGACGTCAGGTTGTGAGGGAGTCCCCTGCCCTGGAGATTTAATATCTGAGTAGACAAATTTTTTCAGGCTCTGAGTAGCAGCTGCACCATGTTGCTTTTTGTTACCTCTAGTCATGGTGGACATGTGTGCGTATGGGGCGATGAAAAAGAATCACTGCATCAATGTGCTAGAAAAGTCCCGGTAGCAGGGATGGGACAGCGTAGTTATTATGACATAGGCGGTCCCAAGACTCAGGGCAGGTTCCAAAGAATCACATTATGAGGGAATCAGGGTCTTTCATGTAGCCGAAGTCAAACATTAAAGCTACCAGCAGATGGAGCTCCAGCCCCAAATATCATAGGTGAGACAAGGCAGAGAACGGTGCCAGCGGAGGCCTTCGTAGGTTTTAAAGGGCGGGTCCAAGGGATCCCTCCTTGGCTTATTTGCTGCAGCTCCGTGTGGACAGGTCCCCCACAATGATAGAGTGGAGCGGTGCAGGTAGACAGCGTCTGGGCGGAATGCGGTGCTAGTGTAGGCACATATACAAGCTACCTCCCCACACTACCATAGCAAAGCAAGGTGGGGGGCAATAGGCAGGGTCCAGCAGGTGGGATCCCCCAGCCACGGTCCAGCCGACGACCAGGGTTCCCCCCCTCTACCTCTAGCTGTTGAGGGTCACAGAAATGATCCGAGCTCCGGATCCAATATGGCCGCCGGCAGCCAGAAGGGCTGAGGTGATCTAAATGTACCTGTCCAGCGGAGGACTCTGCGGGTTTTGTGAATGTGGGAGACAGGCGGCTACAGTGTAGTTTCCAGCGTCATTCACCCGGCGGGCGGGCCAGCCGCCGGCCGCCAGCGAGCTACGGCGGTCGCCCCGGAAACCACAGGTTCCCGTCCGACGGAGGCAGGCCGCCGCGCGTACCAGGTCCCCCGCTTCGCCGGGTGGGCACGGAGCGTCTCCCGGCGCACGCAGCGGATGCAGGCGGGTCTTCTATAGGGAGAGCTGGTCCCGATGAGGTGAGGAAAGCTCAGTCGGGCCCGTCAGCTCGCGTCCACTGCGGTCGGGCTCACCAAGCAAATCTAGCCCCCGACTTCTCCAAGTCGTGCAGGCCCCAACCCGCAAGGAGGTAGGAGGCCTCCTCCGGCTCCGAGACCTGTCGTACCGGGTGCAGGGGGAACTAGGGTGATAGGCAGAGGCCAGTTAGGTCGGGGTTAGGGCTAGCAAGAGTGCCAGGAGGGATAATTTCCACTGAGGCAGCTGGAGCTAGATACAGGCACGTCCGTCCAGTTTGCCCGCCAGGCCACCCGGGTTCAGTAATTTGAGGTTTAAAATGGGCCTTACAGAACCGTCCGGTTTTGCTACCACAAACAGGTTGGAGTAATAACCCTTGTTTTGTAGTTGGAACTGGGACAATGACCTGAGTCTGTACCAGTTTTTGAATTGTTGCCTGTAAAGCCATACTTGCTTCCGGAGAAGCTGGTAAGCCTGATTTGAAGAATCTGTGAAGTGGGAGTTCCTGAAACTCCAGTCTGTATCCCTGGGTGATAAGGTCTGTGACCCAGGGATCCTGGCACGATCGTAACAGAGCTCCCACCTGCCTGTCTTCCAGGCAGTGTGGACCACCGCAGACTCGGAGGTCTGTTCCTGAGAACCTGCAGCTGCTGGTTTTCTGGGTTTACCTCTATTACCTTTGAAGGCTGTAGAAGAACCTTTGGATTTGCCTTTGAATTTTGCTGTCCGAAAGGACTGCAGAGTTGGAACAGAGTAGGTTTTCCGAGCTGGGGGTGCTGCGGAAGGAAGGTACGTAGACTTACCCGCCGTAGCCTTGGATATCCACTTATCCAGTTCATCTCCAAAAAGGGCCTCACCTGTGAATGGTAGGTTTTCCACGCCTTTCCTGGAATCCGCATCCGCAGTCCACTAGCGTAGCCACAAGCCCCTGCGTGCTGACACTGCCATGGCAGTGGTGCGTGCGTTGAGCAAACCAATTTCCTTTATGGCCTCCACCATAAAGTTAGCAGAGTCTTGAATATGCTGCAGGAGTAAAACTATCTCCCTCCCGGGTAAGGTATCCAATCCGTCAATTAGGTTACCTGACCACTTTTCAATGACTTTAGTGATCCATGCACAAGCAATAGTGGGTCTCTGGGCCACCCCAGCAGCAGTGTATAATGATTTGAGAGTGTTCTCAATCTTGCGGTCAGCTGTGTACTTTAAGTATGCTGCCCCAGGAACAGGTAAGACTATCTTACGTGACAACCTAGATACCGATGCGTCCACAATCGGCGGGTTTTCCCATTTCTTTCTATCTTCCAGAGAAAAGGGAAAGGATGTAATTAATCTTTTGGGGATCTGAATTTTTTTGTCAGGGTTAGCCCAAGTTTCTTCAAACAGGGCATTCAATTCTTTTGATGCAGGAAAAGTAGCTGAGGATTTATTTTTTACATTAAAGTAAGATTCCTCCTCTACCTCCGCCGTCCGTCTTGTCAGGAATGTGCAGGACATTTCTGATAGCCTCTATCAAGGCCTGTATTCCTTGTGACAGGACCGCATTCCCCCCACTCGCATCCACTTCACCCTCCTCTGGATCTGATGTATCGTCATCAGTATCATCCTGCATGAGCTAGGCCAGAGTACGCTTTTGTGGGCAAATGGCGGGGGTTTGAGACGCTGGTATGGGAACTGAATCTCTATTCATCAGGTCATCCATAGACTGTCTTAAGAATTGCGTCTCTTTCTCAATATGGGATAATTTAGTAGAAATATTAGATATCATCCCTTTAATGGAAGCTAACCATGGGGGTTCTGCCCCCCTAGTCTGAGAATGTGCACAATCCTGAGTACAGGGTAGTGTGTCTCCGGGGGAGGAAAGACACTCAGCTGTGCAGGAAACACAGTCCCTGGACATGGTAACCTGAAGGGACACACACACACCCACAAACAGAAGGTGAGAACACAGTTTAACCCACACAGAGCCCTCAGAGAGACACAGAAATTGGAGCCAGCAACACAGCACCCTTGTAGCCAAGTAAAACTTAGCTGGGTCACCACACTAAGTCCCTTAATAGGGCTTAGTATACTACAACACTCCCCCTTCCCCCTTCTAAGACCCCTGGTACCGCTGAGGAGACGTGTAGTCTTTGTGGAGGAGCTGCGCTTCCCTGTGATTCCTGTGTAAGCTGCAGAGGGAAAATGGCGCTGGTGAGCTGCTGGATCCGCTCATTGTGAAGCCCCACCCCCTTAATGGCACTCGGCTTCCCGCTTTTTTATACTGGCCTGAGGTAATTTTTATGTCTAACAGAGTGTTAAAACCCTTGTTAGGTTTGATAGCCAGTGTGGGTATGCATTGGTGGCTCAGCGCGCCCCTCACAGCGGGACACACGTCTGTGTATGTCCTCTGAGCCCCCTGGAGCGCAGCCTGCACTCAGAGCTGCGCTCCTACCCTTGTGCCACCATTCCCGCCGGCGACCCGCTAACCGGGACGCCGGCGCTGTACTCACCACTCTTCTATCTTCTGGCTCTGTTAGGGGAGGTGGCGTGCTGTGGGAGGGTACGCTCGCCGTGGTGGGGCTTTGCGAATGGCTCCCTCAGGAGCTCAGTGTCCTGTCAGCGGAGAAACAGGACCATTAACTCTTTAGGAAGTTGGGCCGTTCTCCCCCCTAAGTCCCACGAAGCAGGCAGTCTGGTGCCAATCAGACCTGCCTGAAAACAACAAACAGAAAATAAATGCAGAAAACTCTTCAGGAGCTTCTCTAAGTGTGACCGACTCCTCCGGGGTACATTTTCTGTAATGAGTCTGGTGGGAGGGGCATAGAGGGAGGAGCCAGTGCACACTATTGATTTCTTAAAGTGCCCAAGGCTCCTAGTGGACCGGTCTATACCCCATGGTACTAATGTGGACCCCAGTATCCTCTAGGACGTAAGAGAAATGAAAATACTTGTTAGATAAGCTTAGATAAGCTTCCCTATAGTAAGTAACAATGCTCTGACCGTAGTCCCACCTATGTATTGGATGAAACAAAAGTAATCCCTTTTATCAACATTTAGGACTTTCCCTTTTCATAAATAAACCCCCACAGTGTGTCCAAAACATAGAGAACATTCCCTGCCCTGCAGCCATCTGAATAGTGCTCTTTTATTTATTTATTTATTTATTTATTAACAGTTTCTTATGTAGTGGGTAATAACAAACAGTCGTAGAGGTAGGAAGGCCCTGCTCGCAAGCTTACACTCTATGGGGAAATGTGCACAATTTATCATCTGGGCGGAGAAGACACAAACAATGACAGCATCCCTGTGAATCGTTCTGGGCCAACATCCAGTAAGGAAATGACGTCCTAGATAGACACATAATTGAACCAGTTGCATTTTGTACGCATGAGTTTTTCATAATATTAAAAATAATTTCAGTCTTTAATGCATGCTTGTATACGGTATCCGGTCTTTAGGTCGACACCCATTATGTCGACCACTATTGGTCGACATGCATTGTGACTATCGACGTGGTCACTGAGTTGACATGGCAAAGGTCGACACATGAAAAGGTCGACATGCGTTTTTCACTTTTTAATTTTTTTAATTTTTTTATACTTTACGATCCACGTGTACTACGATTGGGAATAGTAACAAGCAAAGCAAACCATGCGAGGGGACACAGTGCACTAATTGGGCTTCCCAGTCACTTTACGAAGAAAACGACACCAAAATATATATATATAAAAAACTCATGTCGACCCTTTTCCGTGTCGACCTAGTCACTTTCGACCCTATGATCCACACTCTTTTATACCCTGTTGAAGGAGTCCACTACCATTTAATTAAAGAATGAACTGACTTGTTTTGTTCTCTGCAATCTTCTGATTATGGAAACAGACTAGCGTTAAGGAGATGTCCACTTTTAAATCCTAAAGTAATATTAAGGCGCATTGCAATAAATCCTCCTAATTGTTTGCTACCGTATGGCTGAAAACAACATATAAAGTGCCCCGGTCACCTGTCACTATTATGTAGTTTACAATTACAAAATAAAAACAGTAACATAAATACATATTCTATTGTGTTGCCTTGTAGTAAATATAAATAGGGAAAGAAGGGGAATGTGAGACCCTGGATTAGTATATTTTCAAGCTGAATTATTATTACATGCCTGACAATCTCTCCAATGCTCAAGTGTAACCAGGGCCGGTTCTACACCTTGTGGCGCCCAGTGCGAAAGTTTCCACTGGCGCCCCCCCCCCCTCCCTGCGGCAAAACAGTGCGTGCAGAAAAAATAGAGGCGTGGCTTCATAGGGGAGGGACGTGGCCCCAGTTATGCTCCCAGTAGCTGTGCCCCCAGACTTGCCCCAAGTAGTTGTGCCCCCAGACTTGCCCCAAGTAGTTGTGCCCCCCAGTTGATTTGCCCCCAGTAGATATGCCCCCCTGTAGCTGTGCTCCCAGTAGATATGCCCCCTGTAGCTGTGCCCCCTGTAGCTGTGCCCCCAGTAGATATGCCCCCTGTAGCTATGCCCCCTGTAGCTGTGCCCCCAGTAGATATGCCCCTGTAGATTTGCCCAGTAGTTGTGCCCCTTATAGCTATACCCCCAGTAGATTTGCCCCCAGTAGTTGTGCCCCCTGTTGCTTTGCCCCCTGTTGCTTTGCCCCAATAGTTGTGCCCCCTGTTGCTTTGCCCCCAGTAGTTGTGCCCCCTGTTGCTTTGCCCCCAGTAGTTGTGCCCCCTGTTGCTTTGCCCCCAGTAGTTGTGCCCCCTGTTGCTTTGCCCCCAGTAGTTGTGCCCCCTGTTGCTTTGCCCCAATAGTTGTACCCCCTGTTGCTTTGCCCCCAGTAGTTGTGCCCCCTGTTGCATTGCCCCCAGTAGTTGTGCCCCATGTTGCATTGCCCCCAGTAGTTGAGCCCCCTCTTTCTTTGCCCCCAGTAGTTGTGCCCCCTCTTTCTTTGCCCCCTGTTGCTTTGCCCCCAGTAGTTGTGCCCCCTGTTGCTTTGCCCCCAGTAGTTGTGCCCCGTTTCTTTGCCCCAGTAGTTGTGCCCCCTCTTTCTTTGCCCCCAGTAGTTGTGCCCCCTGTCGCCGCTTACAAACACACACACACACACACACACACACACACACACACACAAAAAAAAATACTTACCACTGCCCCGCTCCTGCTTCCCGACCGCTGCTGCTGCTGCTCCGTCTCCGGCCGCCGGCTCCTCTCTATGGGAGAGACGTCATGACGTCTCTCCCATAGCAGCACCGCACAGACACTAGAGGTCAATACTGACCTCTAGTGTCTGTCTGTCCCTGGAGCCGGCTGCAGCGGACGCCCACACAGCCCACGGTGTCTGCTGCAGCCGTGGAGCGGGGTGCAGGTAGGCGGCGGTGCCTGCGGGGTGACTGCGGACGCGCCCCCCAGGCCGCAGTGCCCCGGGTGACGGCACTGCTTGCCCGCACAAAGAACCGCTCCTGAGTGTAACATCAATAAATACCAATAATATATTCTTATATTACCACCAGAAGGCAGAAGAAAGTATTTAAATAAATACTTTAAACACTTTTTCATCATAAGGTATTTTAAGTGAGGAGGATTGGTGTAATCACCTGGATGATGCCTTACTAAATGTGAGTTACTCCAGGTAAGCCAAAAAATATTTTTACAAAATATTAAGATTACCCTACCACATGAGCCGTTTTCAAACGGGTATTACCAAATGGCAAACAAATTTCCCCAATCTAGAGGAAATGGATATTTTGAGAACTTTGTTATACTCTACCAAAACTATTTCAGCTACATCTTATAAGAAAGTGTTTTTCAAAATATTTTATAGAGGTTACCTATCTCCTCACCGTTGTAACCTAATTGTTATGACTGACACATCCAACTGTCTTAAAGGCAACCACCTTGAAGCAACTTTGTATCACTGCCTATGGGAATGTCCCAAGATTCAGCGGTTTTGGTTAACAATAAGACAGTTTGCAGTGGATCACTTGGTAAATTTTCTTTCATTGACCCCTGAGTGGGCCATATTGGTTTTTTTGGCACATACCCCAAAAATTTCAACGGGATGCAAAAAACTGTTATTGTTCATTATCTCAGCCAATAAATGCATATTGCAACAATGGATATCCCCCACACCACCTTCACTCAATATGTTTAAAGAAAAACTATTTCAAATGTTTAAACTCGAATGGAGTGAAACCACACCCCATAAAGATTCTCAAATTGAGAATTTCTTCTCTATATGGGAAAGTTATATAAATACCTTACCCATAGAAACTAGGCAACAAATACACAAATGTTTCCGTATGACTCTTTGGTATGAGACCAGAATATTCTTGCAAGATCCACCTATCTCTTTAAATTAAGATATGGAGGATCACTTGGACATGTATGGCTTCCCAACCTCTTCACCACTACTCTTTTTCTTTCCCTTCTTTCTATCTATCTATCTATCCTTCCTTGCTTTCCTTACTTCCTACTCTCCTAAGACTTCTTTATTTCTCAACCCCCTACCTCTGGGGGGAAAAAAAATAAAAAATCTCCACTTCTCCCTATAACTTGCTTTTCTAGTCTCCAACAAGGTTTCACTTTATTTGGCGTTTTTAATCTGAATTTCCCACTGACACAAGTTAGTCCAAAATATCTGCAAGAAAATGCTATTTGTTTATTTCGCAGATACACAATGTCTAAGGGGCCCTACACACTCGGCGATGCGCCGCCGAGGTGCCCGACGGCCGATACGGCCGACGAGCAACCCGGCGGCGGGGGGGCAGTGACGGGGGGAGTGAAGTTTCTTCACTCCCCCCGTCACCCGGCTGCATTGAAGTGCAGGCAAATATGGACGAGATCGTCCATATTGGCCTGCATGCACTGCCGACGGGAGATCAGCGATGAACGAGCGCGGGGCCGCGCATCGTTCATCGCTGGAGTCTCCACACTGAAAGATATGAACGAGTTCTCGTTCATTTATGAACGAGATCGTTCATATCTTTCAGAATATTGGCATGTGTGTAGGGCCTATAAGATCCCGGAGAAATCTTTAGCAAATTATTGCTCTAACGTCTATTGATTGACTAACAGAACCACTAGGAAACTGTCTTTTATTATATGATTTATCCTTTAATTAACACCGTAAGGTTATCTGGTTTCCACACATCAAAAATCTTGCTATATTTCTCTGTATTGTTACATTTGGAGGAAGAAAAGTTGTGCATCAATTTTTTGTATTGCTCGATTATTTGTATCTTCTACATATTGCAATAAAAACACTTTTGAAAAAACAAAACAAAACTCTATCTCATCAGTTATGGTTTATGATTTTTGTAATTGTCTGGAATTACCTTAAGATCAGGGCCCTTATGTAAAAACCTGTGACTTGCGAGATCTGGCATAATTTTGAAGATTTAGTCCATAGATTTAAAGCACAGTGATTTCAAAGGTCATACCAGCCTGGCTTTGAATTAATAATTAATTTAGTACAAGTTACTTGTATTTCAATTTATTTCAACTTTATTGTCATTGAGCAAAGACACGAGTTCATAACAACATGCACTGGCGTTTCTATAATGGAAGCAGTGTGTGCGGTGCACACGGGCCCCTGAGTCCAGAGGGTATCCGTTCACATGGTCGACCATGTTATGGTCGACGGTCATTAGGTCGACCACTATTGGTCGACATTGACATGGTCGACATGGACACATGGTCGACACATGAAAGGTCGACACATGAAAAGGTCGACATGAGTTTTTTTACTTTTTTTTTTTCTTTTGGGGAACTTTTCCATACTTTACTATCCACATGGACTACGATTGGAACGGTAATCTGTGCCGAGCGAAGCGGTAGCGGAGCGAAGGCACCATGCCCGAAGCATGGCGAGCGAAGCGAGCCATGCGAGGGGACGCGGTGCACTAATTGGGGTTCCCAGTCACTTTACGCAAAAAACGACACCAAAAAAAGTTAAAAAACTCATGTCGACCTTTTCATGTGTCGACCTTCCATGTGTCGACCATTTTCATGTGTAGACCATGTGTCCATGTCGACCATGTCCATGTCGACCAATAGTTGTCGACCTAATGACTGTCGACCATAACATGGTCGACCATTCATACCGGAACCATCCAGAGGGGGGCCCCACAGCACACGCCGCACCCATTTTTAAAATAGTCACCCCTCTAGAGTCCAGCTCTGACATCTGCTGTGCTGTAAAAACACAGTGAAAATGGCTCAGCGGACATTTTCACGGAGTTCTACGCATGCGCAGTAGAGAAATCTCAGGGAAAATGGGCACCGCGCCATTTTCCCGGAGATCTGCGCATGCACAGCAGAGTCTGAGCCCTCTAGTGCTCGGATTCTCAGCACTGCCGGCAGAGAGGAGGGGGCCCGAACGGAGGAGGCTGAACACGGGCCTCCTCCTTGCACAAAACGACCCTGACAACATGCTTCTGAAAGTTACTTCAATAAAGATATTATACATAAAACTCAAACTAAGTGGTGCGCTATACTGTAGGGGGATTTTTTTAGTTGTGTTGTTTGACTCAAGATATTCCTAAAATGCCTGTTGAGAGGCAGTAGACTAAACAAATCATCATTAGGCCAGTTGCTTAGCAACAGCCCCCGCAGAGGCTTGGAGGCACTGGGTGGATTGTGGGTGCTGGGGGTCTGCTGGGGTTATTGCTACGCCACTGTCTAGACCTGGAGATACTTGTCTGCGGTCTTGTCGTGCCTGCCCCCATTAAAAATGGCCACCATTTTGAGAGGGACATTTTTAATGGGGGCAGGCGCAACAGGACTGTAGACCGCAACAGCGACCAGAGGGGGACAAATCACCTGACAACGAACAGAACCCCTGACAATGAGCAGGACATTTTCAATGGGGGCATGGTCAGGTCTTGGGGGCATGACGGGACCACAGACCCGTGGTGGCAGCCGGGTTGTGGGGGGGTTTATCTCATGACAACACGGGATAACATCTTCTGCAGACTCAACCACACTAGTGATCTATGCTCTGCAGCCGTACAGTTACCATACCATACTGTGATAACATAGGTCAGTGCGGTTGAAATTCACGAAAGTGTCTTTATGTAGGCTGGCTGCCTGTATCTGTATTTTAAGAATAAATTTGGTTGCTGCTCCTTTCTCAACAAGGACTGAGTATAAAAAGATCAAAAGTGGTCAGAATTGTGAATACCTAGAAATATAAGTGTTCACTGCTTCAACTAACATGTCCTTCAAACTTAATGGTTGAGGAGCCCTCTTAATCCATCACTGAAAACCTGATGCTCACTTTTCAGAGCTTGACTGCGCATTCTAAAGCCATCTTTAGATGGCGTTAGCCCTCTGAATCCCATCCTATAGGTAAAAGGGACGTATTGCAAAGAAGGATCTCTGTCTTCTCTAGAGCCCGTCAGTGTAAACTTTCACCAACAGTGACAAAAGTGGTAGTGTTAAGGCTTCGCGGGATAGCTGCTTTTCAATATAGAAACGCTTCAGTAGATTTGAGCCCATCGCCACAGCTAGTTTAACCTTAATTTGTACTGGGCCATCACAAACATTAATGAATAGGACCCTAAATAATTAGATGTACTGTCTTAATAAATTCAATAATCCCTTTCTCTCTTTGTATCTCTCTCTGTATCTGTATAATAATTGTCATTGATCTGTCTTGTCTTTGTCATGTACTGCGGGAGACAGGGATATAAGCCCATCCCTCTCCAATAGCTCCTAACAAAGTGCCGGAGACAGGACTGACCAAAAGAGAGGAGGTCTGTCCTCAGTATAGTGGGGGTGGGGTCCATTTTACTATTGTGTGGATATAGATATATGTTTGTGTGTGTGTATGTGTGTGTGTATATATATATATACTAGGCGCTTCATCGCGCCCTACGGGCGCTCTTCACACCGTCGAAAGGGGCTACGCCCCCTTAACTCCTGCACGCCTTGCTGGGGTTCAATATTTGTATTATATGGAGTATTACCTGCATTCCTAGGTTTGTTAGTGGTTAAATATTGCAAGACGAAAGAGCTTCCGGTGGTGAAGGGGGCGTAGCCCCTTGCGACGGCGTGAACAGTGCCTGCAGGGCACGATGTACAGAATGTAGCAGGTACGGGGGAGGGGGGCAGGGAGTATGTAGATGCTGCCGGTGGAGGGGGGGTGGATGCAGGTGGGGGGGTGCGGGACCTATAACTATGTGATTGTATGTGTAACAATATATAGGACACGGATAAGGATGCATGTGGTGTAGACATACCCGCATGAAGAGGTATATGGTGTAATTAGACACAGAGGGGAGTGCTGGTACAATGCGGAACAGGGGCAGCTGTGTCCTCTCTCTACACCATACCATCCTTCAGGTGTAGCATCGCGGACATGTTGCGCACACAGTGTCACCACGCGGCCGCAGGTGCACCAGTCCCATCTGCATGCACTATGTGCGCGCCCCCCTCAGGTGCTGTGTGAGGGATAGGGAGGAGGCGGCACTGCGAAGCATCACCGATATACCGGTAGCTACGGGGGCACCGCAGGGGGTTATGGCTCCTGTCCTCCTGGTGAGGGTTTGTCAGGGAGTTATCCAGGAGCCGGTGGTATGGACCCTGTATGGGACACAGGGGGATAGGGAGGGGACACAGAGACGCGGGGCGGTAGGGAGGGGATGCAGAGACGCGGGGCGGTAGGGAGGGGATAGAGAGACGCGGGGCGGTAGGGAGGGGATAGAGAGACGCGGGGCGGTAGGGAGGGGATAGAGAGACGCGGGGCGGTAGGGAGGGGATAGAGAGACGCGGGCGGTAGGGAGGGGCTAGAGAGAGGCGGGCGGTAGGGAGGGGATGCAGAGACACGGGGGGCGGTAGGTAGGGGATACAGAGATGCGGGGCGGTAGGGAGGGGGATAGAGAGACGCGGGTCGGTTGGGAGGGGATACAGCGACACAGGGCGGTAGGGAGGGGACACAGACGCGGGGTGGTAGGTAGGGGATAGAGAGACGTGGGGCGGTAGGGAGGGGACGCAGAGACGCGGGGCGGTAGGGAGGGGGTAGAGAGACGCAGGGCGGTAGGGAGGGGATACAGCGGCACAGGGCGGTAGGGAGGGGATACAGAGAGGCAGGGCGGTAGGGAGGGGATACAGAGACGCGGGTCGGTAGCGAGGGGATAGAGAGAAGCGGGGCGGTAGGGTGGGGATACAGAGGCGTAGGGAGGAGGGGACACAGAGAGACGTGGGGCGGTAGGGAGGGGAAACAGAGAGACGCGGGGTGGTACGGAGGGGATAGAGAGACGTGGGGCGGTAGGGAGGGGATACAGAGACGTGGGGCGGTAGGGAGGGGATACAGAGAGGCAGGGCGGTAGGGAGGGGATACAGAGACATGGGGCGGTAGGGAGGGGATAGAGAGAAGCGGGGCGGTAGGGTGGGGATACAGAGGCGTAGGGAGGAGGTGATACAGAGACGCGGTCGGTAGGGAGGGGATAGAGAGAAGCGGGGCGGTAGGGTGGAGATACAGAGGCGTAGGGAAGAGGGGATACAGAGACGTGGGGCGGTAGGGAGGGGACACAGAGACGCGGGGCGGTAGCGAGGGGATAGAGAGAAGCGGGGCGGTAGGGTGGTGATACAGAGGCGTAGGGAGGAGGGGACACAGAGAGACGTGGGGCGGTAGGGAGGGGACACAGAGAGATGCGGGGTGGTACGGAGGGGATAGAGAGACGTGGGGCGGTAGGGAGGGGATACAGAGACGTGGGGCGGTAGGGAGGGGATACAGAGAGGCAGGGCGGTAGGGAGGGGATACAGAGACATGGGGCGGTAGGGAGGGGATAGAGAGAAGCGGGGCGGTAGGGTGGGGATACAGAGGCGTAGGGAGGAGGGGATACAGAGACGCGGTCGGTAGGGAGGGGATAGAGAGAAGCGGGGCGGTAGGGTGGAGATACAGAGGCGTAGGGAAGAGGGGATACAGAGACGTGGGGCGGTAGGGAGGGGACACAGAGACGCGGGGCGGTAGCGAGGGGATAGAGAGAAGCGGGGCGGTAGGGTGAGGATACAGAGGCGTAGGGAGGAGGGGACACAGAGACGTGGGGCGGTAGGGAGGGGACACAGAGACGCGGGGTGGTACGGAGGGGATAGAGAGACGTGGGGCGGTAGGGAGGGGATACAGAGACGTGGGGCGGTAGGGAGGGGATACAGAGAGGCAGGGCGGTAGGGAGGGGATACAGAGACATGGGGCGGTAGGGAGGGGATAGAGAGAAGCGGGGCGGTAGGGTGGGGATACAGAGGCGTAGGGAGGAGGGGATACAGAGACGCGGTCGGTAGGGAGGGGATAGAGAGAAGCGGGGCGGTAGGGTGGAGATACAGAGGCGTAGGGAAGAGGGGATACAGAGACGTGGGGCGGTAGGGAGGGGACACAGAGACGCGGGGCGGTAGGGAGGGGATAGAGAGACGTGGGGCGGTAGGGAGGGGATAGAGAGACGTGGGGCGGTAGGGAGGGGACGCAGAGACGCGGGGCGGTAGGGAGGGGATAGAGAGACGCGGGGCGGTACGGAGGGGACGCAGGGCGGTAGGGAGGGGATAGAGAGACGCAGGGCGGTAGGGAGGGGATACAGAGAGGCAGGGCGGTAGGGAGGGGATACAGAGAGGCAGGGCGGTAGGGAGGGGATACAGAGACGCGGGTCGGTAGCGAGGGGATAGAGAGAAGCGGGGCGGTAGGGAGGAGGGTATACAGAGACGTGGGGGCGGTAGGGAGGGGACACAGAGAGACGTGGGGCGGTAGGAAGGGGATACAGAGACGTGGGGCGGTTGGGAGGGGATACAGAGAGGCAGGGCGGTAGGGAGGGGATACAGAGACGGGCGGTAGGGTGGGGATACAGAGGCGTAGTGAGGAGGGGATACAGAGACGCGGGTCGGTAGGGAGGGGATAGAGAGAAGCGGGGCGGTAGGGTGGAGATACAGAGGCGTAGGGAGGAGGGGATACAGAGACGTGGGGCGGTAGGGAGGGGACACATAGACGCGGGGCGGTACGGAGGGGATAGAGAGACGTGGGCCGGTAGGGAGGGGATACAGAGACGTGGTGCGGTACGGAGGGGATAGAGAGAAGCGGGGCGGTAGGGTGGGGATACAGAGGCGTAGGGAGGAGGGGATACAGAGACGTGGGGCGGTAGGTAGGGGACACAGAGACGTGGGGCAGTACGGAGGGGACGCGGGGCGGTAGGGAGGGGACACAGAGACGCGGGGCGGTAGGGAGGGGATAAAGAGACGCGGGGCGGTAGGGAGGGGATAGAGAGACACGGGGCGGTAGGGAGGGGACAGAAAGACGCGGGGCGGTAGGGAGGGGATAGAGAGACGCGGGGCGGTAGGGAGGGGATATAGAGACGCGGGTCGGCAGGGAGGGTCCCCAGTGAGGAAGCTGATGAAGAGAGGGGGGAAAGTAGTGGAGGGGGAGGGCACCAGAAGATGAGACTTGTGTAAAGTGGCGCCCACACATAGAATCAGTGGGTAGGATGGCCGGAGGGACTCACCGTTGGGGCTGTGGGCGGCTGCTGCAGGCTGGTAAACAGTAGTGTGTTCAGAGGCAGTCTGTGCTACTATTACACACATTCCCCCCTGCTCGTGCTGCGCGGTGGATGAAAAGGGGCATAGCCTAATACAAAAGGGGCGTGGCCTCGCGGGTATGTTCTCTCTCGCTCCGGGGGTGTTTCCAGCTTGCCTGTAGATGCTGGCAGCCCCCGGAGACTGGAGTGTGTGTGCCAGCTCTTCTCTGTGACAGGAGGCGAGTGCTGCAGGAGATGACGTCACTACAGCACTCGCCTCCTGTCACAGCAGGAGAGCTGACAGCTGGATGTGCGTGGAGGAGGCGGCGGGTCTGTGTACGCGGGTCAGGGAGGGCTATGAAAGCCTTCTACTGCGCCACCCGTCCCTCCTAATGTCTATGCCTGTGGCAGCAGCAGCAGTTGTTATTCGCTCTGCACCGCGGCCGGGGAGTCGGAGTGGCTGATGGCGGGGGGGGGGGGGGGGGGGATGGGGGGAGGAGGAGGAGCAGAGACTTGCTACACATGTGGTGGGCGGGCTCTGTGACTCCGCCCACCGCTGTGACTCCACCCAGCGTTAGAAATGCAGGCACAGAGTCACAGGGCTAATATATAGGAGAGGTATGTATGTATATATATATATATATACATACATACATACATACATACATACATACATACATACATACATACATACATACATAAAAAAAATAATTATTATTTATTTTTCTTTACTTTGTATTTTCTGTAGTGTGTACCAGACTGATCAAAGGATGTGACTGACAGCTGGGGTGTTATTTTCTCTTAAATCGTAATTTTCATACATCAGCCCCATTGCTACTTTTACAAGAAGTGGCACCTTGTACTAAACGTTTTCCTTTATTGCCAGGCGGATGAAGAGTAGGGAGGTCCTTGTAGCAACAGGAATGTTTGGTTGTTATGTACTGAGATTTTGGATTTAAACATTGTCAGTCACTCTTTGGATTTATTTGGGCTGGGGTGGCAGAGGTCATTTTAATTACTTTCTAGTACTTAAGAAGTTAGCAAACACTAACCCTTTACTGTCATAATACAAGCTGTCAGCCCCAGGACTGGCCGACCTCTGCTTTGTGACATGTTACAGTACTGTACGTTTAAATAAAACATGTAATTTGAAAGCCAGTCGGAGCCAAATGTTTCAGACTGCTTATTAAAGCCATCATTTGCAAGCACAATCTGGCAACCAGGGGTTTATTTTCTCTTCAATTTAGCTGTTTAAATCTACAATTCTCCCTGGCACTTTGATATTGCAAAGAAATAAACAGCCCCTTTGTGTTTATTTGTGTTAATTTGCTTGCAACACTTTAACATAGGAATTTGTAGACAGACCGGCATGATGGGGAGTCCGGATCTCGAAGCCTGCTCCATGTACTGCATTTAATAGATTTCTGGATATTTGTGGTTATATCTTTGGAATGAGATCCTAGGATGCAGTATTGGATCATCTGCCACACCATCAGCCGGCAGTGTCATCCGTGTGATCGCGCACGCCAGCCGCTGCAGGTCCTACTAGGAGGTCAGGAAATCTCCTTCCTCAGACGGAGATCCTAGCCCCGGGACACCCCCATAATATCTGGTCTATAGATCTACACTAAAATGGTCTACAGTCAATAGGTCGACCACTAATGGTAGACGTGCATTATTATTATTATTTTTTATTATTATTATTATTATTATTATCCTTTATTTATATGGCATTAGGTCGACAGGGTCAAATGGGCGACATGTAAACGGTTGACTGGGTCAAATGGTTGACAGGGTCAGAAGATCGACAAGGTCATAAGGTCGACACACATACAAGTTTAAAAAAAATATATATATATTTATTTATTTTGGTATATTTGTCATACGTTACCATGCACATTGATTAAGACTGGGAATAGCAACCCAGTGGTACACCAATGGGGCTTGTTCTATGTCAACCTTTTGACCCTGTAAACCTAATGCATGTCTACCATTAGTGGTTGACCTATTGACTGTAGACCCTTTTAGTGTATATCTAATAATCCACACCCCCAATGGCGGCGACATGCCTCCGCTTTGGGAAACAAGGGTCGCCACGGCCCCCAAATGACATCCTACATCACATACCGTAGTACACATACGCAGTACAGGTCCGGCGCTTGCGCAGAGTACCAAGCAATGGTATTTTGAGCAAGGGCATAGCTACCATAGGTGCAGGCATTGCAGTTGCTATGGGGCCCAGAGCTGGGAGGGGCCCACCTTCCCTGTAAAAGTCATACCCCTTTCACACCAGCACCTCTGAACACGGATTTTTGGCACATTAACATGCATAACCTGTGTTCATGTGTGGTGTGAAAGGGTGCCGGGGTTGAAATACCGGCTCAAGTGACTCGGTATTTCAGCCCTGCTCTTGAGCAGGGTTGAACTCGTGTTCAACCCGGCTGACTGTGTGGTGTCGATGCGACCCGTTTCCCGTTCACTCTCTATGTACGTGCGGCATTTGGAGATCATGTGATCTCCAAGCGCCGCGTCACCACTGACGTCAGCTACCTGGCAATAGGCCGGGCTGCTGACTGCGGTGTGAAAGGCGCCCGAGGCGGGTCACACCCTTGGAGCTCCCATGTCGGGCTCCTGGGTGCAACCCTCAGGCGGTGTGAAAGGGGTATTACATGTTACTGGCAGCTCTGAAATGTGACATAGGGTGAATTTAAGCACTACTACGATTCATAAAAGAAACTAGGGCACTACTATGGGGCATAACATTAAATAAGGCTCTACTATGGTTCAGAAAATGAACTAGGGCACTATTATACGGCATACAATTAACAACTGCTGCAGAGAAGTGTCACTCTGGAAGCACTGGGACGAGGGCCCCTTCGAGATGTTGCTATGGGGCCCACAAAGTTCTGGCTACGTCCCTAATTTTGAGTCATGCACCGTTAAACCGTCTGGACCTTAATCCGGCGCCATCTGTGCAGAAGGACATTACTTTGCTCAATAAGAGCATGTTCCCATATAAATGTACCCTACTGCATTCACATAATACATAATAGCCGTATTTATAGAAAAGTACAAAGTACAAAAAATATACTGGTAATTGGCTTTGGCAGAGAATTTAGACTGTAAGCTCCTCTGGGACAGGTGCTGATGAATGAGTCAAGATTCTCTGTAGGGGGCCGCATAATATGTTGGAACTATACAAATAAAGACTAATAACAATAAAAATAACATCATAATAAAAGAAAATTACTAGTCGTTATCATTATGAAAATAAGAAGCATGGCTTCTTTTATATGGTCTTGCAACACATTTCTGCTAAAACCTGTAATAAAAGAGCTGATTTGTGTGAGAGCTGAGTAAACCCTGGATAATTATTTGCAGCAATCAATACTGTATGAGATTAGCAAACTCCCACCGCTTACAGTGTGTATTTTGTGAAATTACCAGAGTTAACCGCAGCAATGAAATCTGAACCAGCTGTCTGCCGCGGTCATGAGCAGAAGATAAGGTTCTCTAGGAGCTGATCATATACCTATGTATAGAGGTATAGCTAACACATAATCATAGCAAAGCTTTAATAGATAACAGACACTATTATTAGTACAATGTAGTGATATAATAGTATTTACAGTATATGGAACCATGGTGACAATAATATTATGCAAACTATTATGAAGTTATATTCTAAAAATGCGTGATGGATCACATACACCAGAGGTGGGGGACCTTGGCTGAGTACCGACATATGTTCCCATCTCATGGCGCTCTCTTGCTGTTGTGGAACATACACGTCCCAACATACTCTGCCAGCCATAAACTCTCCAGGTGTTGTGGAACAATAAGTACCAGCAAGTTTTGCTAAATGTTGCATGCCCAGAAGAGGGTTGAGGATGAGCCGAGTAGGTGGTCTCGAAGGCCAAAGTGGCATTACCAGGTCATAGCTAAGTTTTACCTTTGTTGTCCAGCAATACAGCGTTCCTCTCCCACTTTAGGGAGTGAGGGGTAGATGAAACAAGTACAAAAGTGCCATTCTTTTCATAACCCGGACTAGCGTAGACTGACCTATCACCCCCTGGGAACCAATTAAGGATTTTCTGGCACTATATAAGAGTTTGCAACATTGTCTTACACGGGATATGATGTTAAATTGTGCATAGAAGGGGTCATTCAGGTGAGGTTGCACCTCAGACCATTGGCTCAAAGTACAGATTTTTGGTACTTTGCGCATGCCGTCCGATGGCGTCCTAGAACGCAGCTTGCATCACTAGTGCAGTAGGAGGCGTCTGCACGTAATAGACGCCTCCTGCTGCATCTACATACAGCGCTATCCCTATCCAAGGAAGCAGCAGTGATAGCAAATCCGACAATGCCTGAATGACCCCCTTAGGGACTAATATTCAGTAGGACGTGCTGTCGATGTCAGACACAGTTGGGCAGTTTTGCTTCTACTGTGTATACATCTCACTCACACTGTGCATCCATCCAGAGTCCATGTGAAGTTGTGTTTGCGATGCACGGCCTTAGAAACATATTGAAAATGTATTGGGCGTTGCTGGGCAGTGGCTAAGTGGACGCACAGAAGTTCTGTCTTACGGGCGAGTCAGAATCTGCAGCTATCATCAGGTTAGTGTAAGTTTTGATGGTGTGACTGTCGGTTGCCCCAAATACCCTCAAAGTGGGTGTCTAAGTACTTGCACATGCAGACGCATGGCTGTACACCAGGGAAGGATTTGTTGCAGCATTTGCATAATCTGTGCTGTTCCTTATATATGTAAAACTGGTGGAGGTGCATGGGTGGTGGTGGGGGATGTGGTATAGAAGATTATACAATCTAGATAGACAAGTCAATAGTCTTGACATAGTCAATAGGTCAACACCATACCGTATGGTTAACATGTTTTAGATTGACTAGTACAAAAGGTCGGCAGGTACAATAGGTCATCAGGGTCAAAAGGTCAACATTATAATGGTCGGCACAAAAATGGTTGACACATGTTTTTTAGGCCATATCTTGTACATTTCATGTTCTGTGACCGCCATCAGTAAAAACGTAGACCCTCGCGGGCTCGCTTGGCTCACCACGCTTTGGGCAAGGTGGCTTCCTGCAGTCTCCACAGGTTACTATTCCTGATCATAGTCCATGTGGATAGTAAATCAGGCAAATGTTATGAAAGCATTTGAAAACCCTAAAAAATGTGTCAACCATTTGTGTGTAGACCACTGTCATGTCAATCTTTTGAACCTGTCAACCTTTTGTGCCTGTTGACTGTCTACTTAGACAGTGCAAATCTATCATGTGGATACCGGGTGGCAGAAGGTAAAGTGAAGCATGAGACATCAGAACAGTGACCACTTGCTTGTTAGTGTAGATCTAATAATCCACACCCCCAATGGCGGCGACATGCCTCCGCTTTGGGAAACGAGGGTCGCCAAATCAGATTGTCAATCACTGACCTTCTGATGCTGTACTACATCCTACATCACATACCGTACTACACATGTTATAACTGTTTATTCAGATCTTTCCTCAGCTCTGAAGACCTGATAGGGGACATTCATAAAAGTTGCTGCACAAGTAATGATGTACAGTAGATGCTCAGAGTCTAAAGTCTAACCCCTAAAAACCAACTAGTACATATGTGATTTAATCTCCTAAACTGTAGAAATGTTGCTGGTAGAGAGATGGCAGAACGTTAAAGTGACAATTTTGTTTTATTAAGAATATTAAGAAACGTTTAACTGTCACTTTTTTCTTAACTTTTCTGTAATATGCAGGAAAAAAAATAGCTAATCTGAAAATAGGACATAATTACCTTTTAATAAAAATATAAAACCAGTACAACCATTCTCTCCCCCCCCCCCACACACACACACACACACACACACACACACACACACACACACACACACACACACACACACACACACACACACACACACACAAACACATTTATCTGTACGGCAGTTTTCATCACCATCCATTTCGCTTTCACAATAAATGATGTTCAGGTCTGACCGCAGGACTCAGGAGAGGCAGAATAAGGAGATTGGATTTATTCAGATAACGCTCTGCTTCCTAGAAGGTATTCAGTGCGGTTTTAATGAGTGAATCCTGTGTCTGAGAGCAGCTCAGTCTGTAATCTGAGGAATTCTGCGGGCGCCATGACAGCTAGATGGAGGCATATGAGGGTCAAGTGAGGCACGCTATGAAATCCCAGATTGTGCAGAATTTAAGCAGAGGGATAAAGATTAGGAAATAAAAGACTGAATGAGCAGAGCTGTGTGGCGGCGACTGTGGTTCTGCTCTTTTAATTCCTCTGGGTGGATAAAAGACAAACAGCCCTGTTATTCCATGATCCGTGAACCATGGCGCGTACGAAGCATGTTGTCTCCTGAACACGCCTCGTTGGCATGTCAACATTCACAGTCTAACACATGTATGGATGTCACAGGTTAAGGATGATTTCTTGAATCTAGTTACATTTTACTTTAATTGGCTATTTTTTACAGAAAAATGGTTTTCATTAGTAAGAAGCCATAATAAATGATTTTCTGCTGTATTTTTCAATAGTTGTTAAAAGTAATGGGGTAGATAAAGTGAATGAAATAAGCTCTGCAGTGTACTTGGATCAGATGGTCAGTGGTGTAAGCTCTGCAGTGTTCTTGGATCAGGGGGTCAGTGGTGTAAGCTCTGCAGTGTACTTGGATCAGATGGTCAGTGGTGTAAGCTCTGCAGTGTACTTGGATCAGATGGTCAGTGGTGTAAGCTCTGCAGTGTTCTTGGATCAGATGGTCAGTGGTGTAAGCTCTGCAGTGTACTTGGATCAGATGGTCAGTGGTGTAAGCTCTGCAGTGTACTTGGATCAGATGGTCAGTGGTGTAAGCTCTGCAGTGTACTTGGATCAGATGGTCAGTGGTGTAAGCTCTGCAGTGTACTTGGATCAGATGGTCAGTGGTGTAAGCTCTGCAGTGTACTTGGATCAGGGGGTCAGTGGTGTAAGCTCTGCAGTGTACTTGGATCAGATGGTCAGTGGTGTAAGCTCTGCAGTGTACTTGGATCAGATGGTCAGTGGTGTAAGCTCTGCAGTGTACTTGGATCAGGGGGTCAGTGGTGTAAGCTCTGCAGTGTACTTGGATCAGATGGTCAGTGGTGTAAGCTCTGCAGTGTACTTGGATCAGATGGTCAGTGGTGTAAGCTCTGCAGTGTTCTTGGATCAGATGGTCAGTGTTGTAAGGTCTGCAGTGTACTTGGATCAGGTGGTCAGTGGTGTAAGCTCTGCAGTGTTCTTGGATCAGATGGTCAGTGGTGTAAGCTCTGCAGTGTACTTGGATCAGGGGGTCAGTGGTGTAAGCTCTGCAGTGTACTTGGATCAGATGGTCAGTGGTGTAAGCTCTGCAGTGTACTTGGATCAGATGGTCAGTGGTGTAAGCTCTGCAGTGTACTTGGATCAGGGGGTCAGTGGTGTAAGCTCTGCAGTGTACTTGGATCAGGGGGTCAGTGGTGTAAGCTCTGCGTTGCAGTTAAAATGCCGGCTGTCGGGATCCCAGAATTCAGGATACCAGTGCCGAAATCACGTCTGCCGACAATCCCGACAGATGGAATCTATTCCCATTACACCCATAGAGTGGGAATAGATCCTGCGCCGGCATTACATAGTGAGGTTGAAAAAAGGCAAAATGCCCATCGAGTTCAACCTGCATTCTGGTGGGCGGCATGCTGCTGTCAGGGATATTGACAGCTGGCATCCTGTCCGCCGGTAAAACGTATGTAACCCCTGCAGTGTACTGGGATCAGGGCATGAGCAGTGTAAGCTTTTCAATGTACAGCATTTGGGGATCACTGGTGTAGGCTCTGCAGTGGACTGGTTCCAGGGGTCACCAGTGTAAGGTCTGCAGTGTGCTGAGACCAGGGGGTCACCAGTGTAGGCTCTGCAGTGTACTGAGACCAAGGGGGGCACCGGTGTAGGCTCTGCAGTATACTGAGACCAGGGGGGCAACGGTGTAGGCTCTGCAGTGTATGGAGACCAGGGGGCACCGGTGTAGGCTCTGCAGTGTATTGAGACCGGGGGGCACCGGTGTAGGCTCGGCAGTGTACTGACACCAGGGGGGCACCGGCGTAGGCTTGGAAGTGTACTGATACCAGGGGGGCACCGGTGTAGACTCGGCAGTGTACTGAGACCAGGGGGGCACCGGCGTAGGCTTGGAAGTGTACTGAGATCAGGGGGGTCACCTGCGTAGGACCGGCAGTGTACAGGATAGAGTGATGTGTATTTCTATTAGTGATGAGCGGGTTCGGTTTCTCGTAAACCGAACTCCCCCGAACTTCACCCATTTTACACGGGTCCGAGGCAGGTTCGAACCTTCCCGCCTTGCTCGGCTAACCCGAGCGCGCCCGAACGTCATCATCCCGCTGTCAGATTCTCGCGAGATTCGGATTCTATATAAGCAGCCGCGCGTCGCCGCCATTTTCACTCGTGCATTGGAGATGATAGGGAGAGGACGTGGCTGGCGTCCTCTCCGTTTATTGTTGAACTTGATTGCTTTATTGCTTAATTGTGGGGAGGACTGGGGAGCAGCTGTTAGGAGGAGTACAGTGCAGAGTTTTGCTGATAAGTGACCACCAGTTTTATCCGTTCTCTGCCTGAAAAAAACGCTCCATACCATATCTGTGCTCAGTGTGCTGCATAATATATCTGTGCTCACACTGCTTAATTGTGGGGACTGGGGAGCAGCTGTATTATATAGCAGGAGTACAGTGCAGAGTTTTGCTGACAGTGACCACCAGTATACGTTGTCTGCCTGAAAAACACTCCATATCTGTGCTCAGTGCGCTGCTTTATTGTGGGGACTGGGGACCACCAGTATAATTAATATTATATAGGAGGAGTACAGTGCAGAGTTTTGCTGACACAGTGACCACCAGTATACTATATATAGCAGTACGGTAGGCCACTGCTGTACCTACCTCTGTGTCGTCATTCATTAAGTATACTATCCATCTACATTCTATACCTGTGGTGCATTTTAGTTTTGCAGTTTGCTGACACAGTGACCACCAGTATACTATATATAGCAGTACGGTAGGCCACTGCTGTACCTACCTCTGTGTCGTCATTCATTAAGTATACTATCCATCTACATTCTATACCTGTGGTGCATTTTAGTTTTGCAGTTTGCTGACACAGTGACCACCAGTATACTATATATAGCAGTACGGTAGGCCACTGCTGTACCTACCTCTGTGTCGTCATTCATTAAGTATACTATCCATCTACATTCTATACCTGTGGTGCATTTTAGTTTTGCAGTTTGCTGACACAGTGACCACCAGTATACTATATATAGCAGTACGGTAGGCCACTGCTGTACCTACCTCTGTGTCGTCATTCATTAAGTATACTATCCATCTACATTCTATACCTGTAGTGCATTTTAGTTTTGCAGTTTGCTGACACAGTGACCACCAGTATACTATATATAGCAGTACGGTAGGCCACTGCTGTACCTACCTCTGTGTCGTCATTCATTAAGTATACTATCCATCTACATTCTATACCTGTAGTGCATTTTAGTTTTGCAGTTTGCTGACACAGTGACCACCAGTATACTATATATAGCAGTACGGAAGGCCACTGCTGTACCTACCTCTGTGTCGTCATTAAGTATACTATCCATCTACATTCTATACCTGTGGTGCGCCTCTTTTTTTCTTTGCATCATGTGCTGTTTGGGGACAATTTTTTTGAAGTGCCATCCTGTCTTGACACTGCAGTGCCACTCCTAGATGGGCCAGGTGTTTGTGTCGGCCACTTGTGTCGCTTAGCTTAGCCATCCAGCGACCTCGGTGCAAATTGTAGGACTAAAAATAATATTGTGAGGTGTGAGGTGTTCAGAATAGACTGGAAATGAGTGGAAATTATGGTAATTGAGGTTAATAATACTATGGGATCAAAATGATCCCCAAATTCTATGATTTATGCAGTTTTTTAGGGTTTTTTGAAAAAAACACCCGAATCCAAAACACACCCGAATCCGACAAAAAATTTTCGGTGAGGTTTTGCCAAAACGCGTCCGAATCCAAAACACGGCCGCGGAACCGAATCCAAAACCAAAACACAAAACCCGAAAAATGTCCGGTGCACATCACTAATTTCTAGACACACTTTGGGTCTAATTCATGTTTGTACGCAGATGCATACACAACTGTGTTTTTTAAGGCTACGGAACTGCTAATAATCACATGTGAAGCTACCGCCCAGGAAAGAAGATAGACGCTGCCCAGTGCCATTGCAAAGTCCTCTGCAGTTGCGTACTCAGCACCGACGCAATAACAAGGAACATTGTCGGGCAGCACGGACGGTGTAATGGTTAGCATCACTGTCTCACAGCACTGAGGTCATGGATTCAATTCCCACCCTGTCCCTAACTGTGTGGAGTTTATATGTTCTCTCCAAGCTTGCGTGGGTTTCCTCCAGGTACTGCGGTTTCCTCCCACAATCCAAAAATAGACTGGTAGGTTAATTAGCTCCCCCCAAAAAAAACCTAGCATGAATTTGTGTGCGTGTACATGTGTTTAGGGCAGACTGGATGGGCCAAGTGGTTCTTATCTGCCATCAAATTCTATGTTTCTATGACTCCTAGGGTTGACCTATGGCTACACAGACTGTCCATGTTTCTCTACATATCTGATCGCAGCTGAAGGCAGATACACACCTTGAAAACGGCCATGACACATCTGGGTTATGCTGCCACTCCCATGTTAACGGTACATTGTGTACAAACATGAATAATACCCCTTTTCCACTTACGAGCACGGGTCGCAGCCGGGAGCCTGACACGGGAGCTGCCCCCTGCTGCGACCCGTGCTCGGCCCCTTTCCCACCAGCAGTCACAACCCGGCATATGCCGGGTTAGTGACGTTTCTAGTGACGCGGCAGGGGCGGCGCAGGGAGATCACATGATCTCCCAGCGCCGCCCTTCCATACAGTGTAAAGGGGAGCCGTGTCGCATCGACACGGCTCCCGTTTACACTGCAACCCTACCCGGATCAGTCCCGTGTCCTACCCAGGTAAATAGCCGGGTAGGATTCACGGGTCACTTGATCCGGGTTTACCCTTTTCCACTTGCAAAAAACACGGGTAAATGCGCGCCCCCGTGCATTTACCCGTGTTTTTTGAGCTAGTGGAAAAGGGGTATTAGACACTTTGGGCATGATTCTGAATTGGAAGTAAACCAAAAAAAAGACATAAAGGCTGCGCAGGCAGGGAGCTACTCGCAGCTGCAAAAGCATCACTGCTGTGCGATGCTTTTGCACCCGTGAAGGGGGGGGGGCCGGGGGACGGACAGGGCCTGACATGCGGGGCGGACTAGCCCTGTGCTGGGTGTCCCCCCGCATGTCTGAATAACTGGTTGTAAATTTAGCACATCTACGTTCAGATCTAAGGGGGTAATTCCAAGTTGATCGCAGCAGGAAATTTTTTAGCAGTTGGGCAAAACCATGTGCACTGCAGGGGGGGCAGATATACATGTGCAGAGAGAGATATATTTGGGTGTGGTGAGTTCAATCTGCAATCTAATTTGTGGTGTAAAAATAAAGCAGCCAGTATTTACCCTGCACAGAAACAAAATAACCCACTCAAATCTAACTCTCTCTGCAAATGTTATACCTGCCCCCCCTGCAGTGCACATGGTTTTGCCCAACTGCTAAAAAATTTCCTGCTGCGATCAACTTGGAATTACCCCCTAAATCACCCCCATGGTTTGTTCTAGATACAAAGTTACTTGCTTTTTTTGCTTTACTTCCATATTAGAATAAGGCTCTTTCTCTATCGTCCTAGTGGATGCTGGGGTTCCTGAAAGGACCATGGGGAATAGCGGCTCCGCAGGAGACAGGGCACAAAAAGTAAAGCTTTCCGATCAGGTGGTGTGCACTGGCTCCTCCCCCTATGACCCTCCTCCAAGCCTCAGTTAGATTTTTGTGCCCGGCCGAGAAGGGTGCAATCTAGGTGGCTCTCCTAAAGAGCTGCTTAGAGAAAGTTTAGCTTAGGTTTTTTATTTTACAGTGAGTCCTGCTGGCAACAGGATCACTGCAACGAGGGACTTAGGGGAGAAGAAGTGAACTCACCTGCGTGCAGGATGGATTGGCTTCTTGGCTACTGGACATCCGCTCCAGAGGGACGATCACAGGTACAGCCTGGATGGTCACCGGAGCCTCGCCGCCGGCCCCCTTGCAGATGCTGAAACATGAAGAGGTCCAGAATCGGCGGCAGAAGACTCCTCAGTCTTCTAAAGGTAGCGCACAGCACTGCAGCTGTGCGCCATTTTCCTCTCAGCACACTTCACACGGCAGTCACTGAGGGTGCAGGGCGCTGGGAGGGGAGCGCCCTGGGAGGCAAATGAAAACCTATTTGGCTAAAAAATACCTCACATATAGCCTCCGGGGGCTATATGGAGATATTTAACCCCTGCCAGAATACACTAAAGAGCGGGAGACGAGCCCGCCGGAAAAGGGGCGGGGCCTATCTCCTCAGCACACAGCGCCATTTTCCTTACACAGCTCCGCTGGTCAGGACGGCTCCCAGGTCTCTCCCCTGCACTGCACTACAGAAACAGGGTAAAACAAGAGAGGGGGGGCAAAATAGTGGCAAAAATTATATTATAAAAGCAGCTATACAGGGAGCACTTATTATAAGGCTATCCCTGTCATATATAGCGCTTTTGGTGTGTGCTGGCAAACTCTCCCTCTGTCTCCCCAAAGGGCTAGTGGGGTCCTGTCTTCGTTAAGAGCATTCCCTGTGTGTCTGCTGTGTGTCGGTACGTGTGTGTCGACATGTATGAGGACGATATTGGTGTGGAGGCGGAGCAATTGCCAAATATGGGGATGTCACCTCCTAGGGGGTCGACACCAGAATGGATGCCTTTATTTATGGAATTACGGGATAGTGTCAACACGCTAAAGCAGTCGTTTGACGACATGAGACGGCCGGACAATCAGTTAGTGCCTGTCCAGGCGCCTCAAACACCGTCAGGGGCTGTAAAACGCCTTTTGCCTCAGTCGGTCGACACAGACCCAGACACAGGCACTGATTCCAGTGGTGACGGTGACGAATCAACCGTATTTTCCAGTAGGGCCACACGTTATATGATTTTGGCAATGAAGGAGGCGTTACATTTAGCGGATACTACAGGTACCACTAAACAGGGTATTATGTGGGGTGTGAAAAAACTACCTATAGTTTTTCCTGAATCAGAAGAACTAAATGATGTATGTGATGAAGCGTGGGTTGCCCCCGATAAAAAGATGCTAATTTCAAAGAAGTTATTAGCTTTATACCCTTTCCCGTCAGAGGTTAGGGCGCGCTGGGAAACACCTCCTAGGGTGGACAAGGCGCTCACACGCTTATCTAAACAAGTGGCGTTACCCTCTCCTGAGACGGCCGCACTTAAAGATCCAGCAGATAGGAGGATGGAAAATATCCAAAAAAGTATATACACACATACAGGTGTTATACTACGACCAGCTATAGCGACAGCCTGGATGTGCAGTGCTGGAGTAGCTTGGTCAGAGTCCCTGATTGAAAATATTGATACCCTGGATAGGGACAATGTTTTACTGTCTTTAGAGCAAATAAAGGATGCATTTCTTTATATGCGTGATGCACAGAGGGATATCTGCACACTGGCATCACGGGTAAGTGCTATGTCCATTTCGGCCAGAAGAAGTTTATGGACGCGACAGTGGTCAGGCGATGCGGACTCAAAACGGCATATGGAAGTTTTGCCGTATAAAGGGGAGGAGTTATTTGGAGTCGGTCTATCAGATTTGGTGGCCACGGCTACAGCCGGGAAATCCACCTTTTTACCTCAAGCTACTCCCCAACAGAAAAAGACACCGACTTTTCAACCGCAGCCCTTTCGTTCCTTTAAAAACAAGAGAGCAAAGGGATATTCATATCTGCCACGAGGCAGAGGAAGGGGGAAGAGACACCAACAGGCAGCTCCTTCCCAGGAACAGAAGCCCTCCCCCGCTTCTACAAAAGCCTCAGCATGACGCTGGGGCTTCTCAAGCGGACTCGGGGGCGGTGGGCGGTCGTCTCAAGAATTTCAGCGCGCAGTGGGCTCACTCGCAGGTAGATCCCTGGATCCTGCAGATAATATCTCAGGGGTACAGGTTGGAACTAGAGACAGATCCGCCTCGCCGTTTCCTGAAGTCTGCTTTACCAACGTCCCCCTCAGAAAGGGAGACGGTTTTGGAAGCCATTCACAAGCTGTACTCTCAGCAGGTGATAGTCAAGGTACCTCTTCTACAACAGGGAAAGGGGTATTATTCCACTCTATTTGTGGTACCGAAGCCGGACGGCTCGGTAAGACCTATTCTAAATCTGAAGTCCTTGAAGCTGTACATAAAGAAGTTCAAGTTCAAAATGGAGTCACTCAGAGCAGTGATAGCGAACCTGGAAGAAGGGGACTTTATGGTGTCCTTGGACATCAAGGATGCGTACCTCCACGTTCCAATTTACCCCTCACACCAGGGGTACCTCAGGTTCGTTGTACAAAACTGTCACTATCAGTTTCAGACGCTGCCGTTCGGATTGTCCACGGCACCTCGGGTCTTTACAAAGGTAATGGCCGAGATGATGATTCTTCTTCGAAGAAAAGGCGTATTAATTATCCCATACTTGGACGATCTCCTAATAAGGGCAAGGTCCAGAGAACAGCTAGAGAGGGGATTAGCACTGTCTCAAGAAGTGCTAAAACAGCACGGCTGGATTCTGAATATTCCAAAATCCCAGTTAATGCCGACAACTCGTCTGCTGTTCCTAGGGATGATTCTGGACACGGTTCAGAAAAAGGTTTTTCTCCCGGAGGAAAAAGCCAAGGAGTTATCCGAGCTTGTCAGGAACCTCCTAAAACCAGGAAAGGTGTCTGTACATCAATGCACAAGAGTCCTGGGAAAAATGGTGGCTTCTTACGAAGCAATTCCATTCGGCAGATTCCATGCACGAATTTTCCAGAGGGATCTGTTGGACAAATGGTCAGGGTCGCATCTTCAGATGCACCAGCGGATAACCCTGTCTCCAAGGACAAGGGTATCTCTTCTGTGGTGGTTGCAGAGTGCTCATCTATTGGAGGGCCGCAGATTCGGCATACAGGATTGGATCCTGGTGACCACGGACGCCAGCCTGAGAGGCTGGGGAGCAGTCACACAAGGAAGAAACTTCCAGGGAGTGTGGACGAGCCTAGAAACGTCTCTTCACATAAACATTCTGGAACTAAGAGCAATCTACAATGCTCTAAGCCAGGCAGAACCTCTGCTTCAAGGAAAACCGGTGTTGATCCAGTCGGACAACATCACGGCAGTCGCCCATGTAAACAGACAGGGCGGCACAAGAAGCAGGAGTGCAATGGCAGAAGCTGCAAGGATTCTTCGCTGGGCAGAGAATCATGTGATAGCACTGTCAGCAGTGTTCATCCCGGGAGTGGACAACTGGGAAGCAGACTTCCTCAGCAGACACGACCTTCACCCGGGAGAGTGGGGACTTCATCCGGAAGTCTTCCACATGCTGGTAACCCGTTGGGAAAGACCAATGGTGGACATGATGGCGTCTCGCCTCAACAAAAAACTGGACAGGTATTGCGCCAGGTCAAGAGATCCGCAGGCAATAGCTGTGGACGCGCTGGTAACGCCTTGGGTGTACCAGTCGGTGTATGTGTTTCCTCCTCTGCCTCTCATACCAAAAGTATTGAGAATTATACGGCAAAGAGGCGTAAGAACGATACTAGTGGTTCCGGATTGGCCAAGAAGGACTTGGTACCCGGAACTTCAAGAGATGATCACGGAAGATCCGTGGCCTCTACCTCTAAGGAGGGACTTGCTTCAGTAGGGTCCCTGTCTGTTTCAAGACTTACCGCGGCTGCGTTTGACGGCATGGCGGTTGAACGCCGGATCTTAATGGAAAAAGGCATGCCGGAAGAAGTCATTCCTACTTTGATTAAAGCAAGGAAGGAAGTAACCGTGCAACACTATCACCGCATTTGGCGAAGATATGTTGCGTGGTGCGAGGATCGGAGTGCTCCGACGGAGGAATTTCAACTGGGTCGATTCCTACATTTCCTGCAATCAGGATTGTCTATGGGTCTCAAATTGGGATCTATTAAGGTTCAAATTTCGGCCCTGTCGATTTTCTTTCAAAAAGAATTGGCTTCAGTTCCTGAAGTCCAGACTTTTGTTAAGGGAGTGCTGCATATACAGCCTCCTGTGGTGCCTCCAGTGGCACCGTGGGATCTCAATGTGGTTTTGGAATTTCTAAAATCTCATTGGTTTGAACCACTAAAAAAGGTGGATTTAAAATATCTCACATGGAAAGTGACCATGTTACTAGCCCTGGCTTCGGCCAGGAGAGTGTCAGAACTGGCAGCTTTATCTTACAAAAGCCCATATCTGATTTTCCATTCGGACAGGGCAGAACTGCGGACTCGTCCGCATTTTCTCCCTAAGGTGGTGTCAGCATTTCATCTGAACCAGCCTATTGTAGTGCCTGCGGCTACAAGTGACTTGGAGGACTCCAAGTTACTGGACGTTGTCAGAGCATTAAAAATATATATTGCAAGGACAGCTGGAGTCAGAAAATCTGACTCGTTGTTTATATTGTATGCACCCAACAAGATGGGTGCTCCTGCGTCTAAGCAGACGATTGCTCGTTGGATCTGTAGCACAATCCAACTTGCACATTCTGTGGCAGGCCTGCCACAGCCTAAATCTGTAAAGGCCCACTCCACAAGGAAGGTGGGCTCATCTTGGGCGGCTGCCCGAGGGGTCTCGGCATTACAACTTTGCCGAGCAGCTACGTGGTCAGGGGAGAACACGTTTGTAAAATTTTACAAATTTGATACTCTGGCTAAGGAGGACCTGGAGTTCTCTCATTCGGTGCTACAGAGTCATCCGCACTCTCCCGCCCGTTTGGGAGCTTTGGTATAATCCCCATGGTCCTTTCAGGAACCCCAGCATCCACTAGGACGATAGAGAAAATAAGAATTTACTTACCGATAATTCTATTTCTCGGAGTCCGTAGTGGATGCTGGGCGCCCATCCCAAGTGCGGATTATCTGCAATAATTGTACATAGTTATTGTTAACTAATTCGGGTTATTGTTTTGGAAGCCATCTTTCAGAGGCTCCTCTGTTATCATACTGTTAACTGGGTTTGATCACAAGTTGTACGGTGTGATTGGTGTGGCTGGTATGAGTCTTACCCGGGATTCAAAATTCCTCCCTTATTGTGTACGCTCGTCCGGGCACAGTACCTAACTGAGGCTTGGAGGAGGGTCATAGGGGGAGGAGCCAGTGCACACCACCTGATCGGAAAGCTTTACTTTTTGTGCCCTGTCTCCTGCGGAGCCGCTATTCCCCATGGTCCTTTCAGGAACCCCAGCATCCACTACGGACTCCGAGAAATAGAATTATCGGTAAGTAAATTCTTATTTTTGCAAATGCAAAAAACCTGATGAAACAAAACTTTAAACACAAAAGGCCAAATGTAATAGGGTGCGGGATTCTGAAACTGAAGAGATTCTGTTGAGTTAACAGTCTAATTTAAAATGCCAATGTTTAGCATACCTTCCAAAGTGGGACGGTCCCGCTTTTCGGGGATTGTCTCGCCTCCTCTCCCACTGGCCGCACTGTCCATCGGGGGGAGTATTCTCACTGATGCTCTGCATAATAGAGTAGAGCAGCAGGTGAATAGATGCACACGGCATCTGTTCACACTGTGGGGGGAGCCTGGGGGCAGCCTTGCTTCTCCGGGAGTGCTGGGCACTCCCCCAGAGTGATGAAAACAGGGGCATGCTGTGAAGTCATCACGCATTATGGGAGTGATGTGTTTAGTAAGTCAAAACTAAGTTGGTACGCAATTTTGATGTAATGTTTACACAGACCTACTCTTATATCTCCTGACCTGAGAAATCTTGGTCCCGAAGTGAGGAGCTGTTGGTGTCGGTCAGAGAACGGCATGCCCTACCCCACGCATTCTGGCGGGCGGGATGCCGCTGTCAGGGTCTTGACAGCTGGCATCCTGTCCACCGGGAATACGTATGTAACTTCAGTAAATACAGTGCTAGATATTACAACCGCTAATAGGAAAAGCATATTTGGTAACGTGTGTTTTCTATATTGTGACACTACAACTCCCAGCATGCACTGTGCATCCATTATTCTGAAACAGAAATCTGCAACTCTTGGAACTTTTTTTTCCCCTCAGCCATAAATTCCTCTCCTTGCTCCTTTTTGGGTGCCAAATGCAGTAAAACCGTTATAGGATCTTATTCCCACTAATTCTGTTATTCCAGGTGTGGTAAGAGTCAGAATTTTGGTAAAATAAACATTCTGCGTTAAAGATTTCCAGTTGTAAGTAAAGGGACACCGGGGAATCCTAACTTGGCAAAGTGTCAAGTATGAGGGTGCATGTGGATTATACACAGCGCGGGGAACAGGTAATCAGATGAGGAGGCAGATGGTTTTCAGATACTGTATGTGGTAACGTCTGTTACTGTGATGTAGGGTATAAAATAGGGAATCTAGGGGGACTCTCACCCAGCAATCAGTAATTCTGTCTCGGGTGGAGACATGTTATTAGACTGGCACGAAGGAGGGTGTCCATAAGCACCTATAATTTGAGGTTTGTTAATAAGGGCTATGCACCTTTGAAAATTGGGGCATTACTGCAGCATTTTGTGGCACCCAGGGGCATGCATTGCTAGGCCTCATTCAACCCTCCCCTAAATAGGCCCCTGCACTGCCGCCCACGGCACTGTACTTTCATTTACTACTGTACCGTTACTTTACCAACTGTACCATTTTAGCTGGTACAGTACCAGTTTTTCAAGGTCTGTACCTGCTAAAACTGGGGTGTACCAATTATTATACTGGATTTCTTGACTGTATGGATATATATTGCAGCACTGCTGGGACACGGCCTTCCATAGCACTGCTCAGTGTCAGGCGGCTCCCTCCACCATTCCCTAGCAGCGCCAGCAGCCCCCTGCCCCCAGGAACAGCCGCCAGTACCATAGATGAGTCACCGCTGACACATCTTACGCCCCCCTTTACCAAATGACCACGCCCCTTTGCATATGGCCACACCCCTTTATTTGTGACCACGCCACCTGTGCAGATTTTTTTTTATTGCTAAATGTTGGAAGGTATATAGTAGGAACTGTAGAAAACTGGGATGTGTGTATATCCTGATTTTCTGCTTCCCAATTAGGGGTCCATTTGTCATTGTCACATTTGCAGTGCGATCTGGTCGTGATTAGGGAGGCCAATCCCGGGATCGGGATCGGCGGGATCCCGGGATTTGGGCCCAAAAATGCCGGGATTTGAATCCCGGGATTGGAGCCTCCAATCCCGGGATTCACGGGATTAGAGTGCGCATGCGCAGTTTTGCCGGACAGCGCTGAGCACTGTAGCTCAGCGCTGCCCGGCTGTCAGCGAGGGAGTTACATCAGCTATGGACACACACATACTTACCACGCTGGCGGCATTTCAAACATAGCGCCGGCCGCCAGCCAATCAGAGCTGGCAGACCGGCAGCCAATCAGGGAAGCGGCAGCAGCCGCGGCCCCTGATTGGCTGCCGGACTGCCAGTTCTGACTGGCTGGCGGCCAGCGCAACGTTTGAAATGCTGCCAGCGCGGTCAGTGTGTGTGTGTCCATGGCTGGTGCCCGCGGTCCACCTAAGTAGTAAGTGTTTATCTTATCGCTACCTACACCCACACTCTCTGCTCCTGACATCCTCCCTCTGCTCGCTACACCCACCGGCACCTTCCCTTCCTGTACCTTACATGCTCACTACACACCCACCCTCCCGCTGCTCCCTACACCCACCCTCCCGCTGCTCCCTACACCCACCCTCCCGCTGCTCCCTACATCCACCCTGCCTTGCTGCCCTCCACATATACTTTCCATGCTCTCTACACTGCTCCCTACACTGATCCCTACTGGAATCCCTGGAATCCCGGGATTGAGCAATTTTCAATCCCGAATCCCGGGATTGAAAAAATGCCCCGGGATTGGCCTCCCTAGTCGTGATATTAGCACTCAAGATCGCAATGCAGAATGTGATCACATTGGCGGGATGTATCATCTGGCATCCGCAGGGAAAGGAGCACCTCCGTGCGATGTGTTGAGTGTGGTTCCGGGCTGTTGCGCATGCACGCGCCCGCTGACCGCCGTGCACAGCGGCCATTTCCGGTGAGGGGAAACCTCTGCCGGCTGCAAATGCTAAGTGTAGCCCATAGGGTACATTGAGCTACCACCATCTTCAATTGGCGGTAGCTGCGGGGGTCAAGCTCATTCCGGAAATTGATAAATCCGGCAGAATCGCATCCATCATAGAAACCTATGGGGGATGCGGCTGCCGGCAGGAATGGAGGGTTTTGCAGCAGGTATCGGACCCTCCTGCCTATACATAATATTAATAATAATAATAATAGGTGATACATAATATTTGCATCTAACCCCCTGAAAATGGGTGTTTTTGGTGAAAGCGATGCGACAGCAATTTTCCTGTTCCTGGTGCTAACACGCAGGTCCCATCCTGCACGGCCTGGCCAATGCGATCGCATTGCATTGGCTGAGAATGCCTCTTCCTGATTGACAGGCAGAGGCGTTCGTGGAGCGGGCGGGGGCAGCGACGGACCATTGTGGGGTCGGCGCAGGAAAAATAGGGATGGGTCGGCTGCGTTTTTGGGGTGGCTGCATGACGTCGCACGCAGCAGCTCGGATGGAAAAAATGGAGGTGGGCAGCCTGCCTTTGCAGCCGAGCTGCAGGGGCAGGTGGTTGTCCACAGTTGCTGCGACCCAGTGACGGAACTACCGCCAGTGCGTTGCACTGGGGCCCGCCACTGTCTAGGGACCCAAAGCAGCGCGGCATGTAATGAGTCAAACTTGACTCATTACATGCCGCTGTGTGCTGCGGGCAACCGCCGCCCGCAGCACACAGCCGCCGCCGAGGACAGGAGAGGAGCAGTGGCTACAGGGGTGAAGGAGTAGGAGGGAGGTGGAGGAGGGAGCCGTAGCAGTGCACTGTAGTTGGTAGAGGCGCTGCTGCTGCTGTCCCTTTCCTTCCCCATAGGCTGTCCTCCGACGCTGTGAATGCTGGGAAGTGCATCCCAGCATTCACAGTGGCGGATAGGGAGGACAATCTCGGGATCGGCAGGATCCCGGGATTTGGACTCAAAAATGCCGGGATTTGAATCCCGGGATTGGAGCATCCAATCACGGGATTATACTGCGCATGCGCGGCGGCGGGAGGGTGGGTGTGTAAGTAATAGTACGTACTAATATTAGGCGGGCGGCAGCCATGAACAAGTTAAACGCGCCGGCCACCAGCCAATCGGAGCTGGCGGACCGGCAGCATTCAGGGAAGCTGCAGCGGCAGCCAATCAGGAGCGACTGCTGCGGCTGCTTCCCTGATTGGCTGCCGGTCCACCAGCTCTGGTTGGCTGGCGACCGGCGCTTCATTTGAAATGCCGCCGCGTTCAGTGTGTTAATGGTTGCCGCCCGTCTAATAGTAAGCACTATTACTTACACCCACCCTCTCTCCCTCCCTCCGTGCATTCAGTGGTGCTCCCTACAGCCTTCCTCCCTCCCGCGCCGCTACCAACCCTCCCTGCCGCGACCTACACCCTCCCTCCTGAGTCCCGCACCGCTACCTACACCCTCCCTACCTCCCGCACCGCTGCCTACACCCTCCCTCCAGCGCTGCTCCCTACAACTTTCTCTGATCCCTACTGCAATCCCGGGATCCCGGGAATCCCGGGATTGACCGTTTTTCAATCCTGAATCCCGGGATTGAAAAAACGGCCCGAGATTGGCCTCCCTAGTGGGGGAGGACAGCCAATGGGGAAGGAAAGGGACAGCAGCAGCAGCGCCTCCACCAATAACACAGTGCTGCTGCTGCTGCTTCCTCCTCCACCTCCACCTTCTCTCCTGCCCGGGATCATCATCTGCCAGAAGCTGCACCGAGGAGCCTGAGCCAGCGGAGACTGTAAGTATAATTCTTTCTTTCTTTCTTTCTTTCTTTCTTTCTTTCTTTCTTTCTTTCTTTCTTTCTTTCTTTCTTTCTTTCTTTCTTTCTTTCTTTCTTTCTTTCTTTCTTTCTTTCTTTCTTTCTTTCTTTCTTTCTTTCTTTCTTTCTTTCTTTCTTTCTTTCTTTCCCGTTATGTGTAAAAAGGGGGTCACTGTCTGCCGTAATGTGTAAAAAGGGGGTCACTGTCTGCCGTAATGTGTAAAAAGGGGTCACTGTCTGCCGTAATGTGTAAAAAGGGGGTCACTGTCTGCCGTAATGTGTAAAAAGGGGGTCACTGTCTGCCGTAATGTGTAAAAAGGGGTCACTGTCTGCCGTAATGTGTAAAAAGGGGGTCACTGTCTGCCGTAATGTGTAAAAAGGGGTCACTGTCTGCCGTAATGTGTAAAAAGGGGTCACTGTCTGCCGTAATGTGTAAAAAGGGGTCACTGTCTGCCGTAATGTGTAAAAAGGGGGTCACTGTCTGCCGTAATGTGTAAAAAGGGGTCACTGTCTGCCGTAATGTGTAAAAAGGGGGTCACTGTCTGCCGTTATGTGTAAAAAGGGGGTCACTGTCTGCCGTAATGTGTAAAAAGGGGTCACTGCCGTAATGTGTAAAAAGGGGGTCACTGTCTGCCGTAATGTGTAAAAAGGGGTCACTGTCTGCCGTAATGTGTAAAAAGGGGGTCACTGTCTGCCGTTATGTGTAAAAAGGGGGTCACTGTCTGCCGTTATGTGTAAAAAGGGGGTCACTGTCTGCCGTTATGTGTAAAAAGGGGGTCACTGTCTGCCGTAATGTGTAAAAAGGGGTCACTGTCTGCCGTAATGTGTAAAAAGGGGGTCACTGTCTGCCGTAATGTGTAAAAAGGGGTCACTGTCTGCCGTAATGTGTAAAAAGGGGGTCACTGTCTGCCGTAATGTGTAAAAAGGGGGTCACTGTCTGCCGTTATGTGTAAAAAGGGGGTCACTGTCTGCCGTTATGTGTAAAAAGGGGGTCGCTGTCTGCCGTTATGTGTAAAAAGGGGGTCGCTGTCTGCCGTTATGTGTAAAAAGGGGGTCGCTGTCTGCCGTAATGTGTAAAAATAGGATTTTACTTACCGGTAAATCTATTTATCGTAGTCCGTAGAGGATGCTGGGGACTCCGTAAGGACCATGGGGAATAGACGGGCTCCGCAGGAGATAGGGCACTTTAAGAAAGCTTTGGATTCTGGGTGTGCACTGGCTCCTTCCTCTATGCCCCTCCTCCAGACCTCAGTTAGAGAAACTGTGCCCAGAGGATATGAACAGTACGAGGAAAGGATTTATGTAACCTAAGGGCGAGATTCATACCAGCCACACCAATCACACCGTATAACCTGTGATAAACTACCCAGTTAACAGTATGAACAAGTAACAAAGCCTCGGTTCAAGACCGACCGACTACAACATAACCCTTATATAAGCAATAACTATATACAAGTCTTGCAGAAGAAGTCCGCACTTGGGACGGGCGCCCAGCATCCTCTACGGACTACGAGAAATAGATTTACCGGTAAGTAAAATCTTATTTTCTCTAACGTCCTAGAGGATGCTGGGGACTCCGTAAGGACCATGGGGATTATACCAAAGCTCCCAAACGGGCGGGAGAGTGCGGATGACTCTGCAGCACCGATTGAGCAAACAGGAGGTCCTCCTCAGCCAGGGTATCAAACTTATAGAACTTTGCAAAGGTGTTTGACCCCGACCAAGTAGCAGCTCGGCACAGTTGTAGTGCCGAGACCCCTCGGGCAGCCGCCCAAGAAGAGCCCACCTTCCTAGTGGAATGGGCCTTAACCGATTTAGGCAATGGCAATCCTGCCATAGAATGCGCCTGCTGAATCGTGTTACAGATCCAGCGAGCAATTGTCTGCTTTGAAGCAGGAGCGCCAACCTTGTTGGCCGCATACAGAGCAAACAGAGCTTCAGTCTTCCTGATCCTAGCTGTTCTGGTCACGTAAATCTTCAAAGCCCTGACCACATCCAGGGACTCTGAGTCCTCCAAGTCCCGTGTAGCCACAGGCACGACAATAGGTTGGTTCATATGAAAAGATGAGACCACCTTGGGCAGAAATTGAGGACGAGTCCTCAACTCTGCCCTATCCACGTGAAAAATCAGGTATGGGCTTTTATATGATAAAGCCGCTAATTCCGAAACACGCCTTGCAGAAGCTAAGGCCAACAACATGACCACTTTCCAAGTGAGGTATTTCAACTCCACTGTTTTGAGTGGTTCAAACTGAGGTGACTTGAGGAAACTTAATACCACGTTAAGATCCCAAGGCGCCACCGGAGGTACAAAGGGAGGCTGAATATGCAGCACTCCCTTCACAAAAGTCTGTACTTCAGGAAGAGAAGCCAATTCTCTTTGAAAGAAAATGGATAAGGCCGAAATTTAGACCTTTATGGACCCTAACTTTAGGCCCAAATTCACTCCCGTTTGAAGGAAGTGAAGCAGACGGCCCAAATGGAACTCCTCCGTAGGAGCAGCTCTGGCCTCACACCAAGAAACATATTTCCGCCATATACGGTGATAATGTTTCGATGTCACGTCCTTCCTAGCCTTGATCAGGGTAGGAATGACCTCCTCCGGAATCCCTTTTTCAGCTAGGATCCGGCGTTCAACCGCCATGCCGTCAAACGCAGCCGCGGTAAGTCTTGTAACAGACTGGGCCCCTGCTACAGCAGGTCCTGCCTTAGAGGAAGAGGCCACGGATCTTCTGTGAGCAACTCTTGCAGATCCGGATACCAAGTCCTCCTTGGCCAATCTGGAACAATGAGAATTGTTCTGACCCTTCTTAGTCTTATTAATCTCAACACCTTGGGTATGAGAGGCAGAGGAGGAAACACATAGACCGATCTGAACACCCATGGTGTCACCAGAGCGTCTACCGCTACCGCCTGAGGGTCTCTTGACCTGGCGCAATACCTCTTTAGCTTTTTGTTGAGACGGGATGCCATCATGTCGATTTGAGGCAGTCCCCACCGATCCACGATCTGTGTGAAGACTTCTTGATGAAGTCCCCACTCTCCCGGATGCAGGTCGTGCCTGCTGAGGAAGTCCGCCCCCCAGTTGTCCACCCCCGGAATGAACACTGCTGATAGTGCGCTTACATGGCCTTCCGCCCAGTGCAGAATCCTGGTCGCCTCTGCCATGGCCACTCTGCTCCTTGTGCCGCCTTGGTGGTTTACATGAGCCACTGCCGTGATATTGTCCGACTGAATCAGAACCGGTTTGTTCTGAAGCCATTCCTCCGCCTGGCGTAGGGCGTTGTAAATGGCCCTTAACTCCAGGACATTGATGTGGAGACAAGTCTCTAGGCTTGACCAGAGACCTTGGAAATTTCTTCCCAGTGCGACAGCCCCCCAACCTCGGAGGCTCGCGTCCGTGGTCACCAGGATCCAGTCCTGAATGCCAAACCTGCGACCCTCTAGGAGGTGAGCACTGTGCAGCCACCACAGGAGAGATACCCTGGCCCTGGGACACAGGGTGATCCGTTTCTGCATATGTAGATGGGACCCGGACCATCTGTCCAATAGGTCCCATTGGAAAGTCCTCGCATGGAACCTGCCGAAGGGGATGGCCTCGTATGAAGCCACAATCCTGTACTGCAAAGCTCAGAAACGCCTGGTGAGAGGGGAAAATCGGAACATGAAGGTACGCATCCTTTATGTCCAGGGACACCATCCAATCCCCTCCCTCCAGGCTGGCGATGACCATTGTGAGCGATTCCATTTTGAACTTGAACCTCTTCAAGTACAGGTTCAGGGATTTTAGATTTAGAATGGGTCTGACCGAACCGTCCGGTTTCGGTACCACAAACAGGGATGAATAATATCCCTCTCCTTGCTGGAGATGAGGAACCTTGATTATCACCTGTTGAATGTACAATTTGTGAATTGCCGCTAACACTAGCTCCCTCTCTGACGGGGAAGCCGGCAGAGCCGATTTGAAAAACCGGCGAGGGGGCATGTCTTCTAATTCCAGTCTGTATCCCTGGGAAACAATCTCTATTGCCCAGGGATCCACCTGTGATTGAACCCAGACGTGGCTGAAAAGACGAAGACGTGCCCCCACTTGATCTGACCCCCCCCCCGGAAAGCCCCAGCGTCATGCTGTGGACTTTGCAGAAGTAGGGGAGGAGTTCTGCTCATGGGAACTAGCTGAGTGCAGCTTTTTTCCCTTGCCTTTACCTCTGGCAACGAAGGACGATCCTCGTACCTTCTTGTTTTTATTGGAACGAAAGGACTGCATTTAATAATGTGGTACCTTCTTAGAATGCTGCAAGGGAACATAAGGTAAAAAATTCGATTTACCGGCTGTAGCAATAGAGACTAGGTCCGAGAGGCCTTCTCCAAACAACTCCTCCCCCTTGTAAGGCAATGACTCCATATGCCGCTTTGAGTCGGCGTCTCCCGTCCACTGTCGGGTCCACAAGAGCTGCCTAGCAGAAATAGACATAGCGTTTATTCTAGAGCTTAGTAAACAAATGTCTCTCTGAGCATCCCTCATATACAAGGCAGCATCTCTGATATGCTCCATGGTCATTAGAATGGTATCCCTATCTAAGGTGTCCATCTCCGTAGATAAGGAGTCTGCCCATGCCACGACAGCACTACAAACCCAGGCCGACGCCGGCCTAACTATAGTTCCTGAATGTGTGTAAATGTGCTTCATGGTAATTTCCTGCTTGCGATCAGCAGGATCCTTGAGGGAAGCAGTATCCGGAGAAGGCAGTGCCACCTTCTTGGATAAGCGTGTCAGCGCCTTGTCTACTTTAGGCGCAGATTCCCATCGTATCCGATCCTTCTGTGGAAAAGGATACGCCATGAGAATCCTTTTGGGAACATGGAGTCTCCTATCCGGAGATTCCCAAGCCTTTTCGCATAATTCGCTTAGCTCAAATGAGGACGGAAATGTGACCTCAGGCTTTTTCCCTTTATACATGTGAACCCTCGTGTCAGGGACAGGGGGTTCCTCCGTGATAATCAAAACCTCTTTTATGGCAATAATCATGTACCTAATACCTTTTGCCACCTTCGGCTGCAATTTTGCATCCTCATAGTCGACACTAGAGTCAGTATCTGTGTCGGAATCTGTGTCAGCAACCTGGGATATGGGGCGCTTTTGAGACCCTGGAGGTCCTGGCACCACAGGGTGACTGGCTACCTGACTGATCCCTAGCTTCAGCCTTGTCTAATCTTTTATGCAGGAGATTTGCATTTGCATTCAAGACATTCAGCATATCCACCCAGTCCGGTGTCGGCGTTGCCGACGGCGACCTGACATTCAAGCACTCCCCCTCCACATTAAGCGAGCCTTCCTCATCAAACATGTCGACACACACGTACCGACACACTGCACACACCCAGGGAAACTTTTTCCTTTGGAGAGACAGAGAGAGAGTATGCCAGCACACACCCCAGCGCAACAACCTGGAGACCAACACAGAATGCTTTTCCCCAGCAGCGCTGTATTATACTTTATCCGACAATTATGTGCCCCCCTCCCCCCTCTTTTTAAACTCCCTTCACCGCGTGTAAGCAGGGGAGAGTCCGGGGAGCTTCCTCTCAGCGTTCTGTGGAGAGAGAAATGGCGCTGGTGAGTGCTGAGGGAGAAGCCCCGCCCCCTCGGCGGCGGGCTTCTGTCCCGCTCAAAATCGTGTAAAATGGCGGGGGCTCAATTATATACATGTACAGTGCCCAGCTGTACATGTATATACCTATTTGCCATCTAAGAGGTGTTATTATTGCTGCCCAGGGCGCCCCCCCCTGCACCCTGCACCCATACAGTGACCGGAGTGTGTGAGGTGATGTGGAGCAATGACGCACAGCTACAGTGCTGTGTGTTACCTCTGTGAAGCTGAAGGCTTCTGCCGCCTGAGACGTCTTCTTGCTTCTGTTCTTTTGGCTCTGTGAGGAGAACGGCGGCGTGGCTCCGGGGGTGGACGCCCAGGACGAACCTGTGTTCACCCCCTCTGAAGCTAATGGTGTCCAGTAGCCGAGGAAGCAGATCCTATCAGTTAAGTAGGTCTGCCCCTCTCTCCTCAGTCCCTCGATGCAGAGAGCCTGTTGCCAGCAGTGCTCCCTGTGAAAAAGTAAAAATCCAAACAAAAATGCTTTCTGTAGCAAAGAACTCAAGAGAGCTCCCTGCAGTGCGCCCTTCATCCTCTGGGCACAGTGTAAAACTGAGGTCTGGAGGAGGGACATAGAGGGAGGAGCCAGTGCACACCCAGAATCCAAAGCTTTCTTAAAGTGCCCTATCTCCTGCGGAGCTCGTCTATTCCCCATGGTCCTTACGGAGTCCCCAGCATCCTCTAGGACGTTAGAGAAAAGGGGACTCTGTGGTACTATTTTGTGGCCACACCCCTTCCCCACAAAGCCATGCCCCTATATTTTTTTGCCCCTGTTTTACATACAGGTGGGGGGGGGGCTCCGATGCCGTTTCTTGCACACAGTGACGGCACTGTTGCTAGGTATCCATTTCTCTGGCCCTGAGCAGGTTCCCCTCACCAGATCCTATCAAGGGGTGAGGGGGTGGATTTGGATGGGATGGGGGGGCCCAAAGCATTTTGTCGCACCTGGGCCCACCGCTCGCTAGTTCCGCCACTGCTGCGACCGCAGTTAGATTGCGGTTGCAGATGCTGGGCGGCACGGTCAGCATGCTGGGCGGTCAGCATTCGAAAAAAAGGATTGCAGATTGTGCTTTCTAGCAGAATCTGTAATCCAACCTGAATAACCCCCATTGTTTGCTAAATGGGCCCCTTATTGTCTTTGGACTTACAGGTACCACGTTACTATGTATCAATAACTGTTTTCACATCTTCCGGAAATCAGGAAAGCTCTAATGATGCACCAGGGTCATTAGAAGGATCACATGTGCCTGGAGCGTCAGACAGAAATACACTGCTCTGTATGAGGACGCTGAGGCGTTTTCTTGCAGGTGCTATGGGCAATTTTCCATGGCACAAACATTTATGGGATTAGCAAAGCTTTGTTTTACATGTAATGTTCTTGTGGTAAGCATGCACTGCAGGGCATTGTACTACAAAGAGTCTCTGAGAAAGGTTCCCGTGCAGCGTCTCCGGCAGTCAGATATAGCAGACAGAGGTGTGCAACAGCTGCAGTGTGTATTTGGCCAGTGTGTGTAGCGTCTACTGCATGATTTGTGTGTGTAGGAAGTGTACGCTCACATACATCAGCCCCTCTGTGTGCTATTTTCTATGATTGATTGATTGGTTTGCTATTGTACATCTAAATGCATTGTCCTCCTCTAACTGTATTCTAGATGTATGGTATGCCCCCCTCCCCTCCCCCACATTTTTCTAATAGGTCTTTAAATAGTTAGAATTCTCTACCTTAGAATTATCTAGCTTTTGATGCAAGGACAGATAGCTCAATGATTAGATTGTCTGACTGCAATGCCACAGGCAATGGGTTAGAATCCCAGGTATGTCAGCATCTTGAAATGTAATAAAGGACAGTGCGACTGAATAACAAAGAAATCTCAAATTGAGTTCATGAATTCGGTATTAGCGACAGAAGGGGTCAGGGTAGGAGACAGGGACGGTCAGGAGATGCTGGGCTTCAAAAAGGGGGGAAGCTGCAAGTAAAAAGTAATTAAAACAGATAATTGACAAGTGCCGCCAACAGCGCCCCTGCCCTGCAGCGCTATGTGGGGTGCCCCCTCCGCACACACCTAGTTATGGCCCTGGTGTTGAGTGGATTATCTCTTTTTTTTTTACGCAAGTTATACTTCAATAAGGAGTAGTATGTTATTGTCCAGTGTCTTGGCGCCCCTAAACCCCATGTGTCTGCATTAAAAGAGGACATTTATATATGGGATCATAGGGTCAAATTCATGTTTGTACTCAATGCTGATATATTCGCATTGGAGCGAATATCAGCAGACTGCACATGTGACAAGGTACCTTTCCGATCGCACTGGCGTTTGATATTTTATACGCAGAGTTATTGACAGGAAGGGACTGATAGGCTGTAAGTATAATTTTTTTAAATAAGGTTTCTCATGGACACTTCAGTATATGTGTATACAGTATACTAACTTTGGGGCTCCTTTACATTTGGATGTAAGTCATTTTCATTACACGCCTCTCGTATGTAGCGGTACACGTCCGCACTGATAGGTGTCACTTTCACAATCTCCCTGAAATACTTTCTCAAAAGTAGGCAAGTATGCATTAGGTTGACATCTAAAAGGTGACAGTAGTAAAAGTTGACGGGGTTAGTCGACATAAAAAAGGTAAACATAACGAAAAGTCAACACACAAAAAAGGTCGACACTGAATGTTTTAGGGTTTTTTTAATTTTTTGTCTGTCATTTTGGCCATCAAAGCATGTGGAGCCCCAATAAGTGTACCATGTCCCCTCACATGGCGAGCGAAGCAAGCCATGCTCGGGCAAGGTGCCTCGCTCCGCTATCCATGCGCTCGGCACAATTACTATTCCCACTCATAGTCAACATGGATGGTAAGGAATGAAAAAGCTGATTAATATGCTAAAAACCACAAAAAAAGCTGCGTCGACCATATGTGTATTGATCATTTGAACATGTCGCCCTTTTGTACCTGTCGACGTTTTACGTATCGTCCTTTTGTACCTGTTGACCATAAGCACTGTCGACCTTTTACATATCAACCTATTGACCTTGTTAACCTTTTGGCCATGTTGTCCTAATGAATGTCAACCATTAGTGGCCCACCTAATGAGTGTCGACCTTTTCATGGTCGACCTATAGTCCGGATACCAACAATGGGGACTGGTGCTAAGACACATTTCTCATTACCTAGAGATATTATTATTATTATTATTATTATTAATATTATTATCCTTTATTTATATGGATACGCAGCGTTTTGCCGCAGGGGAGGGGCCTAATGAAGCTGAGTGTTTGCCCTGCCCACACAGTAAGAGCAAAACAAAATGTTGGCAAGTGTGGTTGTGACACCGGATTCCTGGGGGATCAGTATGATATTCTGGCTGTCGGGATCCCGGCGGTCAGAAGACCGACGCCGGGATCCCGACAGCCAGTATTTCGCCAGGTGTTGGGATTCCGGGGTCGGTATCCTGATCTGACAGCCGGGATCCCGACAGCTGGTAAATTGACTGCCTCCCATTCTAGGGTACCACATGGTTCCACATATCTAGTCGGAAGCATTTTATTGTATCGCCAAGGGAAGGTGTTTAACCCCATTAAGGTGACAGCAGAGCAATGATGTTTTATAGTAATTAGACATGATCCCTGTAATAATCACATTGCTCTCATTATCAGTTTCTCTAGGTGTCACATGTCTTTATTTCTTGACATTTCAGTCAAGAAACTTTATTAGTATAAACATATTTACATAAGCAGGATGTTGGTGTTCGGGATTGTGTGTGTTCTTATGAAGTCTATAAAATGAGGATATAGATTTTGCAATATCAGAGGTACACAGAAATTCTAGATAACGCCACGGTAATTCAGAGGTGTCTAACTCTAAGTAACAATGGTAGGCCCTCCAGCTAGGTATGCTGGGGCATGTAGTGCAGCTACAGAGTAAGAGCCACAGTCGCTTGCACTGGAGACTGTATTTAATTTGTGTATTTGGTTTTATATTTCTGGCATTGTAAACCTGGTTGCAGACATTGGCTAAATGTTCACTACTGATTTGTAGAATATTTGGCGCATTCAGACATGGCCAGAAAATTCTGCATGTTTTGCATGTGGGATTACGTCCTTCCCACACTACTCTGCAGAATGAATGCACACTTTAGTCATCTACTATACATTCTCCAAATTGTTGCTTTTCTCTACCTGTTTGTGCTTTGTGTCGTAAAAATATATATAGCGCATGTCTTTCTCCCATTATGACTCTGAGCACTGTATATGCAGTGAGGCAGCCATCTTGGGCGGGCTCACTTCCTGTTCTAGGCCTATCACACCAGTGTGTACTTCTGAGACTGCTTTCCCTTGGATCATACTCCATCTGCTTTCTGATAGGAATAACAGGACAGGAGCAGAATTATACCGTCATATGATGTATGCAATAAACCTGGAACCTAAGAAAGGATTCTCTGCTCCTACAGCAGTTACATGCTGATAATATAAGTCTCGGGGAAAGGAGTTATCCAACTCGTCACTGGTCACATCACAGAACAATACAGAACAATTACAGCGTTATCAGCCAGCAGTGGCTGTGTGTTATGATGTCATCATGTGCAGCTGGCGTTTGTGTCACTTGCAGAAAGTGGTCTTTGTGCTCTGCCAAACACAAACAATAAATAATCACTTGTTCATGCATGAGAAGTTATTTTGTGAGACTCATGTTCATCTCTGTCCATGTCACCCTGCTCCATCTCCATATGCAGGCATGGGGCAATGCACTCGGGTTCAGTGTCTAGCGTCCATTATATTCAGCAGCGCTTTACAGAGAATATTTGTCATTCACATCAGGCTCTGACCCAGTGGAGTTTACATTGTATATCTCCTAAAAACACGCATGAACACGTGCAAGCACATACTAGGGTTCAGTTCGGCAGAAGCTCGCAAGTGCACAGCGTCTGTTCACTGGGAGAGAGGGACAGGGTATATGCCAGCAGCTGACAGCGGCAAACACGGGGTGTGTCCTCGTGAAAGTGCCACGATCGTGGACCACGCCCCCTAGCTGCGAGGCCATGCCCCCTAAATGTAAAGCCATGAAAAGTTGGGAGGTATGGGATTTGGTGTTCTAGGTGGAAACCAACACAAACATGGGAAGAACATATAAACTCCACACAGATAGTACATTGTCCAGAAATTAAGGCATGACTCCACCAGTGCTGTGAAGCGGCAATGCTAACTTTTGTGCCACTGTGCAGTGTCTGATTATGATTTTTGGTGAACACTACCAATAAAATTGTCAAAATGATATACTGGTGATGTCATAAAGAAATATAATCTATAAATATTCCCAGCACTACAGGGGCAGGATGTATCAAGACAGATAATGCGGTCAAACCTCAGACAATTGTCATTTTGGGAAGTTTGTCACAATACTCACGGTTCCCAATATGTCTTAAAGTGCTACCCATAAAAAAAATAAAGGAGGAATAATAATGGAAATTTTGCCTTAATGGCATCACGCAGGCGGAGTCAGGGCTTTCTAAAGAAATTCACCTCTGTGAAGAGGGCAGGATCCAGGATGTTGGTTATCTGAGAGAAGCTGGAAATGTAGTTTTTTTTTTTTTTTTACCTCAGTGAGGCCTCTGGTATTTACTAAAGCGTAAGGAAATCTTTCATAGCCCATGCCGCATAGCACTGTGGCTGGCTGAAGAGTTAAGATTTGAGAATGAGGAGGGAGTGGTACACGGCGCATGCTGCCATTGCCCGCCACCCCCTCCTCGTATAAGTATAGGTAGGTCTTTGCTGGTGCAGAATTCAAGTACTTACTGTATGTGGGGCGTGTTTGCCCTGGAAAATATAGTTTCTGCTCTGTATAACGAGGTGCACCAGTGAGCCTACCCCCCTCTGTCCATGCATACTGAGCCCAGAGGCCACAGCAGCTAACAACAAGTATTTCAGAGTGGTACATTGGCCCAGACTACAGTCCTCATTGGGAATAATGGGAACTTCAGCCTTTAGCGCACATTTTTCATAACCCAGGTATTATCTCTAATATCTCCTGTGTTACATTTTTATTAAATTGCAGTGATAACTGAACTAGTTTCTGCATGATTCTCAGCTTAATAAATAGATCCCGTGCCTTTGTAAATCTGGAGGATAAATACCACGGCGTCACTTTGATTTTAGACAGTGGTCTGAGTAGAGGAAAGAGGCGGGAAGCAAATCCCTCGCTAGCGGAGGGTAGAGTTTGGCAGGTGTCCTTTTTTATACATAGAGATATTTCTGTTTTCTAACCCTGAATATAGAAATATAGAAACTAAAAGCAGTTTTTAGAGGCATAGTCTCAAGAATTAATAAATGTATTTTTCTAAGAAATGAATGGTAGGTGTAGCGCGGTTTGTCGCTCTTAAGGTAACTAAGGTTTCACAGAGAGCGGGTGTCTTGGCCAATGGAAGCGAGTATTGTTCCGTTTTATGTAGTGCTTGAGAATGGGAATTGATATCATTCCAAGCTCTCTCTTTACAGTAGGAGTGAATGAGCTTATTCCCGCCATGATAAACATTGTTCTGCCAGCTTAATGGCTGGCAATCTGCATCCGCTGTGCTTCCCGCTTATATATATATATATATATATATATATATATATATATATATATATACCATTTATTCTGGTCATAATAATGTGTGGTCGGCTGAATCATACTGGCACTGGCGGGCATTTAAGACATTGTCGTCTGTGTACATTTTCCAACTTTATAAGATTTATCTTGCCATAAAGTTTACGGCCATCCTTAAATGCATGTTCCCCTCGTGTGTTGCCGCTGCCATGTTCTGTGAAATGTCCTGGACATAAAATGTTACGGTGTGATATTCCCAGTAGGCTTCTAATACGCTATCCATGAAATGGAAACACATTTGTGAGAAGTTAATGTTACTAATGTTACCGTAGTTTAATATGGTGGAGACCAGTTACAGCTGGGAACCCCCAGAGTGCTGGATTCCAGGTGAAGGGGCTATTGGTGGTGAATGTGAGCAAATACACTAGAATGGTGTGATAGAATAGTGTGATAGAGGACTCTGCTTCTAGACTAGAGGTTGGCGTGTTAAATTCCCGCCATCTATAAGCCTTATTTGCAATGCGGTCAGCTAGTTGCTAATAGGAAATCAGTGTTTGGATGGCTGCAAAACGTGAAGGGAAATTACTTGGACTGTTAGTTTAAAAGGCATGCAAACCCCATTGTTAAAGCTTTCCTACCTGTATATGATTTACACATATTTACCCATATCTCCCAGAGAGGAGACTATGCCGGACACTTTGGGGGCAGGCCGGGCTCTTCTGTCATTAGACTCCACCTCCACTACATCAAAATGCTGTGATTTGCGGGTCCACAGGGAGGGGGTGGGCTAAAATGTTGCAATTTATGTCATTAGCCCCGCCCATACTTGCCTACTCTCCCGGAATGGCCGAGAGACTCCTGAAAATCAGGTGGCACTCCCAGAAGACTGGGAAATTCTCCCAGTCGGGCGCCCCTTCCCCCGCAGTTCCCTGGGTTCGGGGGATCCAGTTACGCGATTTTTGCACTGAGTTGCATCATCGCGGCCCTGCCACTGCCTCACAATGCTGAAATAATCTCGGCATTGTGTTGCGGGGGTGGGGCTACGACGACATAGTCACGCCCAGTGACCCACCCCTATTTGGCATCCCGTCCTGACTTCCTGTCACACCTCTTGCTACGCCCCCCCCCCCCCCCATTTAGCCCCCGACGTGGCTGCCAGAATGTATGCATGAATGGCCCCGCCCCCTCCATAGCGCTCTTAGTTGTCTCTCGCCTACTCTTTGGGGGTGTGGGGGACTACTGTAAAAAAAATCATGACTCTCGATAAAACTTCTGGGAGAGTAGGCAAGTATGGATTTAGCTAATGCTGTTATACTCGTACAGAATTATAATTATATAAAAATATGTAAAAAAAATAATGAGTACATTCAGTGACGGATCCTGACACATACCGTACAGCAGTAAAAGTAACAGCCTATGGGAAGCATCATGACTTGACTTGTTATTGGCACTCCCCTGTAACTACCGTACTAGCCTACTTTTAAATTCCTTTTTCCGGGAGATGTCCGCAGTAGAGATGCCCCTGACTGTTGGTGGGGGTGGGCGTTTGCATTCTTAAATACTGCCCCCTTGTGGAGTAATGCTGCAGATCGCAGGTGTATCAAGATGGGGCAGGGTGAAAATTATGAAATTCTCTTAGAATCACATAATTTAGGCCCCATGTATCTGCGATTCCTGGCATTATCCTCCCCATCCTGTCCACTTTGCTAGGAAGGGTTGCCTACTCTTCCGGGGGCCTAGCCACAAATTCTGGTAAGCATGAAAGTATGATACCAACTGAAAGTGGGCCTTGATGTGAGAAGATTTTATCAGTTAAGGCATCAGGAGAGGGATTGCCAAGATCCTCCTCCTGCAAGACTGCCACCTTAGGCACAAAGTGCTAATGCCATGACATACCTCCCATCGGCGTGCAATAAGGGGTATGGGCTATCAGACATTAAGCCACACCCCTTTTTGCGGGTGTGTGACAATTTGAGGGTGAGCCAAGCACTCCGGCAGCTGCTGGGCCTCTCGACACTGAAAAATTGCCACGAGCAGGGATTGGAAGTGCTCTATTTCAAACATAAGGCCACATGAATTGTTGACTGAAAGTACATCTGTTTCCCAGTTATGTCTGACTAGCCGCAGAATTTTGTATCATTTTGTGAGGCATGGCCGTTATCTGCGTATTTTATTGGTCTGCTATTCTAATAAACATAATTTCACACTAGAGGAATGCTGACACATTTGTAGGGGAAACTGACAACCTGCAAAGCATCAAAAGACGTCACACACACACAAAGCCAGGTTTGTACACAGTTCACACGAGCAGCGCTACATATTTGGCCAAGGTCATGGCATTGTACAGTCATAGGCAGGTGATTAAGGCCATCCATGCAGTGCCTTTGTGTAGGTAATGAAAGACTCTATTGTGAGAGCTGCTTAGTGTCAACATGGACCAGTAGTGTTGGTGCGATCATTGTTCCCACACACCACAGAGCACACACTGCCTTCCTGCTTGTTTGAATTTAATCAGCAGTGTTCACTGGGAGCTCAACCTGGAGTCCTGTGTTTAACATCTTAAGTTGACCATAGTAATTGTAAAATACAGGTTGAGTATCCCTTATCCAAAATGCTTGGGACCAGAAGTGTTTTGGATATCGGCTTTTTCCGTATTTTGGAATAATTGCATACAATAATGAGATATACTGGCGATGGGACCCAAGTCTAAGCACAGAATGCATTTATGTCATACTTGACTACCCTCCCGGAAAGGCTGGGAGGCTCCTGAAAATCGGGTGGCCCTCCCGGCCCCCCCGGAAAGGTGGGCAAGTGTCCCGCTTTTGCTGGCAGCCCCCGCACTCCCCCTCGGCCGCCTACAGCAGAGTACAAGTTGGGGGTCCGAGGGCGATACGATGACATGATTCGCGCTGATTCGCGTCATTGTAGTTCCGCCCCCCGTTGTACAGTGCCTGTTTTCTCGGCACTGTCTAGCGGGGGCGGGGCCAGGATGCCGTGACTGGTGCCACGCCCCCGGACTGCTCACTTTCCCCGTCGGCCACACCCCCGGACGCCCACATTGCCGCCAGACACGCCCCCATTAGCCTACCACGCTGCAGCCTCCTGGAGGATGGTGCAGCAAGGTAGACAACTATGATTTATGTTACATATACACTGTATACACACAGCCTGATGGTAATTTTAGCCAATATTTTTAATAACTTTGTGCATTAAACAAAATGTGTGTACATTTCCACAATTCATTTATGTTTCATATACACCTTATACACAGAGCCTGAAGGTCATTTAATACAATAATTTAAATAACTTTGTGTACAAAGTTTGTGCACACTGAGCCATCAGAAAATAAAGGTTTCACTATCTCACTCTCACTCAAAAAAAATCTTTATTTCAGAATATTCCGTATTTCAGAATATTTGGATATGGGAAACTCAACCTTTATGGGAAAATTAATATTTTGACATATTTTAATCTAATTCCAGAAGCAGATGTGAGGGAAATGGGGTATTTTCTGTGTACGGGCAGAAGTCGCAGCATATGTGCTCACTCTCTCGAAATGTCCGGGAGATCCCCCAGAATATTGAAGAGTATTCCTGGATCCCCAGAAGAGAAGGGCACCAGGGAAGGGGTGTGGTATAATAGAGCTGCAGATTTTAGATATAAATCGATAGGTACAAAAGGTCGACAATGTCAAAAGGTTGACATGGAAAAGATAGTAGAGAAGGTCATGAGGTACAAAAGGTTGGTAGGGTAAGAAGGTCGACAAGGAAATGGTCGACACAAAAAAAAGGTTGACACAGGTTTTTTATTTTTTTTCGGTGTGATTTTGTATGTTTCATCACCTGTGACCCCAATTAGTGTAAATGTGTACCCTCACAGGCTCGCTTCGACCGCCATGCTTCGGACAAGGTGATTCGCTCCGCTACCGCTCCACTCGTTACAGGTTTCTATTCACAGTCATAGTCCACGTGGGTGGTACATGAAGCAAAAATAAATAAATAAATGTGTCGACCATTGTCATGTCAGCCTTTTGAACGTGTCGACCTTTTGTGGTCGACCTATTGACTGTCTAACTAGACACTGTCTATCCATCGACTGGAAACCCAAAGGGAAGTGGGTGGGGCTTGATGACCAGATTCTCTGCTCATTGCATAATCGTGGCACGCCGCACTGGGTATTGTGCTGTAGGGGTGCAATTACCACATGGACCCTGGCGCCAAAAGCAGGCAGGTGTGAGTAAAACAGTTTCCTATAGCTGAACTGGGATTTAATCTGGTGTGATATCTGCATAGTTGCTAATATTTGTATTAGATTTAGGGGAGAATTCCAATAACCCACCCTGTGAGAATGGCGAGTTGCCATTGCAATATAAATGCATCGAAACTCGGCCCCTCTTGCGGCTTGCACCCGCACTGGACTTGCACATTTTTTGCTTTTAGCCAAATGGGGCTGTGACCAAAAATCTGATAGTCCAGAGGTACTGTAAGTGTGGGATAAAGCCACACGTACTCGCTGGTGTGATATTATCACACCTAATTGAATTCCCCCCATAATGTCAAATATATGGGGCATATTTATTAAACTAATTTCTCTATCGTCCTAGTGGATGCTGGGGTTCCTGAAAGGACCATGGGGAATAGCGGCTCCGCAGGAGACAGGGCACAAAAAGTAAAGCTTTAGGATCAGGTGGTGTGCACTGGCTCCTCCCCCTATGACCCTCCTCCAAGCCTCAGTTAGATTTTTGTGCCCGGCCGAGAAGGGTGCAATCTAGGTGGCTCTCCTAAAGAGCTGCTTAGAAAAGTTTAGCTTAGGTTTTTTATTTTACAGTGAGTCCTGCTGGCAACAGGATCACTGCAACGAGGGACTTAGGGGAGAAGAAGTGAACTCACCTGCGTGCAGGATGGATTGGCTTCTTTGGCTACTGGACATTAGCTCCAGAGGGACGATCACAGGTACAGCCTGGATGGTCACCTGAGCCTCGCCGCCGGCCCCCTTACAGATGCTGAAAAGAGAAGAAGGTCCAGAATCGGCGGCAGAAGACTCCTCAGTCTTCTTAAGGTAGCGCACAGCACTGCAGCTGTGCGCCATTGCTCTCAGCACACTTCACACGGCAGTCACTGAGGGTGCAGGGCGCTGGGAGGGGGGCGCCCTGGGAGGCAATGTAAACCTATTTTTTGGCAAAAAATACCTCACATATAGCCTCCGGGGGCTATATGGAGATATTTAACCCCTGCCAGAATCCGTTGAAGAGCGGGAGACGAGCCCGCCGAAAAAGGGGCGGGGCCTATCTCCTCAGCACACAGCGCCATTTTCCCTCACAGAAAGGCTGGAGGGAAGGCTCCCAGGCTCTCCCCTGCACTGCACTACAGAAACAGGGTTAAAACAGAGAGGGGGGGCACTAATTTGGCGTTAGAAATATATAAAAAGATGCTATAAGGGAAAACACTTATATAAGGTTGTCCCTATATAATTATAGCGTTTTTTGGTGTGTGCTGGCAAACTCTCCCTCTCCCTCTGTCTCTCCAAAGGGCTAGTGGGTCCTGTCCTCTATCAGAGCATTCCCTGTGTGTGTGCTGTGTGTCGGTACGTGTGTGTCGACATGTATGAGGACGATGTTGGTGAGGAGGCGGAGCAATTGCCTGTAATGGTGATGTCACTCTCTAGGGAGTCGACACCGGAATGGATGGCTTATTTAGGGAATTACGTGATAATGTCAACACGCTGCAAGGTCGGTTGACGACATGAGACGGCCGACAAACAATTAGTACCGGTCCAGACGTCTCAAAAACACCGTCAGGGGTTTTAAAACGCCCGTTTACCTTAGTCGGTCGACACAGACACAGACACGGACACTGAATCCAGTGTCGACGGTGAATAAACAAACGTATTCCTTATTAGGGCCACACGTTAAGGGCAATGAAGGAGGTGTTACATATTTCTGATACTACAAGTACCACAAAAGAGGGTATTATGTGGGATGTGAAAAAACTACCTGTAGTTATTCCTGAATCAGATAAATTAAATGAAGTGTGTGATGATGCGTGGGTTCCCCCCGATAGAAAATTATTGGCGGTATACCCTTTCCCGCCAGAAGTTAGGGCGCGTTGGGAAACACCCCTTAGGGTGGATAAGGCGCTCACACGCTTATCAAAACAAGTGGCGGTGCCGTCTATAGATAGGGCCGTCCTCAAGGAGCCAGCTGACAGGAGGCTGGAAAATATCATATAAAAGTATATACACACATACTGGTGTTATACTGCGACCAGCGATCGCCTCAGCCTGGATGTGCAGAGCTGGGGTGGCTTGGTTGGATTCCCTGACTAAAAATATTGATACCCTTGACAGGGACAGTATTTTATTGACTATAGAGCATTTAAAGGATGCATTTCTATATATGCGAGATGCACAGAGGGATATTTGCACTCTGGCATCAAGAGTAAGTGCGATGTCCATATCTGCCAGAAGATGTTTATGGACACGACAGTGGTCAGGTGATGCAGATTCCAAACGGCACAAAGGTGTATTGCCGTATAAAGGAAGAGGAGTTATTTGGGGTCGGTCCATCGGACCTGGTGGCCACGGCAACTGCTGGAAAATCCACCGTTTTTACCCTAAGTCACATCTCTGCAGAAAAAGACACCGTCTTTTCAGCCTCAGTCCTTTCGTCCCTATAAGAGTCATATTTGCCCAGGGATAGAGGAAAGGGAAGAAGACTGCAGCAGGCAGCCCATTCCCAGGAACAGAAGCCTTCCACCGCTTCTGCCAAGCTCTCAGCATGACGCTGGGACCGTACAGGACCCCTGGATCCTACAAGTAGTATCCCAGGGGTACAGATTGGAATGTCGAAACGTTTCCCCCTCGCAGGCTCCTGAAGTCTGCTTTACCAAGGTATCCCTCCGACAAGGAGGCAGTATGGGAAAAAAATTCACAAGCTGTATTCCCAGCAGGTGATAATCAAATTACCCCTCCTACAACAAGGAAAGGGGTATTATTCCACACTATATTGTGGTACTGAAGCCAGAAGGCTAGGTGAGACCTATTCTAAATCTAAAAAAAAAAAAAAATTTGAACACTTACAAAGGTTCAAATCAAGATGGAGTCACTCAGAGCAGTGATAACGAACCAGGAAGAAGGGGACTATATAGTGTCCCGGGACATCAGGGATGCTTACCTCCATGTCCCAAATTTGCCCTTCTCACTAAGGGTACCTCAGGTTCGTGGTATAGAACTGTCACTGTCAGTTTCAGACGCTGCCGTTTGGATTGTCCACGGCACCCCGGGTCTTTACCAAGGTAATGGCCGAAATGATGATTCTTCTTCGAAGAAAAGGCGTCTTAATTACCCCTTACTTGGACGATCTCCTGATAAGGGCAAAGTCCAGGGAACAGTTGGAGGTCGGAGTAGCACTATCTCGGATACTGCTACAACAGCACGGATGGATTCTAAATATTCCAAAATCGCAGCTGATCCTGACGACACGTCTGCTGTGCCTAGGGATGATTCTGGACACAGTCCAGAAAAAGGTGTTTCTCCCGGAAGAGAAAGCCAGGGAGTTATCCGAGCTAGTCAAGAACCTCCTAAAACCAGGAAAAGTGTCAGTGCATCATTGCACAAGGGTCCTGGTAAAAATGGTGGCTTCCTACGAAGCAATTCCATTCGGCAGATTTCACGCAAGAACTTTTCAGTGGGATCTGCTGGACAAATGGTCCGGATCGCATCTTCAGATGCATCAGCGGATAACCCTATATCCAAGGACAAGGGTGTCTCTCCTGTGGTGGTTACAGAGTGCTCATCTTCTAGAGGGCCGCAGATTCGGCATTCAGGATTGGATGCTGGTGACCACGGAGGCCAGCCCGAGAGGCTGGGGAGCAGTCACACAAGGAAAAAATTTCCAGGGAGTGTGATCAAGTCTGGAGACTTTTCTCCACATAAATATACTGGAGCTAAGGGTAAATTTATAATGCTCCTAAGCTTAGCAAGACCTCTGCTTCAAGGTCAGCCGGTATTGATCCAGTGGGAAAAACATCACGGCAGTCGCCCACGTAAACAGACAGGGCGGCACAAGAAGCAGGAGGGCAATGGCAAAAACTGCAAGGACTTTTCGCTGGGCGGAAAATCATGTGATAGCACTGTCAGCAGTGTTTCATTCCGGGAGTGGAAACTGGGAAGCAGACTTCCTCAGCAGGCACGACCTCCACCCGGGAGAGTGGAAACTTCATCGGGAAGTTTTTCCACATGATTGTGAACCGTTGGGAAATACCAAAGGTGGACATGATGGCGTCCCGTCTGAACAAAAAACGGGACAGGTATTGCGCCAGGTCAAGAGACCCTCAGGCAATAGCTGTGGACGTTCTGGTAACACCGTGGGTGTACCAGTCGGTGTATGTGTTCCCTCCTCTGCTTCTCATACCTAAGGTACTGAGAATTATAAGACGTAGAGGAGTAAGAACTATACTCATGGCTCCGGATTGGCCAAGAAGGACTTGGTACCCGGAACTTCAAGAGATGCTCACAGAGGACTTATGGCCTCTGCCGCTAAGAAGGGACTTGCTTCAGCAAGTACCATGTCTGTTCCAAGACTTACCGCAGCTGCGTTTGACGGCATGGCGGTGGAACGCCGGATCCTAAGGGAAAAAGGCATTCCGGAAGAGGTCATTCCTACCCTGGTCAAAGCCAGGAAGGAGGTGACCGCACAACATTATCACCACATGTGGCGAAAATATGTTGCGTGGTGTGAGGCCAGGAAGGCCCCACGAAGAAATTTCAACTCGGTCGATTCCTGCATTTCCTGCAAACAGGAGTGTCTATGGGCCTCAAATTGGGGCCCATTAAGGTTCAAATTTCGGCCCTGTCGATTTTCTTTCAGAAAGAATTGGCTTCAGTTCCTGAAGTCCAGAAGTTTGTCAAGGGAGTATTGCATATACAACCCCCTTTTGTGCCTCCAGTGGCACTGTGGGATCTCAACGTAGTTCTGGGATTCCTCAAATCACATTGGTTTAAAACCAGTCAAATCTGTGGATTTGAAGCATCTCACATGAAAAGTGACCATGCTCTTGGCTCTGGCCTGGGCCAGGCGAGTGTCAAATTGGTGGGTTTTTTCTCAAAAAAGCCCATATCTATTTGTCCATTCGGACAGGGCAGAGCTGCGGACTCGTCCCCAGTTCTCTCCCTAAGGTGGTGTCAGTGTTTCACCTGAACCAGCTTATTGTGGTGCCTTGCGCCTACTAGGGACTTGGAGGACTCCAAGTTGCTGGATGTTGTCAGGGCCCTGAAAGTATAGGTTCCAGGACGGCTGGAGTCAGGAAAACTGACTTGCTGTTATCCTGTATGCACCCAACAAACTGGGTGCTCTTGCTTCTAAGCAGACTATTGCTAGTTGGATGTGTAATACAATTCAGCTTGCACATTCTGTGGCAGGCCTGCCACAGCCAAAATATGTAAATGCCCATTCCACAAGGAAGGTGGGCTCATCTTGGGCGGCTGCCCGAGGGGTCTCGGCTTTACAACTTTGCCGAGCGGCTATTTAGTCAGGGGCAAACACGTTTGTAAAATCCTACAAATTTGATACCCTGGCTAAGGAGGACCTGGAGTTCTCTCATTCGGTGCTGCAGAGTCATCCGCACTCTCCCGCCCGTTTGGGAGCTTTGGTATAATCCCCATGGTCCTTTCAGGAACCCCAGCATCCACTAGGACGATAGAGAAAATAAGAATTTACTTACCGATAATTCTATTTCTCGGAGTCCGTAGTGGATGCTGGGCGCCCATTCCAAGTGCGGATTATCTGCATTACTTGTACATAGTTACAAAAATCGGGTTATTATTGTTGTGAGCCATCTTTTCAGAGGCTCCGCTGTTATCATACTGTTAACTGGGTTCAGATCACAGGTTGTACAGTGTGATTGGTGTGGCTGGTATGAGTCTTACCCGGGATTCAAAATCCTTCCTTATTGTGTACGCTCGTCCGGGCACAGTATCCTAACTGAGGCTTGGAGGAGGGTCATAGGGGGAGGAGCCAGTGCACACCACCTGATCCTAAAGCTTTACTTTTTGTGCCCTGTCTCCTGCGGAGCCGCTATTCCCCATGGTCCTTTCAGGAACCCCAGCATCCACTACGGACTCCGAGAAATAGAATTATCGGTAAGTAAATTCTTATTTTCGCGGGCTAAAAACACCCCAATTTTTTTTATTTTTGGTGTGTACTCGCAAAATGTAAGTATCCCTGGATACAGGTGGGGTGAAACGTGGTTCCCCAGTTTCTTATGGCTGTAGCTGCCCTCATAGGTTAGGGTGAGATTTACCAAGCTCCAGGGCTCAGCCCGGGCAGCTAGCACCATTGCAGTCTATGGGCTACAGATTGCACAATTTGCAGTGAGAGGGGTCCGTAGGATCCCTCCCTAGTCTCAGCTGCACACATATGCTCTATTTGATAACTGCGCATATGCAGTAAAACGCTGAGGTCCCGAAGCACTAAGTAAAGTGAGCAAATTAACGATCACTTTATTTTTAGACATCGCATGTGTTTCTGATTCATCCTGGCTGTACATAATTTCTTATTGTCGCAATAAGAAATTATAATTATCCGTTGTAAAATCCATTAATTAACAAACTGATCCCTATGTGTATATTGCTAATACAGATTTCTTTTTTCAATTATACAACCCTAACTGCAAAATTGTATTACCAAGATTAGTTACATTTGAGCAGTGTGATGGAACAGTGGTTAGCATTGCTAATTTACAGCGTTGGGATCTTGGATTTGATTCTGATACAGGTTCCATTTATCAAACATATTCTGACCATACACTGAGGAAACAGCTGTTTTAGGCAGAATCAAGTTTCCCAAAAATGTATCAAAGCTATTTATCTATGGAGGGCTCTTCCTTTCATCACAATCTTCAGATGGCGCTAGGCCACTGTTCACTATAGGGGACTCTCAGCTGGAGTGGGATCATGAAATGCTTCTCCAGTGGACTGGTGTGTCTGCGATGGCCATTGCAGCTTTTTCGCACAACACTTGCGTGGTCGGATGGGGTATGGTATAAAAGATAGACAGTGTCTAGTTAGACAGCCAATAGATAGACACCATATGTTAGACAGACATTAGGTCGACGGGGTCAAAAGGTCGACATGAAATAAGGTAGACAGTACAAAAGGTCGACAGGGTGAAAAGGTCGTCATGAAAATGGTCGACATGAAAAAAAGGTAGACGCCATGTTTTTTGCATTTTTGTGGTTTGTGTGGATAGTTTTGTCATCTGGGACCCCCAATTGTAGAAAGGCATCCCCTCGCGGGGCTCACTTCACTCGCCACGCTTCGGGCTCGGTGGCTCGCTGTGCACACCACAAGGTTTATAGCCAACTCTATGCCGACATGGATAGAGAAGGTATGAAATAGTCCAAAAACATGTTAAATAAAAAAAAAACATTTGTCTATCTTTTTTATGTCAACAATTTTCATGTTGTCCTTTTGACCCTGTCGACCTTTTGTACTATCTACCTTTTGATGTCGACCTTTTGACACTGTCGACCTAATGTCTGTCTAACATATGGTGTCTATCTATTGACTGTCTAACTACACACTATCAACCGGATACCGGTCGGATGGCCTTGCAGCATGGCAATGTTGGCGCCTTGTTCCGACCCATAAATAAAGTGACGGTGTAAGCAATCTCTTTACTTCTAGCTGAACACTGGGACAAGCTCTTATCCAATAGCAGCCCATCCCAGCAACTTCACAATAGTAAATACCCCTGGAAAAAAAAAACGTGGATTTTTTATGAGTCTTGTTAAAGATTTATATTCTCCCTGTATATGTGATCACATTTCCAAAGAAACACTGGTACTGTAGGTTATTTCACTACTGATTTGTGTGATGCTGTGATAAAGAAATTAGATTGTAAGCTCCACTGGTGCAGGAACGTATGTGTCTAAATAAAGTTCACTGCTACAGAATTGACAGTGATACAATTCTCAGTATGTTTCTAGCAATAAGAAGCTCCTGACCTATCAACTATTGACTGTACCAGCTGAACAATAAGCACCATTGTGTGTTTGTTTTGCAGATCTATCACCTCCCTTGGGTTGTGTACTATACAGTATAGTGAGTTTATGCTCTTTACACAATATAATAACATTGTACACTGTTTATGCTGTAATACTGCCTGAGGTCATCACCTGGGAGTCTCGTGTGTCATGTGCAGGTTAGGTAGGGTTAATCAGTGTTACATCCCTGTAACTGGACATACAGTACTACTCTGTGTATGACAACTGTGGGATTGGGTTCCATGCCACTCACACCTACCCTATGGCTCGCCCCCTTCAGCATTTCCCCGACAGCCTGGATAATGCCCGCCCAGAGAGCCACCTGTTGCCCCGTCACTGTGCTAGATCAGTGAACGCTGGATTGGTACAGCTTCCCCCTTCCCCCTAGCATACAAGTAGGCAACCTGTGGCTCTCTGCAAGCAGACATACCGACTCTGACTCTTGTGGAACTACAAATCCCAGAGGCTCACTGGCAGCGCATGTTGAGACTGCTGAGTATGAGATACAGGTGTAACCGGCAGTGGGGGTGGATTTCTGGAGTATAAGAAGGAGTATTATATACACAGGGCGACTTCACTATTTACACAGGGAAAGCTTGTTTAGGTGATAAGCCAACACTGAAATACAAGCACAGAGCTACACACCTTCCTGGAATCTTTGATTAAAGGGACATGTTACTAGCAGGAGAAAGATATTCTTTTCTGTACAGCTCTTGTAGATGAATAAGTCAGAATTTCCCTCATGTGTGAGTGGTACTGTGGTAAAGCTACACGCTTTATGCATTGGTCCCTAAGGGCAACGATCCAAGTGGAGTCTGGGGGTCATATACAAATTGGGAAAATGCGGATGTGCAGTGCATGTAAATTACCACCCCAATATTATATTTCTGAATTTAGTCTGCAAACAGATGCACATTATGAGATTTGTAAACATATACTTAGTGTTGGCAAGTATACCTTTGTAGGGTTCCGGTATGAATGGTCGACCATGTTATGGTCGACAGTCATTAGGTCGACCACTATTGGTCGACCCCTTTGTAGTGGTGACATTAACCCCATGAAAGGGGCTTTACACTCAAATAAATCTTAATTGTGCTTTAGGAGATGCAGGCTATAAGCAAACTAAGAGGCTGTGCCTGTCACCCCTTTGCCTGCTGCCAGACATATTTTATTTGCTTTTATGGACACGCCCAATCCCCCTCTAACGCATGCCCCAGCTGCCCCCAATGATGTCACAAATATCTATCGCCAATAGATCATTCCCCCAAATTACTATAATAAGACAAAATTATCACACCTCAGTAATATCGACAAAAAAGTTCTGGGAGAAAAGGAGGGGATTGTGTGAAACTGGATAAACAATGGCAACTGTACTGTAGTGAATGGTGGGATAGGAACAGCTGTACTAGTAAGGTACAGTCCTAAAATACTGATCTTTTTATGTAATCATCACTTAATCTACACTTCATAAATATATAAAAAGCTATATAAAAAAAAAGAAATAAAACAAATTTCTTAAGTTTAAGTGGCCACTTCTCTGCATACCTGCTTACTCTCCCGGCACATCCAGGGGCACCACAATTTTAAGGAGTCCCCACGGATTCTGGAAAGAGTAGGCAGTGCTGGTGCAGGGCGATTTTTTTATGCCCTGGCATAAGGAAGAGGACGCTTAGGACACTAGCGCCGTAGCTGCTCAACTGGTGCACCCTGGGTGGCGCTATACCCTTAGTTACAGCCATGAGTCATCCTTCCACCCAGTTTATAGTGAACTGGATTGGGGGGAGGGGATGGGGGGGTAAAGGGAGTGATGGCGCCATTCCCAGAGAATTGTGTAATCTTAGCCTCACCTTAGCCGCTACTTGAACCACTGATTCACGGCATTCTTAATGATGTACATTGCCTGGCCCCTGGAACTGGTAATGCAGCAAGTTACTGTGTAGGAGCATATATTTGAGGAATATGTTAGTATCCCCTGGATGTATTATAGTGGTTCAGCGGCAGATATCGGGTATGTATCCCATGTTACCAATTTCAGTAGCAGCTCACATATTCCTATGGGGGCAGCTGTATCATGAGATTTACCAAGCCTCATTTGCTAACACCATAGTAGCCTACAGACTACATATTACATGATTTACCAGGAGATGGGTCCTCAGGATCCCTTCCCGGTGACAGCCGCTCAGTAATGCGCTGTCTGATTACCTTGCATGAGCAGTAGGCTGCCCGGGGGTCCTGCAACACTTAGGGGGACATTTACTAAGCAGTGATAAGAGCAGAGAAGTGAGCCAGTGGAGAAGTTGCCCATGGCTACCAATCAGCACTGAAGTAACATCTATAATTTGCATACTATAAAATGATACAGAGCTGCTGATTGGTTGATGGGGCCACTTCTCCGCTGGCTCACTTCTCCGCTCTTATCACTGCTTAGTAAATGTCCCTCTAAGTGAAGTAATTGCTGATGCTATCACTCCCATCGGGGCCCCTGTCCCTGAATGTTATTTTCTTAATACATCCAGTAAAGAATGTCTTATTGTCACGAATAGCTGTGACAAGAAGTTACATTTTTGGGTCTAAAACCTGATAATAAATGGGCACTTTAATCTCTAATATCAGTGCTTTTTGCTAGGTTCTACTCAGGGGTTCACCGTAAAGGCTTTTTTTTTATTTTTTAATAGAATTTTTAATTCTCATAATAAGTTCCAGAAACAGGAAAAAATATGTTAAATACTTTCAGAAATTTAAAAAATAAGTGTCTGAAGCCCTGTCCTGTCATTGTGCCCGTACGTCACGCGTGCGCATTGCACCGCATACGCATGCGCAGAACTGCCGTTTTTTAGCCTGATCGCTGCGCTGCAAACAAATTCAGCTAGCGATCAACTCGGAATGACCCCCATGGTGCTGTACAGTAGTTTAGATATAGTGGGAATCTATAATGAGTTTCTCCTCCATCTAGAGAAGATCAACCCCCTCCTCGGACTGTCATGTTGATTTCCTCCGAGATACTAATAACTCGAGGTCAGGCAGAGAACTTTGTGGGAATCTCTGTATGAAATACCCCAGGCGTTGTGTGTTCTTACAGAACTTCGTCTTTAATTGAATGTAACTGTTTGTCTCCTGGCGGGGGAGCAGGACATATTCCCGGTGATGCAGCTAAGTAGTCATTGGTTGAATAAGTAGACACTGCCAGGATTTCCCCCATTAGAGTAACAATACGCTTTGTCACAATTTAATCTACCACAATCTGGGCATACTGTATTAGGTTGATTTTTTATTTTATCTCCCAAGAGATCTACAGACCACACTGGGCAAACTGGTGTTAGAATTTAACAAATAATGTTCTAATTATTGTGTATGAGGAGTAGACAGAGCTAAATAATTCTACCTCTGCTGAGCGCTAGCATGCATATCTGCTGCAGGTGACTTGGGAGCAGGGCTGGGCCGTGGGGTAGGCAGTGATGCGATGGCTTTAGATGTAGTCAGGGACATACTGGGACGGTACAGTGGCCCCGGCATAATAGCAGTCGCTTGCCCGCAACTGAAAGGGGACGTGGTCATGGATAGTAGGGTGTGGCTTCGCGGCACACCCTTGTGTTTCTGTATGTCAGGTGGCCGAGCAGAGCGCTTAGAAGAGGAGCTACTTGGACAGCCCTTGTTTCCAGGTGCCAGGCAGCCGAGCAGAGTGGCAGGAGGCTGTGTGCTTGGCCAGCTCAGGTCTCTATGTATGGCAGTACCGGCCCATCAGCCCATTGGCCCTTCTGGCATTTGCTAAAAGTGCCAGAGGAGCAGTCCAGCCATGGATGCAGCGACGATCTGGGGGCAGGTTCAGCATTTAGCTCTCCCAGCTACAGTATAATCCCAGTTTCTTTTTTCCTTGCTGTTATAGGGGATGTGGAAGCGGTGGTGGCCCAGGACCACCCCCGCACAGCCACAGATATTACCCCGATGCCTGGCCGGCTCCCAGCAGCAGTGTATTACATGATGCCTGCTGCCAAGAGTCTGTTCCCAGGGGACTTGTAGTTCTCTATGTTCAGTCTCCACAATCAGTGCATGGTCCATGGAGGCAGGACTACACCCCCCAGCATGCCCTGTGGCCACAGCTCAGGTTTGGAAATACAGGAGTATAGCTGGGTGATTACAGCAATCTTCTGCTGTGCCTATGGGCACAGATAGACCTCAGCGTTGTGTGCTGCTGAGTCTGTGTATGGGCCAGTTCCCTGTTGCCAGGTGAGTTGGTACCCCGGCCGCCGCCTTAGCCAGGACAGTGCTGCTGTGTTTGCAGCATTGTCGTGGATGCGGGCTGGGGCATGCACACATGATCAGTCCGGGGAGGAACTGGTTTTGTGCTCCCACCTATCACAGTGAGTCACAGATACGTATTGTATACTGCATTAAAAATCTGTATACATTGAAAGGTCATCCCAACTTTGAATGCAAATTGATTTGAAAAAGAAATACTATTACCATTTATCCCTATTTTTACGTAACTTAGCATAGTGGTGCGGCACATGTGGTGTCAGTTTTATTGGTAGCATAGTGGTGCGGCACATGTGGTGTCAGTTTTATTGGTAGCATAGTGGTGCGGCACACGTGGTGTCAGTTTCATTGGTAGCATAGTGGTGCGGCACATGTGGTGTCAGTTTTATTGGTAGCATAGTGGTGCGGCACATGTGGTGTCAGTTTTATTGGTAGCATAGTGATGTGGCATGAGATGGGGGTGGTGTTGTATTGATGCCCCCACAAACCTTAATCTGGCACTGGTTGGGCTGTAGACGGGATCAGTACGAGATCCCGGCGGTCGGGATGCCTGTGGTCAGGAGGCCGACGCCGGGATCCCGACAGACGGGATCCCGGCGGTGGGCGCTGCGTGTCCCCTTGCGGACTCGCTGCGCTCGCCAATCTTTGGGCCCGGTTACAGTGTTCTATTCCCCCTCGAGTGGTGGCGTAGACCACCGCCCCAGTGGGGTTTGAAGCCGGCGGTCAATTGACTGCCTCCCCTGTAGACACCTCCTCCTTCTCAGGTCCCGGCAGCTCCATGGTCTTCTTCTGCCCAACCCGTCCCACAGAAGAAGGCTAGAGGAGGCTGGGGGAACACAGAGAGGTGAGGGACACAAAGGCAGGAGGGACACGGGCAGGGAGCTGCCGCAGGGACACAGGGTCAAGGAGCATCTGCAGGGATAAAGGAGTAGGGAGCTGCCGCAGGGACACAGGGGTAGGGAGCTGCCGCAGGGACACAGGGGTAGGGAGCTGCCGCAGGGACACAGGGGTATTGAGCTGCCGCAGGGATACAGGGGTAGGGAGCTGCCGCAGGGACACAGGGGTAGGGAGCTGCCGCAGGGACACAGGGGTAGGGAGCTGCCGCAGGGACACAGGGGTAGGGAGCTGCCGCAGGGACACAGGGGTAGGGAGCTGCCGCAGGGACACAGGGGTAGGGAGCTGCCGCAGGGACACAGGGGTAGGGAGCTGCCGCAGGGACACAGGGGTAGGGAGCTGCCGCAGGGACACAGGGGTAGGGAGCTGTTGCAGGGACACGGGTAGGGAGCTGTTGCAGAGACACGGGCGGGGACCTACTGTAGGGACAGGGAGCTGCAGGAGACACATGGGCAGGGAGCTGCTGGACACAGGGGCAGGTACCTGCTAAAGGGGCACAAAGGCATGAAACAGCTGCAGGGACACAGGAGGAGGGAGATGCTGGTTGGACACAGGGCACTTAAGCTGGCCATATATAGGCTGAAGCCCTGAGCAACAATATTGACCATGCACGCAGATGGGAAAATTGGACCAAATAAGCTTAGGCAAATAAAGGACACTAGTGTGTGGCATAACGTGTATAATGGGTACTGCTGTGTGGCATAACGTGTATAAGGTGTACTGCTGTGTGGCATAACATGTATAAGGGGTACTGCTGTGTGGCATAACATGTATAAGGTGTACTGCTGTGTGGCATAACATGTATAAGGGGTACTGCTGTATGGCATAACGTGTATAAGGGGTACTGCTGTCTGGTGTAACATGAATGAGGCACACTAATATGTGGTGTAATATGATATGAATCGGGCACTATGTGCAATATAATGTGAATAAGATTGTGATACTATGTGGCGTAATATTATGTGAAACCACACCCCTTTTTTGCAGCGCGTATTATTTCTATGTAAGATATGGGAGGTAGAGCACAGATATATAGTCTGCAGGGGGACACCGAACACCCTAGTACCGGCCCAGGCTCCACCTAATGGGGTGGGGGGTAGGTAAGCCCTGGTTAGAACATAGATACCATGCTAATGGTGGGCAGAGAAATGTTTTGGCAACTATGCATAGGGTGCCCAGTATCCTATCCCCCGCCCATGTCTATGAAAACAATTACTCCCGAGAGCAATTGTTTTGGGGGAGATGTATCAAACCTTGGAGAGACATAAGGTTGAGAGAGATAAAGTACCAGCCAATCAATCGGTGTCTGTCCTTTCTCAAACACAGCCTGTAAAATGTCAGTTAGAAGCTGATTGGCTAGTACTCTAGCTCTCTCCACTTTATCTCTCTTCGAGCTTTGATACATGATCCCCTTTGAAATATCTTTACTGCTGTTTGGATGAATGCTGTACAGGCTGAGAGAACGGGATTGGACTGGCAATATGCCAAAGGTGGCATTTGAGCCACAAGGCCATAGTGTAGTAGGCTGGCCTAGGCTCCCACATGTTTGTTAAACTGGGCAGCACCAATATCTCCTATACTTAATCGCAAATGTAATCCCGGTAGAAGTCTAATGGAGACATTTATCAAATTTCAGACAGGGATACAGTGAGAAGATGCCCATATCAACCAATCCGCTCCTAACTGTCATGTTACAGGCTGTGCTTGAAAAATGTCACAAGCTGATTTTTTGCTATGAGAAACACCTTCACTTTATGTGTCCCCAAGAGTTGATAAATCTCCCCCTAGCTGAACTGCGATATTGCCAAATGCATCAAGCTCCGAAAAGCTTACATGTTCTAAGCTGGCCTTCTGACAGCAATCACCATCTATTACTGGTGTTAGATATTGTCACCGGTATCCGGACTCTAGGTCGACCTTAATTAGGTCGACAGCCAATAGTCGACCACTAATGACTGATATGTGAAAGGTCGACCTGGTCAAAAGGTCAACAGGGGCATTAGGTCAACCTGTAAAAGGTCATCAGTGCAAAAGTACACAAGTACGGGTACAAAAGGTAGAAAGGTTTAAATGGTCGACACAGTTTTTTTTTGTTTTTTTTTGTTCGTACTTTGCCATCCACGTGGACTACGGTTAGGAATAGTAGAGGGAACCTGACAGCATGGAGAGGTTTCCTGTACTCCTACAAAGAAAACGACACCCAAAAAAATGGTGTCGACCTTTTTGTGTTGAGACCATTTGTCATGTTGACCTTTCTCCAGTGTCGATCTTTTTATATCTGCCAACATTTGGCACTGTCGACATTTCACATGTTGACCTAATGCCCATGTTGACCTTTTGACCATGTCGACCTTTGCCATGTTAACCATTTGTGGTCAACCTAATGACAGTCGGCCTAATTAGGGTCGCCCCAGTGATCCATACCCATTGTCACTGGCAGGCTACAATATTGCAGATTTTGTCGGAGTCCGTGTCCCTGCGTGAAATTATTAATACATTGACCCGATAATTCATTTCTTCATTCATTTCAAAATAAATTATCCTTATGGGGGCATATTTTGGTTGATTGATAAACATGCCCTTGAGGTTAATAAAAGATCTATTTTGCTTTTAAGGAATTTTGGACTTATTGGTGGAAGAATTCTAAACCATACTTGCAGTGAGAACGTCAGTATTCTGATATCTAATGGTGTTAGCAGCTCAAACCTAATGCAGAGCCCCTCTGGAGAGTGTAGAGGGATCTCTGCTGATCCCTCGCGATCTTCATGTTCACCGGTTGCATATCCGCTGAACTATGGGGGTCATTCTGACCAGGGCCGGTGCTAGGGTGTTCGGCGCCCCCCTGCAAACTATAAATTTGCGCCCTCCCATATTTTACAAAGGGACAGTGAGCATTGAAAAAAGGGAGTGTGGTTTCAAAAATAAGGGGCATGGCCACACAATAGTATCCCGCCGGAATCACGATAGCTGACAATGGCAACAGCTGGAATACCGGCGCACAGAGGCTATTCCCACTCATGGGTGTTTATGACACCCATAGAGTGAGAATAGAACCTGTGGCTAGCGTTGTGAGTCACTGAGCCTGCAAGGGGAATCAAAATGCTCACCTAGTTGCTGGCGTTCTGGCAGCCGGGAAGCTGCTGTCGGGATCTTGACAGCTGGCATCCTGCCCGCCGGTAATTAGTATGTATTCCACATGGTCTATAGTAGGATGGTATCTAATATGGAGGAGGCTACATACAGCATACCTCCCAACTTCTATAGAGGGGAACTTGGGACACCCTCGCACGGTGAAGATGCGCCCGTATGAAAAGGGGCGTGGTTTATGGAAAATGGGTTGTGGCTTCACTGGAGTACTGCGATCGCGAGCCACGCACCCACATTTCGTCACTATGGGGGCATGGCCAGCGCTCTGTGAGCTGCCGGCATGCCCCCAGTCCCTCTCGTCTCCGAGAATAGACACTGTGCGCATGCGCACAGCGTCTATTTACAGCTGCTCTGCTACGCAGGGCAGCGAGTGACAGGAGCCTCCCAATACCCCCCCCCCCCCCCACCGCGGGACACTGCGGCCCGTGGGTGGGACAGAGAAAATCGGGACAGTTGGGAGGTATGCATACAGTACAAGTGTAAACCTCCCTGCATGCAGTAGCAGATGCTGCATTCTCTGCCTGAGCAGGGAAATGAGGACTGGCAGCAGTGGTGCAAGTAGAAATATTTTCTTAGTGGTGCCAAAAATGGGCGTGACCATGTGTTGTGAGGGGGCGTGGTCACATGCTGCTAGTGGGAGGGGCTACATGACACTAGTGGCGTGGCCACACGACAGCCCCTTTTTGGGGGGGAATCTAGAGGCAAGGCTAAAAATATATAGTAATGCCTCCAGTATAATAGAAATACATAGCGATACCTCCAGTTTAATATGAAATATATAGTAATGCCTTCAATTTAACAACAATATATAGTAATGCCTCCATGCGTACCCACATACTTGCACCACTGACTGGCAGCCATGGATTTTATCCTCAGTCAGCCCCCAGACAGGGATGTTAATAAGGTGCAGGACAACCCCCCTTGGGTGAGTGGTGGGCAGGAGGAGGGGGGTAAGATGGCAGGAGGAGGGGAGGGGGGGGGGTAAGATGGCACCAGAGAGTGCTGTGTTTTTACTACTCCCTCCCCCCACCCCACACAATAACACACATACTACACACACAGTCACACACACACAAACACCCTGTTTTCCCCCTCTCCTGCTTACAGTACCTCAAAATCAGCAGAGTACTGCATTCTGTCCTGTCCTCTCAAGCTGGAACCCTGTTCTGTGTAGCTCCGCCCCCTCCTCGCCGTTAAGCTCCGCCCCCTTTTCTGCCGAACACAGCGGCTGTCAAGTGAGGGAGGAGGACTGGAGGTCAGATTGAAGCGGCCTGCTGCCAGCGTGCCTGTCACACAGGCGCAGCAGCAGGGGGCCCAGCCGCAGCAGCGGGGATGCAGGGCAGGCACAGCGCCTCTCTAGCCCTGGCGCCTACCTGCACTGCATCCCTTTGCTGAGCGGTAAGCGCCGGGCCTGATTCTGACCCAATCGCACGCTGCAGTTTATCGCAGTGGTGCGATCGGGTCAGAACTGCGCATACGCCTGCGCCGCAGTGAGCCAGACGGCCAAAGGCCGTCGGGCCACTACGATTGCCTCTGCCTGTCATTCAGGCAGAGGCGGTCGCTGGGCAGGGGGGGTAGAACTGCGGCGTTTGGCCGCCATTTCGTGGGCGCGGTCCGGCCAACGTAGGTGTGGCCGGACCGAACGGGCGGCGGGCCGCAGCGGCTGCGTGACGTCACACGCAGCTGCTGCCGGCCGGGTAGCGATGAGTAGCTCCCGGCCAGCATGCTAAAGCTGCGCTGGTCGGGAGCTACTATTGAAGTGCAAAGGCATCGCCGCTGTGCGATGCCTTTGCAGTTCTGGGGAGGGGGGGGGGGCACTGACATGCGGGGCGGGATAGCCCTGTGCTGGGCGTCCCCCCGCATGTCAGTGTGAATGATCGGGCATGTCAGTGTGAATGATCGTAGCTGTGCTAAATTTAGCTTTTATGTTATTTGTAATTTTCCTTCAAGTGAAAACCAATCTGGGAAGTGATGACGAGCCGTGGCTGCGACTGTGTGTCAGAGTTAGCACAAGGCCTGCTTATGTCACCTGCGTGGTTTACAGCGCCCAGAGGAGCCTGTGTACACATCCTGGAATACAATATAGCTGAGAGGAAGTCCTGCACTGTACAGTAGTGTAATCACAGCTGCACTGAAGGCACCCTCACTTTACAGAAGTGATGATATAATAGTATAATGTACGCAGCGGATGTATCGTAACCTGGCTTTTAAATTATGTCAGCACTTCTAGTGACAGAGACCAGAGCACCAGCCCCCTGCGTTATGCAGAATATCACCTCTTGCACTTACTATTAAGCTGCAATGGCCTGCAAACACCGTTTATGCATTCACGTAATCACAGTTCGGTAATTGTCTGCACATTTCCTTCTTCACTCTCTAATAACATAATCCACCTCACTTCAGCCATTGTCCTATGTAACAGCCTCTTACCGCGAAGCTAGTAAGGAGGTGGAATTGAGTGAATTCAGACACTCAGTGTTACAGTGCAGGGACCAGATGAATGTCCTTTGTGGCTACATGTATAGGTCAGCCCCACAACCAGGTCACTAGTAGCATTCCAACCACATTCACGAGCATGCCTGAATATTAGTCTGTCAATATTATTTATCAGGCAGTAATATGGCCAGTATGGCATGTGATACCAAATGACGGCCCAGATTTAGGGGGAACGGTGAAGCAATTCACAGTGAAAGGTGGCATCACTTTGCTGCAAAAGCGGTCAGGATCAGAGAAGGTTGTCTGTTACTCAAAGAGAGCTCCACAAAATGTGGGAGTCTAATTGACAATATGGGAGAGTAGCAGAGGTGTAACTAAGGCAGGGCAAGCGGGGCATGTGCCCTGGGCGCTGTGGAGACCTGACAGGGGTGCGCCACCGTCCAGGTCGTGTATGCGCAGTATTACCCGGCGCCGGTGGCAGTGTGTTTTTTATTTAACCAGAGTGTACATACTAGTACTGTATCGGCGGTGGCGGTATGCCATCCCTGCTTCCTGAATTTCACAGGGGACTGGGAAGGGAACGCAGACTCCGCCGGGCGAATGCCAGCTTCTTCCAAGGAGGGGGTAGTTAAAGACGCCCAGCCAGCAGCAGCGGGATTGGGTGGCGTTACCTCCAACGCAGCGTCATTGGGTGGGTGGGGTGTTGGGAGGCCATCATAGGCTTCCTATAGGCTGTCTATATTTTATATATATATATATATATATATAATTTTTTTTATTATTATTTTCGACAATTATTTTTTGGCAATGAATGGGTTAATTAACACTTTCTTCCCAAAACACCAGAATGAATGTAAGAAATATGGATGAGGGGGGAAGGGGGGGGAGGGCACACGACTTTTAGGAGACAGATGGTCACATCCTCACCTCAGTAATGTCAGTGTTATGTGGGCCACTGTCTGATCCTGTGGAACTCCATCAGCGGTCAGCCACAGAACACTTCAAGTTCTATGTGTGGGTTGGTGGGCCGCGGGCGGGAGAAAAGGACAGCGCAGGACGGGCGTGAGGGAGCGCATTTGTACCTTGACCACTTAGACCAATCTGACCAGTTAGATTCTAATTGATCAGTATGAACGTTTCAGTGTGTAGGCACCAACGATGAATGATGTGCGGCCCCGCAATCGTTCATCGTTGGTGCTGGGTCGCTTATACCTGCAAGCCAATATGGACAATCTCGTCCATATTAGCATGCAGGGCTATGGGGCCGGGTGACGGGGGAGTGAAGAAACAAAGAAACTTCACTCCCCCCGTCACCCCCCCCCCCCATCGCTGCCGGTCGTCCGTCGGCCTTATCGGCAGTTGGGCACCTCGGCAGCACCTCACGGTATGTGTAGGGCCCATTACTGCTTATGTTGAAAAATTCTCTGGTATCCACATAGCCATAATACATCTAGTAATTGTGCTGCCCTTTGCCTCGTCTTTTCTGCAGACTGATTAGCTAAAGGGCCTGAGTCATACCTGATCCATGCTGTGTGTTTTTGCACAGCGGGCGATAAGGTCCTAACTGCACATGCTATGCACCGCAATGCGCACGCGTGTCAGACAACAACAAAAGGGCATCGCCGGTCAGCGTCAGGATGGTGCGAAAAATCCAATCGCACAGGTGTTCGCAAGGTGATTGACAGGGGGAGGCCATTTGTGGATTGCAACTGAGCGTTTATGGGGAGTGTCCTGAAAAACGCAGGCGTTAACAAGCGTTTTCAGGGAGGGTGTGTGACGTCAGCTCCGGCCCCGATCAGCCTGTTCTCATCGCACTGGAGGAGTAAGTCCTGGGCTGCACAGAGACTGCACACAGTGGATTTTTGCAGCTCGGCGTACACATGGGATCGCACACTTGCACAGTGAATTTACACTCCCCCTGGAGTCGGCGACTATCTGTACGCAGGACAGCAAAGTGAGCAGCCCAGCGATCAGATCTGAATCACCCCCAAAGAGTACAGATGGTATCTATCACTTTGTATCCATTGGTATAGTCCTCTGAGAAAGTCTGCTGACGGTGGCTTGGAATACTCTGAGTTTCCTGATATGTTCTGTTAATAGCTGAGTAAGGTATTATCCACCTACTGACAGAGGCATTCTGTGCCATGTTATATCAGATTGATTTCACTTATGTATGGTCAAAATGAAATGAAACCATCTCTGCCACTAGCAGTAATCACCCGATATGAGTATATATCAGAACTGGTGATAGCACAGGTTATAGGTATTGTGATTCAGGTCACTAATGGTCTGTTGCACCAATTTTGGACTCTCACTAAAATATAATGTTAGATCAAATATACCAACCAGTCATCTGTGGGCCACAATAGGTTTATGATTTCATGTGTCTCCTAATAGTAATATATAACATATGCAGACCAACTTTGCATGCCCATATAAGTTACAGTAGCGGGTAACTTAGTTAATATTGAAACCCCATTTAGTTGTTGTAGTACTGGTTATAAAAAGAATGTCAGTTGGGTAGAGATATAGATTTAAGAGCAGTATAATATAATGTAACACAACTATAATAATTGATACATTTATTATATCTGTCTTATTAAACATCCAGTGTCAAGTAAACATTTCTTATTTATTTCTTAGAACTTGTATGAGAACACACTGATTATAGAGAGTAAGATATAAATGTAATCTCAGGAACAGCGTGATATGATACAAATGTAGCACTAGATTACTCGGGTATCAATTTCCGTCAGTGTAACACTATATCTAAGCACAGGATTGTGTGCCAGTGTTAGCTATGACATCATACAACACAGGTTCCTAAATGGAGGTTCTCATTTGTTATTACATGACATCTGCTTATACCAGCTTGTTGAGGCATATTATTGGAACATATGCTGTCTTTTATCTGTAAATGTTGCATCTACATACCATAAAATAGGTAAACCTGCATGTTTAGCCACAGAGGCGAGTCTGTACCCTCCTGCAATTATGATATGTACTGCCACTTATATGCGGTACACTTTCAGATATGTACTGCCACTTATATGCGGTACACTTTCAGATATGTACTGCCACTTATATGCGGTACACTTTCAGATATGTACTGCCACTTATATGCGGTGCACTTTCAGATATGTTCTGCCACTTATATGCAATACACTTTCAGATATGAACTGCCACTTATATGCGGTACACTTTCAGATATGTACTGCCACTTAGATGCGGTACACTTTCAGATATGTACTGCCACTTATATGCGGTGCACTTTCAGATATGTTCTGCCACTTATATGCAATACACTTTCAGATATGTACTGCCACTTATATGCGGTACACTGTCAGATATGTACTGCCACTTATATGTGGTACACTTTAAGATATGTACTGCCACTTATATGCGGTACACTTTCAGATATGTACTGCCACTTATATGCGGTACACTGTCAGATATGTACTGCCACTTATATGCGGTACACTTTAAGATATGTACTGCCACTTATATGCGGTACACTTTCAGATATGTACTGCCACTTATATGCAGTACACTGTCAGATATGTACTGCCACTTATGGCCCTCATTCCGAGTTGTTCGCTCGCTAGCTGCTTTTAGCAGCATTGCACACGCTAAGCCGCCGCCCTCTGGGAGTGTATCTTAGCTTAGCAGAATTGCGAACGAAAGATTCGCAAAATTGCGAATAGAAATTTCTTAGCAGTTTCTGAGTAGCTCGACACTTACTGTGCCACTGCGATCAGTTCAGTCAGTTTCGTTCCTGGTTTGACGTCACAAACACACCCAGCGTTCGCCCAGGCACTCCCCCGTTTCTCCAGCCACTCCCGCGTTTTTCCCAGAAACGGCAGCGTTTTTTCACACACACCCATAAAACGGCCAGTTTCCGCCCAGAAACACCCACTTCCTGTCAATCACACTCCGATCACCAGAACGCAGAAAAATCCTCGTAATGCCGTGAGTAAAATACCTAACTTTTGAGTAAAATAACTAAGCGCATGCGCTCTGCGAACATTGCGCATGCGCAGTAATCGACTAATCGCAATATAGCGAAATTCGGCAATGAGCGAACAACTCGGAATGAGGGCCTATATGCGGTACACTTTCAGAAATGTACTGCCACTTATATGCGGTACACTTTCAGAAATGTACTGCCACTTATATGCGGTACACTTTCAGATATGTACTGCCACTTATATGCGGTACACTTTCAGTTATGTACTGCCACTTATATGCGGTACACTTGCCCACTATGACATTGTCCCCCTCCTTCCATCTGGAATGTGCAGACCCGACACGGGTTGGGTAGAATTTTCTGGCGGCCTGGATGCTGGCGGTCAGAATACAGGCAACGGCATCCTCTGCATATATTGTTTACAAAGAAATTTTGTGAACAGTGGGCACGATTCAATTTGATGATAGTTGAATAGTGCCAGGAATTAGCTCCTGGGGCTATTCAATACAGCGCCCTGTGACACCCAGTGACTGGATTTCTTCTCGCACCCCCGGAAAACGCGTCGCATAGGGTACTTAAGTCGGAGAATGCTGATTCTCCCGACAAAACACCCTGTTTAGTCCGGGAGAACGGACATTCTCTGACTTTCCACTGCGTTGTATTGATTAGCCCCGGGAGCTAATTCCCACCGCTATTCAACTGTCATCGAACTGAACCGTGCCCAATGTGTACATATAATCACACTAATGTCCTTGTAAAATTAGTTCCGCTGAGCGATAGCAGATATCTATGTGAACAAAGACACGGGCAAACATTAGTGTGTGTGTATATATTAAAATATAATTTGTGTTAGCAAGGATTGCTGTAGCAGTAACATAAGGCACGCACAGTCTTTTTGAGGGGTTTCTGGGGGTGCTTATTCTCTTAAGATTGGCTTCTTTTGCTTACAACGTAGAGAACCCCCCACCTTGATAGATGCCCGTACCACTGCCGTCAGCAGCACGAGTATGTACAGGGGAGTGTAGTTCATCAAATCGACAGTGTCTAGGTCGACAATGTTTAGGTCGACCACTATAGGTTGACAGTCACTAGGTCGACATGGATGGAAGGTCAACAGGGTTTCTAGGTCGACATGTGCTATGTCGACAGGTCTAAAGGTCGACATGAGGATTTTTTTTATTTTTTTTGGTGTCGTTTTCTTCGTAGAGTGACCGGGATCCCAAATTAGTGCACCGCGTTCGCTCGCCATGCTTCGGGCATGGTGCCTTCGCTCCGCTACCGCTTCGCTCGGCACACTTTACCGTTCCAATCGTAGTCCACGTGGATCGTTAAGTATGAAAAAATTAAAAAAAATAAAAAAAAATTTAAAAACTCATGTCGACCTTTAGACCTGTCGACCTAGCACATGTCGACCTAGAAACCCTGTCGACCTTCCATCCATGTCGACCTAGTGACTGTCGACCTATAGTGGTCGACCTAAACATTGTCGACCTAGACACTGTCGATCTTCAGACCGGATCCCGTACAGGGTGCTAGGGGGGGCATGACATAGCTGGGGAAGTCAGTGGGTGTAAATGTGTAAGTGGACGTCTGGAGTAGGATGGCAGCTTTCTCCAAAGGATGCTCATTCAGCTGCTATTACATTTATATATTATTGCCATTATTGTGTCACATTGGTACATATTTATACAGGTGACTTACCTGCAGTATTTTGCCAGAGCAGATCTGCATCTTGTACATGGTACCAGCTGTGTGGTAGTATTAATGTGTATACAAAACTAAGGCTTTTGCTATCTGCACTAACAATAATATACTGCACATCTGTGTGTTTGTAGTAAATAAAACATTGGGGATTTGGTCATATTTGATCAAAATATTTCAGCTTGCAGCCCATCATCAAGGGAGCCCAATTTCCTGCAAGTTTCTGTTTTACACTAGCATATATGCCCAGCACACCATTACATTGCAGTTACATGTATTCCCCTCCCAGATACAGGGGGGAGCATCTATACCGGGCTGGCTAGTGAACCGCACCCAACTAGGCCTTTTATAGCCGTGACTGAAAGCTGCCATGATAGCAGACTAGGCCTGTGCTTGGTTACACCAATTGTGTGCATGGTACCAGCTGCATGGCAGTATTAATGCCATATATGTACAGATGTGTCCTATTGTGGCGCTGCTGACTATAGCAACACTCTGTAGCTGGATCGTGATGCAAACACATTGCCGTATGCCGCAAGTGTTTGCATCGCAGCCGGTCCCTTTGAAGTAAATGGGAGTCGGGCGCATGCACGTGCCGGCTCCTATTCAAGTCTGTAGCATAGTGGAAGCATGTGATCACATGCGCCCCGCTATGCTGCGCTGTCCCAAGGATAGCAGGACACATCTGTATACAAAAAAAAGTTTTGCTGTCGGTGCTAACAATAATATATTGCAAATCTGTGTGCATGTAGCAAATAAAACAGAGGGTATTTTGTCATATTTTGATCAAAACATTTAAGCTTGCAGCCCATCGCCAAGGAACCCCAATTTTCTGCCAGGCCCTACCCTAGCTTATATGTCCAGCCTACCACTATATTGCAGTAGGCAGATCTCCTGGGACGTAGCCGGGGTGGGTCAGGTGGTACAGCGTGCATTTCCAGAGACGTAGCCGAGGTCAGGGCAGGCGGCAGACAGTGTATAGTGAGGGATGCACTGGAGGTTGGAACAGGCAGCTGATGCAACAGGAACAAGATGATTTAAGGATTGCAGATGTTTCTATTTCACGCTAGTGCATGTCTAAGGGTATAAGATCTGATTGCATTGGCACATTATGGTACGTTTCTCTCCATACAGGGCATACAAATTGAATGTTGTCAAATAGCCCCTGGTCCATGGCAGGAATTGGTTGTCTGAAAATTTTGCTGTGGGGCACAGGAATATTCTGTTTATCTAGATCCATGGCGTTCTTGAGCACTATGAGTGGGGATGCTGTTTTTCCACTCTCTACCTCTTCCCAGTTAATAGAAGAGAAGAAGGGGTGTTCTCGCACGTCGCCATTTACCCCAAACCGGAGGAACTGGTCCTTACACAGGAGGTTGGATAAAAAGTCCTTTGTTACTCCATCAGCAAGGCCTTCGTATGATGGTTCCTCTGTAATGATCATTGCTGCTATCTCTGACACGGATTCTCCAGGGAAAGGCTCCGATCCTGTAGCGAGCATATATAATATAACCCCAAATGCGAACCAGTCCACACCTGCACTGTATGGCTGGCGGGTTATCATTTCTGGAGCAGTATAGCCAGGTGTCCCGCAACAGCCTGCACTATCAGTTACTCCATACACATTCATTAGGGCTAGACCAAAGTCTGTGATCTTCACATGGCCGTCTGCGGTCAGCAGAACATTTTCCATTTTGATGTCTCTGTGAATTATTCCTTTAGAATGCATGAACTGTAATCCACAAACCAGCTCCGCCGCTATAAATGTTATTGTGGGAAGGTCCAGCTCTGATGTCTCAAAAAAATCTAACAGATCTCCTCCACTAGCCAGTTTCATTACACAGTATAGATAACGATGTGTTTGGAAGGCTGCATATCCATGAGTAAGGAAATTGCTCTGATGTGCCAGCTGAAGGACCCGACATTCGACCAAGCTGCCCTCGTTCTCTATTAGGGCTGTCTTCTTTAAGATCTTAATTGCCACTCTTTCCCTGCGAAGAGCGTCTGTTGCCAGCAGCACTTTTCCGTAGCCTCCCTCTCCAAGTATTGAGTGGAAAGTGAATTTGTCCACTGTTAAGGGGGCAGTGTCGTTGCTTTGGTGGCTGGTGGGCGTAGCGCCTGGTCGGCCTCTTCTAAATGCTGTTATGAATTGATTTTTTTTATTTTTTAGAAATGCTGCAATTCTTTCCCAGTTTGTTCGTGATCCCTTCCTAGTGATCTCAGTGATCGCGCTTAGCCAAAAAAAAAGTGGGTCCCAGGGACCACTCACTTTTAAAAATTGGGGTCCTACCGGTCTTTTTCTGGGCCCCATCGGAATGAAGGTTCTTATTAATCTTAATCTTGTTTGGACACTACAAAAGTTTTGCAAGGTGAGGGATGGGGTGACAATGCTGCTGGGCTGTGTAGCATGCAGGACACCCTGCACCAGAGGTATAACTAGACATTTTGGTGCCCTTAGGCAGAAAGTGAATTGGTGTTCCACCTGCCAGACTGTAAAGTATAGGAAATGCGCGGCACAACATTGTAGGGGGCATGGCTTCATGGGGAAAGGGCGTGACCACATAATGCCAATTCACATTACACCACACAGTAGTGCCGCTTATACACATTGCACCAGGTAGAACCTCCTATGCACACTGCGCCAGGTAGAACCTCCTATACACACTGCGCCAGATAGAGCACGTTATACATATTACGCCAGATAGAGCACGTTATACACTTTGCTCCAGGTACAGCGCGTTATACACTTTGCTCCAGGAACAGCACGTTATACACTTTGCTCCAGGTACAGCCGTTATACAATTTGCTCCAGGTACAGCGCGTTATACACAATTTAGCACATCTACGATCAACTCTGAATTACCCCCCGTGTGAGAAGAAGTTTGAGTTGGGATAGGTAATGGGGCCCAAACACTTGTGAGATATCAGGTACAACTGTTTGATTTCGACCGCATCTGTGAGATAAATCGAAGGATTGTATGCACATTTTATGTACCATGCGACGCGATACGCGGGCACGCTGGTCGAATCTCACTTCTCAAGATATTATGTGCTGCACTTAATATTTATCGCATCGCAGTGCGATTGCGTGTGTTTTAAAAACACATGCGATATATCGCACTGCGATGCGCGATGGGCACCAGCTGGGAGCGGCCAGAGGCCACTCCCACTCGGCGGTGACGTGCCCATCACGTGATTACCATGCGATCTATCGCATGATCGCATGGTAATCACTTTGGCAGTTCAGGTGCGATGCCCCGCGATGACGCGTCGCGGGGCTTTGCACAAGTCTATGGGGACCATAAGGGTTGTGCAGATTTAACCAATGGGAACATCTAAATGTTAACAGCAGCACAGAGTACCGATGTGACGCAGCACAGGGATGGACAGGCGGAAGTACAGTAAGGGAAAGAATCTTGAGCCCTCCATGTGAGTGGAAATATGTTACCCAATTATAAAGCTCATCAGAATAGGTAAATAAATATTAATGTTAATAATAATAATAATTGTGCAGTATTTTTAGCCAATTTTGTTATCATTACATGGGGTATATTCAATTAGGGTCGGATCCATTCCAACATGCATTTGTCGGAATGGATCCGACAACCCCTATTCAATCTCATCTCAATTCGACTTTTAAAAAGTCGAATTGAGATGAGGGACCCAGAGGAGGAGAGGAGGGGAGCTGCGGGGAGACCAGCGGGGACAGCTGTGGGCAGACGGAGGAGAGCAGCACTACAGTAGCGCTGCAGGAGGATGTCACACAGCCGCCAGACCTCACGGCAGTGTCCACCCGGCTCCAGCAAGCGTGACCTCACTTCCTGGAGCTGAGTGGATGCTGCTGCCGTGAGCGGCGCGGCTGTGAGACATCCTGCTGCTGTGCTCTGCTGTAGCGCTGATCTCCCCTATATGCCTGCGGCTGTCCCCCGTCTCCCCGCGGCTCTCCTCCCTCTCCTCCTCTGGGTCCCACATCTCAGTCCGACATTTTTTTATGTCGGACTGAGATGGTCAGAAACGGGGCCAAATCCTGTCGAATTTGGCCCCGTTTCACTCAAAAGTACATGAATTGGCAGCTATACCGCCGATTCACGTACTATTCGACAAGTCGAATTCCACGACTTATCGAATAAAAACTGATGGGGCTGAATAGGTCGAATCACTATTCAACCTTAAAAAGTTGAAAACTGCCGTCTTTTCGACAGACGGCAGTTTTCGACCCTAATTGAATATACCCCATGAACTATAGGCATGCATATCCTTAAATATTTTTTGCTGTGGATTTCAATAAACTTCCAGACAATTGGGTTTGGAGTCGCATGCCATTCCCCCCCAGAAATTGCACTGTAATTATTTTAATCACATTTAATAACTGTTCAAATGACATATTTTGCCTTTTTTTTTTTAACCTCCTAGTGGAACGGGAGAATGTGCAGAAGAGAACATTTACCCGATGGATAAATCTGCATTTGGAGAAGGTATGCTAGACCTGCATCATATGACTTGTTTTGAACATTGATATGAATGAGATTACAACACTGGTACTCCAATGCCTGAGAATTGTTTCAGTGAGTCAGAAGCTAGGAGGTAGGACTGGGGGGCATTATTCAATTGGAGTCCATGGATGCCAGCTCTCACTCATGTTATTGCTTAATATTCACTGTGCTGCAATCAGCCAAATGCAAGTTAACTTAAGCGCTATTTCCATGAATATCGTATAATGCAATTCATTGGTTGTTGAAAAGAATAGCACCTAAATGAACAAAATTGGTTAAAAGCTCATAATACAGTGTGACAGTCTGTGACAACCACTCACTAATCAAAAAAGATGAAGTCTTGCTTATACACTACATATACAGTACATGACAATCAGCCGTGTATAAATAAAAATTGTCTGTGTGCAAATAAAAAATGACCAGTTCAGTATTTGCCCTGCATGCAAAAAATCTAAACGTACTGCACCCGTTGCTCTGCAGTATGGTTTGGCCAGGTGCACAGTTACAGGGGGATCTGGTCAGAATCCTGGAGGTCAGGATCCCAGCAGTCAGAATCCCGACGCCAGAATCCCGTCACTACTCACCGCATCTACCGGGCCACTGCAAGGGTGGGGGGGGGGGGGGGGGGGGGAAGGTTTAGGCTGCGGGCAGAGGGTTAGGCTGTGGGGAGGGAGGTTAGGTTTAGGCACCCCCCAGGGAGGGTTAGGGTGGGGTGGGGGGGTTTTGAGTTTAGGCCGCGGGAAGGTGGGGGTTGGGTTTAGACACCACCGGTGAAGGTTAGGGTTAGGCTGCGAGGTGGTGGAGGCGGGGGGGGGGGGGGGGGATTAGGTTCAGGCTGCTAGAAAGGAGGGTTAGGGGAACAGTGGGGGAAGGTAAGTATGCTTACCATCCCCGGTCGGGATTCTGATCATCAGGATGCCGCGGTTCGTATTCTGACCGCCAGCATCCCATCCGCCGATATTTCAATCCCAGCCCGTTACAAGGATCAGCAATAGCAATCACAGGATCTGGCTGTTTATATAATTGTATCTATGTCCAAAATACACAGAGTTTATGCCTAAATACATTATGTTACCTTTAAAAACAAAAAAACAATGGGGTAAATTTACTAAGATGGGAGTTCTATTTAAGATGGGATGTTGCCCATAGCAACCAATCAGATTCTACTTCTCATTTATTTAGCACCTTCTAGAAGATAATACCTGGAATCTGATTGGTTGCTATGAGCAACATCCCATCTTAAATAGAACTCTCATCTTAGTAAATTTACCCCAATGTGTGTAAACCATAATAAACATGCTGTCATTAAAACATTAATAGTGCCAATAATAATAAATAAGCTAAAATAAAAAAATCAAATCAAACAATAAAACAAAAAGACCACTGTGGGTGTTATTTTATTGGCGTTTATGGGTGGTATATTATCTTGGCAGAATAAGCAGCTTGCCAGTTCTTATGTTATCGAATACAAAACTGCAGACATTGAGGTTCCTGGCAAAACAGAGTTCAGAGTCAGTGTTCGTTTTGTTAATATTTTCTATAGAAGAAGAACAATGGGGGTCATTCCGAGTTGATCGTAGCTGTGCTAAATTTAGCACAGCTACGATCAGACACTCAGACATGCCCAGCACAGGGCTTGTCTGCCCCGCATGTCAGTGCCGCCCCCCCCCCCCCTTCCTTTTGCATCTCAGGAGTAACTCCCGGCAAAAGCAGGTCCTGCGGCTACGTCACGCAGCCGTCGCTGCCCGCCCCCCAACGGTCCGACCACGCCTGCGTTGGCCGGACCGCCCCCCCCCCCAAATGGCGGCTTAACGCCACCGTCCAGCCCCCTCTCACCCAGCGACCACCTCAGAGGCGATCGCTAGGCAACGACGACTGGCATGCGCTGGCATACTGCGGCGCCAGCGCATGCCCAGTTCTGACCCGATCGCTGCGCTGCGATAAACTGCAGCGAGCAATCGGGTCGGAATGACCCCCCAATGTGTATGTATTTGCACACACAAAACATACAAAACAAAGCATATCTTCAAGTAATCGGATCAACGTCCAGACGGGTGGTATTTTAATCGCATACCCTATAAACATACTTAACTACACTCCTTTAAGGTGTGGGAGACTCCTGATTTTCCAGGAAGTCTCCCTGACCCCGTAAGAGAGAGTAGATCTCCAGCACCCCACCCACTTCCTAGTGAAGTCAACAGGATGGGGAGATAATCCAGAGTATCAGGGGGGAAAGGGAAGGGGGGTGGCCTGTCCCGCATACTCCCCAAGGATCAGCTATTTGCAGCATTTTTACAGGGTTTAGGTTTCAATTTTTACACGCTCCTCCCAAATCTCTAAGCACATGTTACTTCTGCCCCACCGGCAGTGCAGCATGTTTCTTTCAGGTGCATAGCTGCTGATCCATTTGACTTATGACATCTGTGTGCGATGAGTAGAGCCTCACCTGTCATTCTCCAAGAATTTTAGTTCTACTTTGCATTATTTTAATATTTTTCATAGTCAAAACTCTCTGCTGTAAATACAGGGAGAGATAAGAGGTGAGGCAGCAGCGAACTGAGCCTCTCCTGATGGTCAGACACAGCCTGGCTGTAGCTGAAGCGGGCCACGCTGCAGCCAATAATACTTCAGTGAAAAAGGACTAAGGGAGGCAGCAGTCGCATCTGTCTTACTGAAGGGACCCGCATGTCCGCAAAACTCCACCTCCAGTCCTCACAGTTCTTCTCACTGACACTGGCTGCTGGAGTCTGATTGCTGGGCACAGTACTAGTCTCATCCCACCAAACTGGCCATATCCCATAGCGCCTCACCATTTACACAAGCTGAGAGTGTATCTGACTATCTTTACCTCAGCGAAAGCGTACCTTTGTGTGTCATATACATGTGGTGCAGATTTCTGAGTTGAATATGCGCATCTTCACGCCAGACATAATTGTATGACAGATTCAAAATACTGCAACAGATATATAACTGTACGGACGCATGTATGCTTGTGCGCAAAAGTTGCATCTTTACGTTCCATTCTAAAGCAGACTCAGTATATTTTGGTAACACTAGGTGAGCAGACCTCTGCTCCCGCCTATACCTGCCACTGGCTGTCTGGCTTTATGAAGTATTTAGCTTCTGTAAAAGCTATTAGCGAGCGATAATTAGATCATGCAGAAACTCTGTTTGTTCTCCCATACCAGCCACATAAGGAACATTTCAGGCACAGGAGCAGTTTTGTTTGGCTAAAAGTTTTCTCTCTGCTTCAGACTATATGTATTTAAAAGAAAGAAAAAAAAAAACCTTGACAGAAGAATTGGCCTGGTGGCCCCTAACCCTGGTACCCTTCAGCTGTCAGGTGAAATCATCTATTGGAACTTCTACCCTGGGGATCAACATGAGCCAAAACTGTTTTGCTTCTCTTGGCTGCTGTGATGATGAAATGGAACATAAAGAGCACTGAGCATCCGTTTTAATGTTCTACTGGGACAAATTGTTAAATGTTGAAGGAGTTAATAATCCATAGAGACTAATGCAGGAAGGAATGGAAAAGCTGGTGCTTTGCAGCGTCAGGCCCTTATTAGGATGGACTCTGTTTATAATCTAGTGGGGAGGAGGCAATACTGTAGCTGTAATGCAGTAATGTGTTGGGGTATAATTGGGATGATATGTAGTCACTGGGGTAAATTTACTAAGGTTGGAGGTTTTTTCAGATTCTATTATCTTCTAGAAGCAGCTAGATACATTTTAAGTAGAATCTGATTGGCTGCTATTAGCAACATCACTTCTAAAAAAAACCTCCCACCTTAGTACATTTACCCCTTTATGTCAACGTGGTCTAAATGTCAACACGGTCAAAAAGTGAAAATGTCAAAATTCACAATGTTGACAAGGATATAATGCTGACATGGTCATTATATCAACATTGTGAACGTCGACAGTCACAATGTTGATAGTACATGTTAGGGTTAGGCTGTGGTCACAGTAGGGCAAGGGCTTAAATGAAGCAAAAAAAACACTGTCGACATGCTGTCTGTTGACATTGCCGGTGTCGGCATGGTACAGGTCATTATTAGGAATGTCAACATTCTGATGTCGACATTTCATACTACACCCATTTGGGATATTACTGGCATGAAGGTGTAAAGTCTTTGCGAGAATGGGTCCTGTGACATAGCACGCTGTCCGGTACCAGACTGCCAGTGATTGACAGTCTGATGCCATTTGGGGGCGGCAGTGGCCTTTGTTTCTCCAAATGGAGGTGTGTGGCCACCGTTTAGGGGGAGGTAAGAGGCCAGGGATCTCCGTGGTTGCTCGGATAGTTCCTGGTCTCTGTGATGGGAGGGCTTTCATGGCACCATGGGCCACCCAATGGTGAGAGAGAGATCCGATGCTGCGTCCTGGGATGCAGTTTGGATCACTAGTGCAGCAGGAGGGGTTTGCTAGTAATGGACACCTCCTGCTGTATCACTATACAGCGCTATCACTGCTGCTTCCAAGGAGGCATCTCCATCCCAACCACATCTGAATCAGGCCCATAGGGTGCTGGAGTAGTGTAGTCCCTCAGTAAAGACAAGATGGGCTATGTCCCAGGCTTCCAGTCTGGCAGGAGAATATAGGAGTAATAAGCTGAGCCAAAGGTTCTCAAACGTGGTCCTCAATGCACCCCAACGGTCAAGGTTTTAAGTATATTCATGGCTCAGCACAGATGGTTAAATCGAATTGACTGAGGTGCTAATTAAGTCACCTGTGGCCAAGCATGGATAAACTTTAAACCTTGACTGTTGGGGTGCCTTGGGGACTGTGTTTGAGAACATCTTAGCTGAGCATGTAGGGTAGTGTTGGGATATTGGGGGTCATTCCAAGTTCGCTCGTTGCCGATTTTCGCAACGGAGCGATTAAGGCGAAAATGCGCATGCGGTAAGTATTTTAGCTCAAAACTTAGTAGATTTACTCACGTCCGAATGAAGAATTTTCATAGTTGAAGTGATCATAGTGTGATTGACAGAAGTGGGTGTTTCTGGGCAGAAACTGACCGTTTTCTGGGAGTGTGCGGAAAAACGCAGGCGTGCCAGGATAAAACGCAGGAGTGTCTGGAGAAATGGGGGAGTGGCTGGCCGAACGCACGGCGTGTTTATGACGTCAAACCAGGAACAAAATGGGCTGAGCTGATCGCAGTGTAGGAGTAAGTCTCGAGCTACTCAGAAACTGCTAAGAATTTTCTATTCGCAATTTTGCTAATCTTTCGTTCGCAATTCTGCTAAGCTAAGATACACTCCCAGAGGGCGGCGGCCTAGCGTGTGCAATGCTGCTAAAAGCAGCTAGCGAGCGAACAGCTCGGAATGACCCCCATTGTTACAGTGGGTTTAGGGCCTAATTCAGATCTGATCGCAGCAGCAAATTTGTTAGCAAATGGGCAAAACCATGGGGGTCATTCCGAGTTGTTCGCTCGGTAAATTTCTTCGCATCGCAGCGATTTTCCGCTTAGTGCGCATGCGTAATGTCCGCACTGCGACTGCGCCAAGTAAATTTGCTATGCAGTTAGAAATTTTACTCACGGTTTTTTCTTCGTTCTGGTGATCGTAATGTGATTGACAGGAAGTGGGTGTTTCTGGGCGGAAACTGGCCGTTTTATGGGTGTGTGTGAAAAAACGCTACCGTTTCTGGGAAAAACGCGGGAGTGGCTGGAGAAACGGAGGAGTGTCTGGGCGAACGCTGGGTGTGTTTGTGACGTCAAACCAGGAACGACAAGCACTGAACTGATCGCACTGGCAGAGTAAGTCTCGAGTTACTCAGAAACTGCACAGATAAGTCTTTTCGCAATATTGCGAATCTTTCATTCGCAATTTTAAGAAGCTAAGATTCACTCCCAGTAGGCGGCGGCTTAGCGTGTGCAAAGCTGCTAAAAGCAGCTTGCGAGCGAACAACTCGGAATGACCCCCCATGTGCAATGCGGAATGGGGGGGTGGGGGCAGATGTATCATGTGCAGAGAGTTAGATTTGGGTGTTCAAACGGAAATCTAAATTGCAGTGTTAAAATAAAGTAGCCAGTATTTACCCCTGCACAGAAACAATATAACCCACCCAAATCTAACTCTCTCTGCAAATGTTATATCTGCAACCCCTGCAGTGCACATTATTTTGCCCATTTGCTAACAAATCTGAATTAGGTCCTTGGTCCACAACAAGCATCCAGTCTGGTTGGAGAGACTCAGAGGACTATTTTTGGTCCCATAGCAAAAGTGCAGTTTAGGATGTAATGCACTTATTTCTCTAAAGTCCTAGTGGATGCTGGGGACTCCGTAAGGACCATGGGAACAGCGGGCTCCGCAGGAGACTGGGCACTCCAAAGAAAGATTTAGTACTATCTGGTGTGCACTGGCTTCTCCCTCCATGCCCCGACTCCAGTTAGAATCTGTGCCCGGCCGAGCTGGGTGCTCCTAGTGGGCTCTCCTGAGCTTGCTAGAAAAGAAAGTATTTTGTTAGGTTTTTTTATTTTCAGAGAGCTTCTGCTGGCAACAGACTCTATGCTACGAGGGACTGAGGGGAGAGAAGCAAACCTACTCACGGCAGCTAGGTAGCGCTTCTTAGGCTACTGGACACCATTAGCTCCAGGGGGATCGAACACAGGTACCTAACCTTGATCGTCCGTTCCTGGAGCCGCGCCGCCGTCCCCCTCGCAGAGCCAGAAGAACAGAAGCAGCAGAAGCATGAAGACATCGAAATCGGCGGCTGAAGACTCCTGTCTTTACTTAAGGTAGCGCACAGCACTGCAGCTGTGCGCCATTGCTCCCACAGCACACCACACACTCCGGTCACTGTAGGGTGCAGGGCGCAGGGGTGGGGGGGGGGCGCCCTGGGCAGCAATTAAGATACCTTTTGGCAAAATTATACATATATACAGTCAGGCACTGTATATATGTACGAGCCCCCGCCATTATTTTTACACAGAAACGGGACAGAAGCCCGCCGTTGAGTGGGCGGGGCCTTCTTCCTCAGCACTCACCAGCGCCATTTTCTCTCCACAGATCCGCTGAGAGAAGCTCCCCAGGCTCTCCCCTGCAATAGAAGAGGGTAAAAAGAGAGGGGGGGGGCATATAAATTTGGTGCAAAAACAATATATACAGCAGCTACTGGGTTAACACTAAGTTACTGTGTGATTCCTGGGTCATATAGCGCTGGGGTGTGTGCTGGCATACTCTCTCTCTGTCTCTCCAAAGGGCCTTGTTGGGGAACTGTCTTCAAATAGAGCATCCCCTGTGTGTGTGGTGTGTCGGTACGTACGTGTGTGTCGACATGTCTGAGGTAAAAGGCTCCCCTAAGGAGGAGATAGGGCAAATATGTGTGTGAGAGGGTGTCTCCGTCGACAACGCCGACACCTGTTTGGATATGTGTAAGTGCTGAGGTGAATTTATTGCACAAAAGATTAGAGAACAGACAGGGAATCTACCCATGTCTGTCCCTATGTCGCAGAGACCTTCAGAGTCTCACAATGCTCACTATCCAAAATAGTAAACACTGATATCGACACAGAGTTTGGCTCCAGTGTCGACTACGATAATGCAAAGTTACAGCCAAAATGGCTGAAAGGTATTCAATATATGATTATTGTAATAAATGATGATTTGCATATCACTGATGACTCATTTGTCCCTGACACAAGGGTACACATGTTAAGGGGAAGAAAGCTGAGGTAAATTTCCCTCCTCTCATGAGGAAAAAGTGCGGGAAACTCCAGACAAGAGACTGCAGCTTCCCACAAAAAATTCTCAAGCAGTATCCTTTCCCCACTAGGGCCAGGATGTGATGGGAATCTTCCCCTAGGGTGTCCCGTTTGCCCAGAAGGTAACACTAGCTATTCTCAGGGATCCTGCAGATAGCGTGCACATTCTAGTATACTACTCAGACCGGCGATTGTGTCGGCATGGGTTTATAGCGCTGTGGCAGCGTGGACAGGTACCTTATCAGCAGAGATTGAGACCCTAGTATGCATATAGATATATATATAGAGATATATATATATATATATATATATATGTATATATAGAAATATATATATATATTAAAGATGCTGTCTTATGTGATAGGTATATATATATATATATATATATATATATTAAACATGCCCAAAGAGACATGAGTATACTGGGTCCTAGTGTCAAAGCTATGTCGATTTCTGCTTGACGTGTCCTGTAGAATATGCAATGGACAGATGATGCCGACTTAAGAGGCATTTGGAAGGCTGAGGATTGTGTGGAGACGGGTTCTCGGACCTGGTCTCCACAGCTATAGCTGGTAATTCTGATATTTTGCCTTATATTCCTGCACAGCCTACGAAAGCACGACATTATCAAATGCAGCCTTTTGAATAAAGAAACAAGAAAGTCCAAGGTGCGTCCTTTCTTGTCAGAGGCGGGGGCAGAGGAAATAAGCTGCACAACACGGCTAGTTCCCAGATACAGAAGTCCTCCCCGGCCTCTACAAAAATCCACCGCATGTCGCTGGGGCTCCACAGGCGGAGCTAGGCCCGGTGGGGGCACGCCTTCGTAAGTTCAGCCACAAGTGGGTTCACTCCCTGTTAGATCCCTGGGCACTAGATATTGTGTCTCAGGGATACAAGCTAGACTTTGAGAAGATGCCCCCTCACCGACGGCCCTGCCGGCTTCCCCCCACGAGAGGGAAACAGTGTTAACTGCAATTCATAAATTGTATCTTCAACAGGTGGTGGTCAAGGTTCCCCAACTTCAACAAGGAGGGGGTTATTATTCGACCTTGTTGTAGTCCCGAAACCAGACGGTTCGGTCGGACCCATATTGAATTTAAAATCCCTGAACATATACCTGAAAGGGTTCAAGTTCAAGTTGGAATCGCTAAGAGCGGTGATTGCAAGCCTGAAAGGGGGAGATTTTATGGTGACTCGGGACATAAAGGATGCATTCCTTCATGTCCCCATTTATCCACCTCATCAGGCGTACCTCAGAATTGCGGTACGGGATGGTCATTAACAATTTCAAACGTTGCCGTTTGGTCTCTCCACGGCCTTGAGAATATTCACCAAGGTAATGGCGGAAATGATGGTGCTCCTGCGGAAGCAAGGTGTCACTATTATCACGTACTTGGATGATCTCCTCATAAAAGCGAGATCAAGAGAGCAGTTGCTGAACAGCGTATCACTTTCTCTGGAAGTGAAACGGCAACACGGCTGGATTCTATATATTCCAAAGTCGCAGTTGGTTCTTACAGCTCATCTGCCTCTCCTAGGCATGATCCTAGACACAGACCAGAAAAATGTTTATCTCCCGATAGAGAGAGCTCAGGAGCTCGCGACACTGGTCAGGAATCTATTAAAACTAAAACAGGTGTCAGTGCATCACTGCACTCGAGTCCTGGGAAGGAGGGTGGCATCATACGAGGCCATTCCCTTCGGCAGGTTCCATAACTTCCAATGGGACTTACTGTACAAGTGGTCCGGATCACATCTTCGGATGCATCGGTTAATCACCCTATCCCCCAGAGCAAGGGTGAATCTCCTGTGGTGACTGCAGAGTGCTCACCTTCTCGAAGGTCGCAGATTCGGCATTCAGGACTGGGTCCTGGTGACCACGGATGCAAGCCTCCGAGGGTGGGGGGCAGTCACACAGGGAAGAAATTTCCAAGGGCTGTGGTCAAGGCAGGAGACTTGCCTTCACATCAATATCCTGGAACTAAGGGCCATATACATCGCCCTAAGTCAAGCGGAGACCCTGCTTCGCGACCAACCGGTTCTGATCCAGTCAGACAATATCACCGCAGTGGCTCATGTAAACCGCCAAGGCGGCACATGAAGCAGGGTGGCGATGGTAGAAGCCACCAGAGTTCTTCGCTGGGCGGAGAATCACGTAAGCACACTGTCAGCAGTGTTCATTCTGGGAGTGGACAACTGGGAAGCAGACTTCCTCAGCAGGCACGACCTCCACCCGGGAGAGTGGGGACTTCACCAAGAAGTCTTCACGCAGATTGCAAATAGACGGGAACTGCCACAGGTGGACATGATGGCGTCCCGCCTCGACAAAAAACGAAAATGGTATTGCGCCAGGTCAAGGGACCCTCAGGCGATAGCTGTGGACGCACTAGTAACACCGTGGGTGTTCCAGTCGGTCTATGTGTTTCCTCCTCTTCCTCTCATACCAAAGGTGCTGAGAATTGTAAGAAAAAGAGGAGTGAGAACAATACTCATTGTTCCGGATTGGCCATGAAGGACTTGGTACCCGGAACTGCAAGAAATGCTCACAGAGGACTCATGGCCTCTGCCTCTCAGACAGGACCTGTTGCAACAAGGGCCCTGTCTATTCCAAGACTTACCGCAGCTGCGTTTGACGGCATGGCGGTTGAACACCGGATCCTAGCGGAAAAAGGCATTCCGGATGCAGTTATTCCTACGCTGATAAAGGCTAGGAAGGACGTGACAGCAAAGCATTATCACCGTATATGGCGAAAATATGTGCTTGGTGTGAGGCCAGGAAGGCCCTACAGAAGAATTCCAGCTGGGTCGATTCCTGCACTTCCCACAGTCAGGAGTGACTATGGGCCTAAAATTAGGGTCCATACAGGTCCAGATTTCGGCCCTATCCATTTTCTTTCACAGAGAACTGGCTTCACTGCCTGAGGTTCAGACGTTTGTTAAGGGAGTGCTGCATATTCAGCGCCCTTTTTGTGCCACCAGTGGCACTTTGGGATCTTAACGTGGTGTTGGGTTTCCTGAAATCCCACTGGTTTGAGCCATTTAAGACTGTGGAGCTAAAGTATCTCACGTGGAAAGTGGTCATGCTGTTGGCCTTAGCTCCGGCTAGGCGTGTGTCAGAATTGGCGGCTTTGTCATGTAAAAGCCCCTATCTGGTTTTCCAGATGGACAGCGCAGAATTGCGGACTCGTCCGCAATTTCTGCAAAAGGTGGTGTCATCTGTTCATTTGAACCAACCTATTGTGGTGCCTGCGGCTACTTGTGACTTGGAAGATTCCAAGTTGCTTGACGTAGTCCGGGCTTTGAAGAATTATGTAACCAGAACGGCTGGAGTCAGGAAGACTGACTCGCTGTTTATCCTGTATGCATCCAACAAAGTGGGTGCTCCTGCTTCAAATCAAGCTATTGCTCGCTGGATCTGTAACACGATTCAGCAGGCTCATTCTGCGGCTGGATTGCCGCATCCAAAATCAGTGAAAGCCCATTCCACAAGGAAAGTGGGCTCTTCTTGGGCGGCTGCCCGAGGGGTCTCGGCATTACAGCTTTGCCGAGCTGCTACTTGGTCGGGTTCAAACACATTTGCAAAATTCTACATGTTTGATACCCTGGCTGAGGAGGACCTTGTGTTTGCTCAATCGGTGCTGCAGAGTCATCCGCACTCTCCTGCCCGTTTGGGAGCTTTGGTATAATCCCCATGGTCCTTACGGAGTCCCCAGCATCCACTAGGACGTTAGAGAAAATAATAATTTACTTACCGGTACTTCTATTTCTCGTAGTCCGTAGTGGATGCTGGGCGCCCGTCCCTAGTGCGGATTTTCTGCAATACGTGTATATAGTTATTGCTTAATAAAGGGTCATGTTATTTTGGCATCCATTGGTTGATGCTCTATTGTTTGTTCATACTGTTAACTGGGTATATTTATCACAAGTTATACGGTGTGATTGGTGTGGCTGGTATGAGTCTTACCCTGGATTCCAAAATCCTTTCCTTGTAATGTCAGCTCTTCCGGGCACAGTTTCCTTGACTGGGGTCTGGAGGAGGGGCATGGAGGGAGGAGCCAGTGCACACCAGATAGTACTAAATCTTTCTTTGGAGTGCCCAGTCTCCTGCGGAGCCCGCTGTTCCCATGGTCCTTACGGAGTCCCCAGCATCCACTACGGACTACGAGAAATAGAATTACCGGTGAGTAAATTCTAATTTTTTATGTGAACCTGCCCATTTATATGGGAATCATATGAAGCAGGGCTTCAAGAAGGTGGCAACTGCTTGGGTAGGGCCAAATATTGTATCACCCTAATGGGAGGAACTGGGCCGATCAGGGTGTTTGTAGCTCCCTCTTCTGCTCCCACATATAATGCGTGGTTGCAGTAGTATTGGCCCTGCAGTATGGCCTGGAGATGGGGGTCAATTAGTATATTTGTCTTGGAAAAGTACATTTTATGCCCTCAAATACCAATGTCATTCAAATATTTGAGTACACAAATGTAACATACTGTATATGAAAATCCTAATGTCCTCTTACTGACAAACATAAATGAGGTTGGAACAAGATTTATTGTAGGAGAAATATGTAGGACCTACAATGAATAATGGTGTCGGTCTTACAATGATAGTAGTCATGAATTAGAGCGGTTCCCGCTTGCACTATGTACATTTCCATCGCATCCACAAAAACTCATACAGAGCTTTTTATATGAGAGCACATACTGTACCAAATGCGGAACATTGTCACCACATATGTATTTGTTCAGTGAACACATACAACCCTGCCACACACTGATTTCAGTTAGAGCAGAACATCAATTGACTCTGCTGTTGTGCATGAAGAGCGGTTTTGGGGTCTATTTATGAAGCATCGAAAAGAATGAAGAAGTGAGCCAGTGGAGAAGTTGCCCGTGGCAACCAATCAGCTGCTCCGTACACATGTATAGTATGCAAATGATAAGTGTTACTTCAATGCTGATTGGTTGCCATGGGCAACTTCTTCACTGGCTCACTTCTCCACACTTTTCACTACTTAATGAATAGACCTCTTTTTTGTCTTCCAGCTCCAATCTTATTAATGTTTTTGTTTTATGATGTGGTTAGTGCATAAAGCTTGGTTAACATTCCAAACAATCTTTACATGATATGAAATAAAGGGGTTATCTGTTTTGGATGTACCCGCGGCCTATCTAGTATTCGGAGAAATAGCTACAGTATGTGATACTGCACTGACTGCGCTACTGGCAGAGTTTTAATATAAAAAGGTGGATTCTCGCATTACCATAATCTTGGATGACTGGAAAAAAGGCCTGTCCACAGCTCATAGGGCCCTATGAGTCACAGGGGTGTGGCTTAGTGGCACCCCTTCTCTCTGCATGCCAGAAGTGTCAGATGTCCAGTCCTGCCCAGACCATAGTGTAGTAAGCAGGCATACTGTGGTACTTTGATTTATTGTAAAGATGAGCGGTTCCATTTTATTAGAGACTGAACACACCTGAACTTTAGTGAGTAGAACAAGGTCCCAGCTCAAATCAATGTTGAGGATGCGAGTTGACCGAGTCCCGAGTCGGGACTTTCATTGAGTTCGGAACTCGGATTTAAAAAGTGAATGTCGGGTTTTGGATTCCATGCAAGTTCCTCGAGATTTCAAAGGATAATCCAGACCTGATCGCAGTAGCAAATGTTTTCTCTAATGGGCAAAAACATGTGCACTGCAGGGTGTGTGTGTGTGTGTGTGTGTGTGTGTGTGTGTGTGTGTGTGTGTGTGTGTGTGTGTGTGTGTGCGCGCGCGTGTGTGGTGGGGGGGGTCAGATATAATGTGCAGAGAGAGTTAGATTTGGGTGGGGTGTGTTCAAACTAGAGATGAGCGGGTTCGGTTCTCCGAGATCAGAACCCCCCAAAATTCACATCTTTTACACGGTTCCGAGGCAGCCTCGGATCTTCCTGCCTTGCTCGGTTAAACCGAACGAGACCGAACGTCATCATCCCGCTGTCGGATTCTCGCGAGATTCGTATTCTATATAAAGAGCCGCGCATCGCCGCCATTTTCACTTGTGCATTGGCGATTGAACGGAGAGGACGTGGCTGCGTTCTCTCCCTGAAAAGCTCTGTAATCTGTGCTCAGTGTGCTCAGTGTGCTGCAAATATCTGTGCTCAGTGTGCTGCAAATATCTGTGCTCAGTGTGCTGAAAATATCTACGTTCTCTGCCTGAAAACGCTCCATATCTGTGCTCAGTGTGCTGCAAATATCTGTGCTCAGTGTGCTTTATTGTGGGGACTGGGGACCACCAGTATAATAGTAGTACAGTACAGTAGGCCATTGCTGTATCTTGCAGCTCTGTGTCACTGCAAGTATCCATTCCATATCTGTGCGGCATTATTGTGAGCAGTATATATAGTATTACAGTGCAGCATTTTGGTGACCAACAGTATACATATATAGTACAGTACAGTAGGCCACTGCTCTACCTACCTCTGTGTCGTCAAGTATACTATCCATCCATACCTGTGGTGCATTTCAGTTGTGCGCAGTATATATAGTAGTAGGCCATTGCTATTGATACTGGCATATAATTCCACACATTAAAAAATGGAAAACAAAAATGTGAAGGGTAAAATAGGGAAAGATCAAGATCCACTTCCACCTCGTGCTGAAGCTGCTGCCACTAGTCATGGCCGAGACGATGAAATGCCATCAACGTCGTCTGCCAAGGCTGATGCCCAATGTCATAGTAGAGCGCATGTAAAATCCAAAAAACTAAAGTTCAGTAAAATGACCCAAAAATCTAAATTAAAAGCGTCTGAGGAGAAGCGTAAACTTGCCAATATGCCATTTACGACACGGAGTGGTAAGGAACGGCTGAGGCCCTGGCCTATGTTCATGGCTAGTGGTTCAGATTCACATGAGGATGGAAGCACTCATCCTTCCGCTAGAAAACTGAAAAGAGTTAAGATGACAAAAGCACAGCACAGAACTGTGCGTTCTTCTAAATCACAAATCCCCAAGGAGAGTCCAATTGTGTCGGTTGCGATGCCTGACCTTCCCAACACTGGACGGGAAGAGGTGGCGCCTTCCACCATTTGCACGCCCCCTGCAAGTGCTGGAAGGAGCACCCACAGTCCAGTTCCTGATAGTCAAATTGAAGCTGTCACTGTTGAAGTACACCAGGATGAGGATATGGGTGTTGCTGGCGCTGAGGAGGAAATTGACAAGGAGGATTCTGATGGTGAGGTGGTTTGTTTAAGTCAGGCACCCGGGGAGACACCTGTTGTCCGTGGGATGAATATGGCCATTGACATGCCTGGTCAAATTACAAAAAAAATCACCTCTTCGGTGTGGAATTATTTTAACAGAAATGCGGACAACAGGTGTCAAGCCGTGTGTTGCCTTTGTCAAGCTGTAATAAGTAGGGGTAAGGACATTAACCACCTAGGAACATCCTCCCTTATACATCACCTGGAGCGCATTCATCAGAAGTCATTGACAAGTTCAAAAACTTTGGGTGACAGCAGAAGCAGTCCACTGACAACTAAATCCCTTCCTCTTGTCCCCAAGCTCCTGCAAACCACACCACCAACTCCCTCAGTGTCAATTTCCTCCTTAGACAGGAACGCCAATAGTCCTGCAGGCCATGTCACTGGCAAGTCTGACGAGTCCTCTCCTAGGACACAATATGTCAAATTGAAAATGGCGCTCCTTTCTGTTCGTTTTGTTCCTCAAAAATAAATAAATAAATACATCATAGTGTAGTATGTTCTAGATAGACAATTCCACCTTTTGTGGCAGAAAAGGGATTTTGTATCGTGATTTATATAAAACTTTTCCACAAGCTGATTAACATCAGGGCACCTTCCAACCTCCAATAAATCCCCAAAACGGGGTTCGTGTAATATTGCCCAAAGTGATAAATAGATGGTAACAAATCCGTCACACCCGTGTTGGTCACCTTATGGTAATGTAATTATCTCTATATACCCCTCCAACCAATGAGGTCTATACGTGTGGATATTTCACCCAGCAAAAACAACATAGGAATTGTCCGAAATAATGGATAGATGGTAACAAATCCGTCACACCCGTGTGGATCACCTTATGGTAATATAATTACCTCTATATACCCCTCAAACCAATGAGGTCTATGCGTGTGGATATTTCACCCGGCAGAAATGGAACACGGGAATTCCTTAAAAGCAGATTCTTTTATTTCACTCCTCCAAAAAAACTTGTAAAAGAAGAGGATACTCACATAGCATAATACTGTTTTTTGGGAGTATCCACATACAAGACAGACAATTAAAGTCCTCTCCTAACTGGGATTCCTCCGATGGATCCTTGAGTGTAACGCCTACTGCTGCTGGCGCTGCTGTTGTTGCTGCTGGGAGTCAATCGTCATCCCAGAGGGGAAGTCGGAAGACCACTTGTACTACTTCCAGTAAGCAATTGACTGTCCAACAGTCCTTTGCAAGGAAGAGGAAATATCACAGCAGTTATCCTGCTGCAAAGCGGATAACTCAGGTCTTGGCAGCTGTGTTGGTGTTAAACGTGTGTCCGGTATCCATCGTTAATTCACAGGGAATTAGAGAATTGCTTGAGGTACTGTGTCGCCGGTACCAAATACCATCTAGGTTCCACTTCTCTAGGCAGGCGATACCGAGAATGTACACAGACGTCAGAAAAAGAGTCACCAGTGTCCTAAAAAATGCAGTTGTACCCAATGTCCACTTAACCACGGACATGTGGACAAGTGGAGCAGGGCAGACTCAGGACTATATGACTGTGACAGCCCACTGGGTAGATGTATTGCCTCCCGCAGCAAGAACAGCAGCGGCGGCACCAGTAGCAGCATCTCGCAAACGCCAACTCGTTCCTAGGCAGGCTACGCTTTGTATCACCGCTTTCCAGAAGAGGCACACAGCTGACAACCTCTTACGGAAACTGAGGAACATCATCGCAGAATGGCTTATCCCAATTGGACTCTCCTGGGGATTTGTGACATCGGATAACGCCACCAATATTGTGCGTGCATTACATGTGGGCAAATTCCAGCACGTCCCATGTTTTGCACATACATTGAATTTGGTGGTGCAGAATTTTTTTAAATAACGACAGGGGCGTGCAAGAGATGCTGTCGGAGGCCCGAAGAATTGCGGGCCACTTTCGGCATTCAGCCACCGCGTGCCGAAGACTGGAGCACCAGCAAACACTCCTGAACCTGCCCCGCCATCATCTGAAGCAAGAGGTGGTAACGATGTGGAATTCAACCCTCTATATGCTTCAGAGGATGGAGGAGCAGCAAAAGGCCATTCAAGCCTATACATCTGCCTACGATATAGGCAAAGGAGGGGTAATGCACCTGACTCAAGCGCAGTGGAGAATGATTTCAACGTTGTGCAAGGTTCTGCAACCCTTTGAATTTGCCACACGTGAAGTCAGTTCAGACACTGCCAGCCTGAGTCAGGTCATTCCCCTCATCAGGCTTTTACAGAAGCAGCTGGAGAGATTGAAGGAGGAGCTAAAATGGAGCGATTCCGCTAGGCATGTGGGACTTGTGGATGGAGCCCTTAATTTGCTTAACCAGGATTCACGGGTGGTCAATCTGTTGAAATGGGAGCACTACATTTTGGCCACCATGCTCGATCCTAGGTTTAAAGCCTACGTTGTAGCTCTCTTTCCGGCAGACACAAGTCTGCACATGTTCAAAAACCTGCTGGTGAGACACTTGTCAAGTCAAGCGGAACGTGACCCGTCAACAGCTCCTCCTTCACATTTTCCCGCAACTGGGGCTGCGAGGAAAAGGCTAAGAATTCCGAGCCCACCCGCTAGCGGTGATGCGGGGCAGTCTGGAGCGAGTGCTGACATCTGGTCCGGACTGAAGGACCAGCCAACGATTACTGACATGTCGTCTACTGTCACTGCATATGATTCTGTCACCATTGAAAGAATGGTGGAGGATTATATGAGTGACCGCATCCAAGTAGGCACGTCAGACAGTCCGTACGTATACTGGCACGAAAAAGAGGCAATTTGGAGGCCCTTGCACAAACTGGCTTTATTTTACCTAAGTTGCCCCCCCTCCAGTGTGTACTCCAAAAGAGTGTTTAGTGCAGCCGGTCAACTTGTCAGCAATCGGCGTACGAGGTTACTTCCAGAAAATGTGGAGAAGATGATGTTCATCAAAATTAATTATAATCAATTCCTCCGTGGAGACATTCACCAGCAATTGCCTCCAGAAAGTACACAGGGACCTGAGATGGTGGATTCCAGTGGGGACGAATTAATACTCTGTGAGGAGGGGGATGTACACAGTGAAAGGGGTGAGGAATCGGACGATGAGGAGGAGGTAGACATCTTGCCTCTGTAGAGCCAGTTTGTGCAAGGAGAGATTGATTGCTTCTTTTTTGGTGGGGTCTCAAACCAACCAGTCATTTCATCCACAGTCGTGTGGCAGTCCCTGTGGCTGAAATGATGGGTTTGTTAAAGTGTGCATGTCCTGTTTATACAACATAAGGGTGGGTGGGAGGGCCCAAGGGCAATTCCATCTTGCACCTCTTTTTATTTATTTATCTCTGCATCATGTGATGTTTGGGGCTAATTTTTTGAAGTGCCATCCTGTCTGACACTGCAGTGCCACTCCTAGATGGCCAGGTGTTTGTGTCGGCCACTTGGGTCGCTTAGCTTAGTCATCCAGCGACCTCGGTGCAAATTTTAGGATTAAAAATAATATTGTGAGGTGTTCAGAATAGACTGGAAATGAGTGGAAATTATGGTTATTGAGGTTAATAATACTATGGGATCAAAATTACCCCCAAATTCTGTGATTTAAGCTGTTTTTGAGGGTTTTGTTTTTTTAAAACACCCGAATCCAAAACACACCCGAATCCGACAAAAAAATTTTCATGGAGGTTTTGACAAAACGCGTCCAAATCCAAAACACAGCCGCGGAACCGAATCCAGAACCCGAAAACTTTCCGGTGCACATCTCTAGTTCAAACTGAAATATAAAGTGCAGTGTAAAAATAAAGCAGCCAGTATTTACCCTGCACAGAAACAATATAACCCACCCAAATCTAACTCTCTCTGCACATGTTATATCTGCCACACCTGCAGTGTACATGGTTTTGACCATTAGAGAAAGATTTTACTGCTGCGATCAGGTCTGATTTAGGACCCTTAGAACCAAAACCGAGGGGTCTGTGCACATCTCTAATTTGCTGGCATGTACATATTTCCATTCTTTTATACTAAATGTATTGCTTTTTGTTTGTAGCATACTTGCCTACAGTGTCGGACTGGGGCAGGAAGGGCCCATCAGGGGAATGCAGTGGTAGGGGACCATCCTTAAGGAGTGTGGCCAATTACCCATGTGAGAGACCAGCCCGCACAGAGGCTTGGAAACACATTAGAGGCCAAGTATCGCACCCTCTAATAGCATATCAATGTATAATTTTACTGCACTATCTGGAGCCTGATGATAAAGGAAGGGATGTGGCCCTCAGGCAGTGGGCCCTCCGGGGATTTCCCCTGTGGGCCAGTCCAACCCTGCTTGCCTACATGGCTGGTCTGCACGTAACTAGTCCCCTACAATTTTGCGATTTGCGCATTTGTGGGTATGGGACGGGGCTAAATTATGCAAATCCACGTCTTTTAACTCCGACCCCTCCATTCAGCTCTAAGTTTCCCGTGTTGATCTCCTTATCCTGTCCGCTTCACTAGGATGTGGGAGGTGAGGACACTCTTCTGTGGGTGTGGGGGACTGGCCGAAAAATTGGGAGTCTCCCATAACTTGCAGGAAACTAGGCAAGTATGGTTTGTCTGACAGATCTTCATATTTAGACAGAATTGTTTCCCTGAACTGGTCTCTAGCACAAGCACAGATGTATCCAGTGCATAGAACACAGCAGAACTCCATCCTTCCTGTCTGTGGGGCAAAGAAAACAAAGTTGTAATTCTTTGCGGGTGTGGTATGGAAGGTCGACAGTAACTAGGTCGACAATGTCTAGGTCGACCACTATTGGTCGACAGTAACTAGATTGTCAGGGTGTCTAGGTCGACAGGGTCTTTAGGTCGACATGTTCTAGGTCGACAGGTCAAAAGGTCGACATGAGTTTTTTATGTTATTTTGGTGTCGTTTTCTTCATAGAGTGACCGGGAACCCCAATTAGTGCACCGTGTCCCCTCGCATGGCTCGCTTCGCTCGACATGCTTCGGGCATGGTTCCTTCGCTTCGCTCTGCACAGATTACCGTTCCAATCGTAGTTCACGTGGGTCGTTAAGTATGAAAAGGTTCAAAAAAAAGAAAAAAATTGTGAAAAACTCATGTCGACCTTTTGACCTGTCGACCTAGAACATGTCGACCCAGACACCCTGTCGACATAGTTACTGTCGACCAATAGTTGTCGACCTAGACATTGTCGACCTAGTTACTGTCGACTTAGAGACCGGATCCCAAACTTTGCTCGGGTGATATGTATGCATGCCTGAGAAGCACAGAAAAATAAAATAGAAACAAGTTTATTTACAAAGCTAAATAAGAACACATACAAGACAATAAATAAAACGTATCCAAAGATGGGAGCATTGTTTAACAACCTGCCACTCTCCTTCCACCTCAGGTCCACCATTAACTTTGAAGTATAGCTACATCTTGAGTAATATGTGTACAAGTGATGAAACTTCTTTGACTTATACAACTGTGCACACTGAGAGCAGGGGCAGAGATCGGTAGTATCTCACGCCTCTCCATTACATTATGTGTAACATATATGAATTCTCCAGTGACAACCTATTCAAAATATGGCTTGTTGCTTTAAATGCTTCCAAAAGCTCTAGATAAATTAGTGAAAGTTCTGAATTTTAGGGCGGTTCTGCACTGGACTCCTGGTCTGTGTCAGTTGCTAGGTAACCTCTGAGCTCCTCACTCACACTCATTTAGAGATTGTTTGAATTACTGCTTTAGGACACATGGCAACACTCATCCAGACAATGATTGATCACAGTCAGCCCTGGCATTTGTAGCACGATGGACCTACCGTGTCAGCGGGGCCTGGTGTATGTGAGAATTCTGACATCTCCACTGCTGTAATGGAGACATACGTTATCACTGTTTACATCATAGGCGTGCAAGGCGTATTCTGAAATTGACACCAACAATGTCACGTACAGTATAAGGAAAAGGCTTATGGGTATGTGACAGAACACCTTTGTTCTGTGATGTGTGCGCTCAGTCAGAGCGCACACCTGTGGCATTTCAAGTCTAAAGCTGTCAGATTATGCTGGGACTTGTGGTTCCAGATCACTTCCACGGGTTACCTAAACTGTCCGTAGTCTGTAAAAGGATAAGGTGGTCTATTTGTTTAGTGTTCACGCTAGGCTGTTTTAGCAGAGCGCCGCGCTCTGCCCGATTTTTTCAGGGTAAAATCCGCCCTGCCCTTTCTGCAGCGCCCTGCTAGAACAGCCGCCCGCTTCCTGCCCTCCCAGCGTGTAAAGATGCAGTACGCATGCGCGCGCCATCCATTCACGCTGTGAGAGAGAGCTTGGGGGAAGCCCAGCACCTCCGTAGGTGCTGGGCACGCCCCCAGCAGTGACGCAGCCGGCCGCCCACGCCCCCTGTTTTATCGTCTGTGGGCTAAATCGCCCACTTTTATTACGTAAAATGATCATGCCCCCTATTTTGCGTGGCCATGCCCCTGTTTCAGCGCGCACGCGCTTGTGCCCCCCACAGGCCGGCGCCCTGCCCTGCCCAAATCCTAGCGTGAACACTATTGTTTATTAACAAAATAAACCCTTGCGCAATCCTAAGCCACTAACCTATGTGCAGATGGAGCCGCGCTCATCAGAGGCGGCTCCATCGCAAACGAGCAGTCCCGGTGTGACTAGGCAATCCGTCCTTCTATTCACGCCGGGAGTGCACTGAGACGCTCTTATTCTAGTGAATGGGGCGGATGCGCGTCACGGACGCGGCGATAGGCACGCCAAGGCACAGACGTAGCCACAATTAGCATGGATCAATCTGCACGTCCACCGAAGTTAAATAGATGCAGTTTGGCAATGCTGTTTTGCCAAATGCACCAAAGAACAAATAAGATCGGAAAAGAGATAGTCACCCAGGGAGCGCAATTAATACATTTATTAAAATATAAAATATAACCTATATTTAATAATTAAATACAGAGAGCAAAATACACATAAATAAATAAGTAAAATCTGTATAACTCCAGTATTATTAATTGATTGCAGCTAATGCAGTTAAACAGGTAAGTATAATGGGCATTGTGGGGCACACAGGTGGCCAGGGGGTAGCAACTGAGGGAAGAATGGGTGTGCAGAGGGGCATGTGAGGGGCAAACCTGGTAAGTACAAAGGTATACTTGTAACAAAACATGTTACAAGAGACTGCACAAAGTATGTTACGTAGAGATGTGCGTCTGGCACTTTTCGTGTTTTGGTTTTGGTTCTAATTCCACTTTCGTGTTTTGGTTTTGGCTTGGTTTTGCCAAAACCACCCTTTCGAGTTTTGGTTTTGGATCTGGATGATTTTTGGAAAAAAAACATAAAAACGGCTAAAATCACAGAATTTGGGTGTAATTTTTATCCTACGGTATTATTAACCTCAATAACATTCATTTCCAGTCTATTCTGAACACCTCACAATATTTTTTTTAGGTCAAAAAGTTGCACCGAGGTGGCTGTGTATGACTAAGCTAAACAACACAAGTGTGCGGCACAAACACCTACCCATCTAAGACTGGCACTGCAGTGTCAGACAGGAGGGCAGATATAAAACAAAGGCCCCAAACAGCACATGATGCAAAGAAGAAAAAGAGGTGCACCGAGGCTGCTGTATGACTAAGCCAAGCGACACAAGTGTGTGGCACAAACACCTGGCCCATCTAGGAGTGACACTGCAGTGTCAGACAGGATAACACTTTTCAAAAACTAGGCCCCGAACAGCACCTCATGCAAAGATGTAGAAGAGGTGCAATGAGGTAGCTGTATGACTAAGCCAAGCGACACAAACAATTGGCCCATCTAGGAGTGGCATTGCAGTGGCAGACAGGAGGGCAGATATCCAAAAAAAGGCCCCAAACGGCACATGATGCAAAGAAGAAAAAGAGGTGCACCGAGGTTGATGTATGACTAAGCTAAGCGACACAACCACCTGGCCCATCTAGTAGTGTCAAGCAGTGGCTGAATGTCGAAAGTGGGCCGCAATTGTTCGGTCCACTGACAGCATCTCCTGCACGCCCCCAGTCATTTTTCAAAAATTCTGCAATTGGTGGATTTATACAGCAGTACCCCAGGACTAATACAGCAGTACCCCTGGACTCATACGGCAGTGTCAGACAGGATGGCACTTTTCAAAAACTAGGCCCCAAATAGCACCTCATGCAGAGATGTCGAAGAGGTGCAATGAGATAGCTGTATGACTAAGGAAAGCGACACAAACAATTCCCACTGGAATTATACGTCCAAATCACTGGAATTATACGTCCAAATCACTGGAATCATACTGCAAAATCCCTGGAATTATACGTTCAAATCACTGGAATTATACGTCCAAATCACTGGAATTATACTGCAAAATCACTGGAATTATATGTCCAAATCACTGGAATTATACGGCAAAATCACGGAAATTAAATGGCAGTACCACTGGACATATACGGAAATGTCAGACAGGATGGCACTTTAAAAAACTAGTCCCCAAACAGCACATGATGATAAGAAGAAAAAGAGGTGCAAGATGGAATTGTCCTTGGGCCCTCCCACCCACCCTTATGTTGTATAAACAGGACATGCACACTTTAACAAACCAATCATTTCAGCGACAGGGTCTGCCACACGACTGTGGCTGAAATTACTGGTTTGTTTGGGCCCCCACCAAAAAAGAAGCAATCAATCTCTCCTTGCACAAACTGGCTCTACAGAGGCAAGATGTCGACCTCATCCTCCGTTTCCTCACCCCTTTCACTGTGTACATCCTCTTCCTCACAGAGTATTCGTCCCCACTGGAATCCACCATCACAGGTCCCTATGTACTTTCTGGAGGCAATTGCTGGTAAAGGTCTTCCTGGAGGCATTTATAATTCATTTTGATGAACATCATCTTCTCCACATTTTGTGGAAGTAACCTCCTACGCCGATCGCTGACAAGGTGACCGGCTGCACTAAACACTCTTTCGGAGTACACACTGAAGGGGGTGCAACTTGGGTAAAATAAAGCCAGTTTGTGCAAGGGCATCCAAATTGCCTCTTTTTTCCTGCCAGTATACATACGGATTGTCTGACATGCCTACTTGGATGCTGTCACTCACATAATCCTCCACCATTCTTTCAATGGTGACAGAATCATATGCAGTGACAGACATGTCAGTAATCATTGGCAGGTCCTTCAGTCCAGATGTCAGCTTTCGCTCCTGACTGCCCTGCATCACCGCCAACGGGTGGGCTAGGAAATCGTATCCTTTTCCTTGCAGCCCCAGTGGCGGGAGAAATTGAAGGAGGAGCTGTTGACGGGTCACGTTCCACTTGAGTTGACAATTTACTTACCAGCAGGTCTTTGCACCTCTGCACACTTGTGTCTGCCGGAAAGAGAGATACAATGTAGGCTTTAAACCTAGGATCGAGCACGGTGGCCAAAATGTAGTGCTCTGATTTCAACAGATTGACCACCCTTGAATCCTGGCAAAGCGAATGAAGGGCTCCATCCACAAATCCCACATACTTTGCGGAATCGCTCCGTCTTGGCTCCTCCTTCAATTTCTCCAGCTGCTTCTGCAAAAGCCTGATGAGGGGAATGACCTGACTCAAGCTGGCAGTGTCTGAACTGACTTCACTTGTGGCAAGTTCGAAGGGTTGAAGAACCTTGCACAAGACGGAAATCATTCTCCACTGCGCTTGAGTCAGGTGCATTACCCCTCCTTTGCCTATATCGTAGGTGGATGTATAGGATTTAATGGCCTTTTGCTGCTCCTCCATCCTCTGAAGCATATAGAGTGTTGAATTCCACCTCGTTACTACCTCTTGCTTCAGTTGATGGCAGGGCAGGTTCAGGCGTGTTTGATGGCGCTCCAGTCTTCAGCACGCCGTGGCTGAATGCCGAAAGTGGGCCGCAATTTTTCGGGCCACCGACAAAATCTCCTGCACGCCCCTGTCATTTTTCAAAAAAATTCTGCACCACCAAATTAATTGTATGTGCAAAACATAGGACGTGCTGGAATTTTCCCAGATGTAATGCACGCACAATATTGGTGGCGTTGTCCGATATCACAAATCCCCAGGAGAGTCTAATTGGGGTAAGCCATTCTGCGATGATGTTCCTCAGTTTCCGTAAGAGGTTGTCAGCTGTGTGCCTCTTAAGGAAAGCGGTGATAATTAGCGTAGCCTGCCTAGGAACGAGTTGGCGTTTGCGAGATGCTGCTACTGGTGCCACTGCTGTTGTTGCTGCGGGAGGCCACACATCTACCCAGTGGGCTGTCACAGTCATTTAGTCCTTAGTCTGCCCTGTTCCACTTGTCCACATGTCCGTGGTTAAGTGGACAGTGGGTACAACTGCATTTTGTACGATACTAAGGACACTTTTTCTGACGTCTCTGTACATTCTCGGTATCATAGAGAATGAATAGAAGAAAGTAAGACTCTTTTGTGGGCGCACTCTTGAAATTGATTAACTATGATCAGGATATGATGGCCATATTAAAACATAACTTTTAATGACAATGGTTAAAATCTGGTATCCAAACTTGTAAACAACAAACAAACAAACAAACAAACAAACAACATGTAGTATAAAAAAACCTTTGGTCTCAAAAAATATGTGTATCAAGTGGTATAATAACAAAATGAACTCCTTAATAGGATTATGATAACCAAAGCCACCAATTCCGCAGACTGGTACTGAGAGTAGAAACTACAATTCAGGTGGATAGGCTCGTACTCATAAATAGGTAATGTTGATTTGTGCCAAGCGTGAAGATAGAAAACTGAAATAAAAAGAGAGATTGAAGGAAGAAAAGAGCAGTGATTCTGCTGTTAGTGTTAGGCAAGGAGTTTGGGGCTAGATAAATGGCTCTACTAAATTCAGTATTCCCTGGTGGTCCCCCATCCAGGTACTGACCAAGCCCAACACTGTTTAGCTTCCAAGATCAGACGGTATTGGGCGTCTTCAGTTTGGTATGATAGTAGATTACAAAATGTTGGAACGCATCAGCTCCCTGGATCACTAATGAGAGATCACTTATTAGGAAATTTGATGGATGCGATAAAGTGGGAAATTAGCATTAAGGTGGATCTGCTGCCATTGTTAGGCGGATATGAAATGAAATGTTTAACTCGCCCGTATCTAAGAATGCCAGATTGATTTCTCACAAATATTTAAAATGCCCGCTCTAATATATATTGTAAACGCCTGCACCTCTTATTGCCATATCCCATGAATGTGCGCTAAACATCGCAAAACACTGCATCCCATAAGAGAAAACAATACACCCACACATTATCTGAGTTCCAAAGCTCATTGATGTATATATTTGTTATTTAAAAGGATGTGGATTCAATATATTACAAAGTACAGTATACTTATAGTTACATGGTTACACTCGCACAGTAAGCAGTTAGAACATAGTTACATATAGTTATATGCCATTACATACAGTTTCAGTTACATGCCAGTGATACAATTACCATTCCCTCCAATGCAGCTTATGTCTCCCTCTCTCTGTAAATAAATACAGGAACTGAACTGCCTCCATCATCCTCTGAGACCAAAAAGCAAGTAAGTCTGACCTCCTGTGTGGTCAGCTTATGTCTCATCTAGTTTCTGGGGGAGGGGACTCATGATGAGTCACCAGTTCCTTTGTATATGGTAATCAGATTCAGCCTTGAAGACATCCAAAGGGCTGGCCTGAGTTCCCTGTCCACTGTAACATTCATTGTTCTAACAAAGTGATTTTAGTTTTTATACATGTAATCAATAACTATTCGCTGCAATGTCCTACAACTTCATAACAAGTATCAAATTAATCTACACATTAAGCTGGATGTTTTAATAGTAAACATGACAGGTCTATCTTGCTTCATTCAAATAATACACATTCATGACATTAATTCATTAGATAATTTTAAATCATCATGATGTCTGGCGCTTGATAGTATTATAATTATGTACTGCATGAAATAAGTGTCGAATCCATCTCTGTGGCATGTCCGTGTAAATGCGTGTGTTACCATATATGGCTGTGCTCGCTGCGCGTATTTGCAAGTATAGCGACTTAAATGTGTGTAGTTTGTATGTTCTCTTTATGTAATATTTTTCACTTCGACAATCACTACTCCGGATCATTGGTGAGAGTCCACGAATGGAGAGGAGAAAGATACTCGAGATAGTAAACAACGATATATTAACAAATGGCATATAAGAAATCTGCAGAAAATATATGTGTAGAGCCACAGACAATGGTGGCAGCAGTACTAAACAATGAGATATTACATATAAGGTTAGCATCTGATTTAAGAGATATTGATAGAGTCCTGTGGACGTAGAGATAACATTCCTAGGCTATCTTTATAAAGATATACACATTCATATCATAGGTGTCACTAATCTCTTAATCCACAATGGGTATCGCAATAATGGAATTCAATGTTTAGAAAAGATATGTGAAGTTAACGGCTAAAGACACACTGATGAGTAATGCTGAAACCACCTATCTTGAGCTCTAATGCAATACCAATCCCATTAGAGGGAAATATATAGCAACCGTGCTTTTTGGGAGGATAGAATTGTACAGAAATAACAAATCCCAAACATTAATGTTATATCATGTTAAATCGTACAGCGCCGTCAAATAGGCTGCTCAGGATCTCACAGATTCTCCCCAGTTATAAAGGGGTTAAATACAATGCGCAAGGTATGTAAAACAGGAGAACCTGAAATAAAGTGTAACCAAGGGTGTCGGTGACACTACTGGTATCGAACCTGTCCGGGGAGGGTTGTGAGCCGTGGGTCTAGGAACCAGCTGCGGAAAACGAGATGTATCAAGCGGAAGACCGGTTTCGCCCGAGCACGGGCTTGATCACTTCCGGAAGTTGACGTTAAGGGAGTTGGTGGTGTGGTTTGCAGGAGCTTGGGTACAAGAGGAGGAAGGGATTTAGGTGTCAGTGGACTGCTTATGCTCTTACCCAAAGGTTCACAACTTGACACTGACTTATGATGAATGCGCTGCAGGTGACGTATAAGGGAGGATTTTCCTAGGTGGTTAACATCCTTACCCCTACTTAGTACAGATTGACAGAGGAAACGCACGGCTCGACACCTGTTGTCCGGATTTGTGGAGAAATAATTCCACACCGAAGAGGTGGCTTTTTTGGTATTTTGCCCAGGCATCACAATGGACAACAGGTGTCTTCCCTGGTGCCTCATTTAAACAAACGTGACAGCCTTCCATGTAAGAAATTTGACCTCAACCTCTTGTAGAGGCTCGAACCAGTCTGATTGGAGGAACTGCAACACCACGTTAAGGTCCCAAGGTGCCATAAGTGGTACAAAGGGAGGTTGGATGTGCAGAACTCCCTTCAAAAAGGTCTGAACCTCAGGGAGGGCAGCCAATTGTTTCTGGAAGAAAATGGATAGGGACGAAATCTGGACCTTCACAGATCCCAACCTCAGGCCCATATCCACACCGGCTTGTAGGAAGAGGAGAAACTGTCCCTGTTTAAACTCCACTGCAGGAAATTTCTTGGACTCACACCAAGACACATATTTTTTTCAAATTCGATGGTAATGTTTAGACGTTACTCCTTTCCTAGCCTGTATCAGGGTAGGAATAACCTTGTTCGGAATGCCCTTTCGAGCTAGTATCAGGCGTTCAACCTCCATGCCGTCAAACGTAGCCGCGGTATCAGAATCGGTATCGGTATCATCCTGCATAATCTGTGCAAGAGCACGTTTATGTGAATACACAGCCGGGAGCCCTGATGTACCAGAACTGGGCCAGACTGCCATAGAGTTCTGTAAAGGCTGAGTTGCAGATTTATTTTGTGCAACCCTATTTGAAATCTGAGAAATCATAGATTTGATAGAGGATAACCACTCAGGCTCCCTTGCTGGAATCTGTGCTAAACCAGTGCAATCCTGATTACATGGAATGGGATCATCCTGAGAAGACATATCCTCTGCAGCATATGACACAGAGTCCCTGGACATTGCTTAATGGAGACCACAGACACTCTACACACACACACAGTGGAGGCTAGACAGAGTTTCACCCCCAAGAATGGCAAGAGAGACACAGAGATTGGAGCCAACCCACACACAGCGCTTTCAAGGTATAGGGAGACCCCAACCAGCGCTGACTGTGCACCTTAATAGGTTACACAGTCTCTACACAGCCTCCACACCCTTCTACAACCCCCTGGTACCGTGAGAGATAGCTGGAGTTGCTTTGGAGGGACTTTCTCTTCCTGGACAGCGCTGTGCAGGCAGGAAAATGGCGCTGAACGCTGCTGGGTCCACTCTGAAGAGAAGCTCTGCCCCCAAAATAGCGCTGTCTTCCCGCTCTTCCTAGGATTATACTGGCCTGAGGATTTATGCTGACTGAGATCCCAGGACCCCGACAGGCTGTGTGACCAGTGTAGGGTGTAGGCACTGGCTCAGGGCGCCCCTCACAGCGCCGCACTATGTACCGCTGAGCCTCCAGAGCGCAGTTAATATTGCGCTCCTACCCTGATGCCGACATCTTCACACCGGCCCCCCGCTTGCTAGTGGGGTTGGTTACTCTCTCGCCACCGATCTTCAGCTCTGTAAGGGGGTGGCGTCATGCTGCTGGGGTGAGCGATCCCCTGTGGCGGGGAACGATCTATCCCCTCAGGAGCTCAGTGTCCTGTCAGCGGAGATAGTGGCTCAGACCCCGCAGGGCGGACACTGCTCCCCCCCTTAGTCCCTCGCTGCAGGGAGGCTGTTGCCAGCAGCCTCCCTGTAAAATAATAAACTAAAATAAACTTTACTAGAGAAACTCTGGAGAGCTCCCCTAGCTGTAACCGGCTCCTCCAGGCACATTTTCTAAACTGAGTCTGGTAGGAGGGGCATAGAGGGAGGAGCCAGCCCACACTCTCAAACTCTTAAAGTGCCAATGGCTCCTGGTGGACCAGTCTATACCCCATGGTACTAATGTGGACCCCAGCATCCTCTAGGACGTAAGAGAAAGCAGTTTGTATACAGTATGAAACCAAACTAGAACGATCACAGTGAAAAGATCTCTGATGCTGCCCATATTCTTTTATTTTAATTCCCTTTCTGAAACAGAAATCTGCATTACCAGAGCCCCCTGCGGCCCAAGGCTGTTTTCCCATGCACAGGAATATAGATTAAGGGCCACGTTCACAGCTGGCAAAGCTGAGTATTGATCCTCACAGCAGAAACTCAAAGACATTAAAAGGATTCTGCCATCTACTAACAGAAAATGCTGAGAATTTAGGTCAGCACTGATCTTCACCTACAACGTTATTGAACTTGTTCTCTGTCCAGTTTATGGAAAACACGATTGTCAATTTTATACAATTTTCAGATTCAGTGGTCACACATTATTCAGCACTTCTACCTCCTTTTGGAGAGAGTCGCACTTGTCATTCATATTTTTTCTTCTGCTTTTCAGAGAACATAATTTTTTGAACCTAGTGGAGCTTACAATCTATTTTCCCAATAGCAAGCACACAAACCCTTGCACCCTCTAGATCCATTTCAGGCTAAAGCCTAGATCCTTATGACTGTCTTAGCTAGTAATTTTATGATATTTGTGGTTGCTAAATTATGGTACCTAACCAGGGCCAAATTAAGGGTCACATGGGCCTGGGGCTAAAACATACTGACTGACATTTCAATGCCTGGAGAGGAGAATCAGGTGGGCGGTAATCGAGATAGGGTTGAACTAGTCATGTCATTAAGCCACGCCCCTCATAGACAAATACAGCGATTGGCGCACATTTGAATAGGCGCGGGGCTAAAATTATGCATTTACCATAAAATTGCATCATTAGGCTCCACCCCTTCTTAACGGTCCACAGATTTAAGGTATTTTCTCCCCATTCTGCCCACCTCGCTAGGAAGTGGGTGGCATGTGGGAGGAGTTCCCACACTTCTGGTGGTGCAAGAGACTACCCTAAAAATCGGAGGTCTCCCGCAGTTTCCGGGTTATTCTACGAAGAACAAAATTGTTTGTTCTGTTCATTGTAAACTTTTTGGACATATCAGGCTTTATTTAGGAAGCAGCGTGCATTGCACTGACTGCGAGTACTGTTTAATTTTTCATCTCCAACCTGCCGGTAAGCCGCCGCTTAGTATATAAAGCCCAGCAGCTGTTCTGTTTCACTTAAAACGTAATAGTTTTTTGTATGACTGAATCATCATCAGGAATTACATTCTCACATTCCATGTATGTGTGAATCGGCATCTGGAACAGTCTTTCTCAGAGAGATTCACCACCCAGTTTCAGAGTTTCCCTTTCATTATTACTTGACGTTTTCATTGTGTATTATCACATCCACCCACATCCTCATCGTTACAGATACTTTCATAATTCAAACTGGTTCTCCAGCTTGTTTGTGGTTTGATCCCATTTTGCAATTCAGTTTGTGGCTTGTACCTGTATTCGAGGTTCTTAAAAAGTTAATAAACTAAAAGTGTTGTCTGTTCCTAAATGACCTAATTTTATATTTTGTTTAACAATATTTTCATTAGAAAGGGGAACATTACTATGTTCAAATTTCTCATTTGAAATTTGCATAGGTAAATTATTAAACAATGCTTGACTCTGTAGTTTGTTACAGTGTTGGACTGGGGTATGAAGGGCCCACCGGGGGAATGCAGTGATAGGGGCCCATACTTAAGGGTGTGGCCAGCCTACAAAGGGTGTGTGGCCAGCATCTACAGAGGCTTGAAATACACAACAGTCTAGTGCAGTGTAATGCAACATATCTACCATGTATAATACAAGTGCACAGTCTGGAACCTGATCCCTAGAGGAAGGAGTGGGCACTCAGGCAGTGGGGCCTACCGGTGGTTTCCCTGGTACCCCTGTGGGCCAGTCTGACCCTGGTCTGTTAGCTCAAACCTCTTTGCCTTGCTCGGAGATAGCTTGAATAACTTAGTCCATGTAAAGTTGAGAATTTCTGTTAAGAGCCTATTTAATGAAGTAGTTAGTGAACCACTTTTAGACAATTTTTAGCATTTTGCATACCTCCCGAGGTAGTGTGTGACCATGGGGCTAATTCAGACCTGATCGTAGATTTGCTAAATCTAGCACATCTACGATCAGCTTCCCTGACATGCGGGGGGACGCCCAGCACAGGGCTAGTCCGCGCCGCATGTCAGGCCCTGCCCCATCGCACAAGTACAAAAGCATCGCACGGCGTCTATGCTTTTGTACTTGAAGAGTAGTTACCCAGCAGCGTAGCTCCTGCGCGCTGGCAGGGAGATACCCGTCGCACAGCAGCAATCAGGTCTGAATTAGCCCCCATGTCGGTTATATCGCAAACAGATCCTGGCTCAGCCCTTAAATTAACATCGGACAGTGTTGAAAGGGCTGTCCAATTTTGTGCCCTAGGCAGATTTTAATTAATGCCCCCAAAAAACTACCCCTTCCCCCCACGGAAATAGATGCCACCTCAAGCAGCATTGCACCAACATCTTACTTACAGATTTACGGTGAGATAAATCTGTAAGATTTTGACTATATAGTCAAAATCTTAAGGAAAGTTAGTGCATTACTCAAAGTGTTAGGCAGCTTGTGATACAGATCCTGATGCACACTCCCGTGGGGTCGGTATCACAAGGCTAGCTAGACTCATACCCTCCAACTGTACCTTTTTGGCAGGTACAGTACCTTTTTTTTATGGTCTGTACCGATTTTTGACTCTTCAAACTTCCATTGAAAGTATAGGAAAGGGGGTGTGCCCACGCCCCCCTTTACACATGGCCACGCCCCCTTTCCTAATTTGTACCGATTATTATGTGTAAAATGTTGGAGGGTATGTAGACTGTGCAGGCAAGTCAATCTTGACTATCTAGTGTACTATCTAGTACAGGTGTGGCCAACCAGTCAGAGGCAAAGAGCCAGAAAAGATCCGTAGTAAAGGTCAAGAGCCATATCATGCGCGCGCCTACAGGGCACGCAACAATGGGGGTGGGGCCTAGTTGTCACAAAGCCACACCCCATTTTTGTGCGCACACCTTTCGATATGACATTTGTAGGAGTATGACCTTGTTTCATAACCCCGTTTTTAGTCATGTTGTACAGTGACACATACATATAATGCCCCAGTACAATGCCACATACATGTAAAATGCCAAAAAATGGGTGCCTCCACAGTGCCAGATACATATACCCCCTCCACAGTGCCAGATACACATATGTCCACACAGTGCCAGATAAATATATGCCCCCAGTGTCAGATACACATGCCCCCACAGTACCAGATACACATGCCCCCACAGTGCCAGATACATATATGGCCCACAGTGCCAAATACATATATTCTGCACAGTGCCAAATACATATATGCCCCACAGTGCCAAATACATATATGCCCCACAGTGCCAGATATGCCCCCAGTGCCAGATACACATGTCCTTACAGTGCCAGATATGCCCCCAGTGCAGATACACATGTCCCCACAGTGCCAGCTATGCCCCCAGTGCCAGATACACATGTCCCCACAGTGGCACCCCCCCCCCCCCCCGAAGTGCTGCTCACTGTGCTGCTTAGATACACATGTACCGAAAGTGCCCGCCCAAGTGCTGCTCACCGTGCTGCTGCTGTGAGGGGAGGGGAGGAGAGCGCAGTGCGCGCCTCTCCTGCCCCTCTGACTCCGGCGGCGGTGTCCATCTTCAATTCAGCGCCGGACCGTGAGCCAATCAGAGCTTGTGGTCCGGCAGCCAATCAGGAGCCTTAGCTGCCGGACCGCGAGCTCTGATTGGCTCATGGGCCGGCGCCGAATTGAAGATAGACACCGCCGCCGGAGTCAGAGGGGCAGGAGAGGCGCGCGCTGCGCTCTCCTCCCCTCACACGACGGAGACCTTAGAAGTCTGTGTGCGCTGGGCTGTGTGTGTCGGGCAGCGGTGGCCGGGATCGGATCGAGCCACATGCGGAGGATGAAAGAGCCGCATGCGGCTCGAGAGCCGCGGGTTGGCCACCGCTGATCTAGTACAAAGTATAGTCAAAATTGTACACACCTTTAGGGTGAAAGGGGAGAACCCTTAAATTGCAGCCAATCCTTCCGGCCCACCCACCTCCTCTTCCCTACCTAACTCCCTCCACTTCCCAGCCCGTCTATATACTCCTGGCTCCGCCTTTCGCTTCCCCCTCCACCAGCCCACCTACCTCCTCTTCCAAACCCACCGCCCTTCTCTTCCCAAACTCGACTATATCCTCCTGGTTCTGCCTCCCCCACCAACAACCCACCTACCTCTTCTTCCCTACCCACCTCCCTCCTCTTCCCGAATTTGTCTACATGCCTCCACTACCAGCCCACCTATCTCCTCTTCCCTACCCACCCCCCTCCTCTTCCTGGTCTGTCTATGTTCTGGCTCTGCCTCTCCCTCCACCAGCTCACCTACCTTCTCTTCCCGGCCCACTTCCCTGCTACTCCTGGCCCACGTGTGGCCTCCTCCTGCTCCACCTTCCTCTCATCTAACTCCAGCTGTGCCCCTGGGTGCCCTTTCTGGAGCTAGGTCTATCTAGGCAAGTGCTTAGGTTACCTATGCCCAAGGTCAGCCCTGTTGGGAAGCATGCACTTATGGTGTTGCAGTTGGCTATCCTGGCTGAATTATTACAATTAGTAAGATAAGGTAAGACCGTGTAAACTGTTCTCAAGAGCCTATAGGGGAGACACCCTTTGTGCACCAGTGGGCTGCCTTGTTTCTTTGCGCAGTTCAAAAGTGACTGAAATATTTTCTTTCATGTTCTCAAGAGTCTGTCTGGAAGTCCAGTCTCTGAATAGTATTATTTTGTTGCACAATTTGTGCCCAAATTTGAAAGCCTTCATTACAACCGGGCACTCCCTTGTAGCCTTTGTTTATGGTAAAACAAATGGCCTAGGCCTATTTTATATCAAGTAACTAAGCAGGGTGTGTTTTGAACAGGGTTTACAGTAATAGAAACTACACAGCTTTATAAAGTTCAGGTTGTTTTGAATAAATACAGTAACCACATGGGTTTTCTCGAATGATAATCCTCACACTAATGTTGTTCTTACAGTGCAGCCCTCCCATGGAAGTCAAAGATTTGTTTGTTGATATACAAGATGGAAAAATGTTGATGGCGCTGCTGGAGGTGCTGACGGGACAGAACCTGGTGAGTGACTTCTTATTTTATCGATGCTTGTGTAACATAACGGGATGGACGCCTTGCTGCAGACTTCCCTGTTCTGTTTGATCCATCACAGTAGAGTACGGGGAAAAAGGTAGGGGGTTAACCAACAACACAGCCATGTTGTCAGGACATTGCTTAGCTGTAAGGACATCAGAACAAAGTGTATCTCAGCCGACCTGACACCTGATGGAAGGATACATCGGGCGGCCGTATGCACTGCGCGAACCGATGTACAACCAATCCATGTATCCTCCCATCCCGCAGTCATCTACATGCCATCAGCATGGATGGTCCATTGACACGAAGCACATCAGATGTGACAACACTGATGATGATGATGCTGCTGCACGTGATTGGGGGTACACACTAGACAATATGGATGATATGATACGCATCAGAATTACAGTGCCAGTCAAAAGTTGGGATATACTTTCTCATTCACTGTATATATCATTAGATACAGTATATCGCCTAACGTGTACCCCACCTATGGTAGAGACGTGTGTCTCCTATATATCTGATAGTGGTCTGTGTACAGAGTAAGGCAGGGTAGTCAATTATTTCTTTAATGTGTAGCAAAAATGGTATAGTGAAGTGCCATTCCATGTTTGACCACAAGGGCCCCCCATTTTTTCAGTGAATTCAGAGGCAACACTGGTGTATACTTTTCATGGCCATCTTATGTATATAGAGTGTTTTGGGAAAGTATGTTTTTGGGTGGGGGAAGGGGGGTTTGACCACCTTTCAGTGATATGTCTCCATCCTATACTGCCTCTCCTCATTCCAACTGTACCCTGAGTAGCATTAAGGGAGGGGCTTAGGGGACACTGCGCACCGGGCCCCCCTCTGTCAGGGAGCCCCCTGGCTGGAACACATTAACATAATCGGCTCTCCTTCTTGTGCAGCAACAGAAGGAAGAACCAGGCAGCCAGTGCAGCTCAGGCAGACACACAAGTTTATCAGGTTTCATAAGCTCACCAGAGGAGAGATAGGAGGGGGGAGAGGGCTAGATTGATGTGTCTGGGTCCTGTGTAACCTGTTGTCTGAAGAGATCATTTGGTATTGGAGAAAGAGGCACACAGAGAGTCTGTCTGAGTCTTTTCCCAGTGTGTTTAATATACACAATCTAATATACCCCCCAACCCCTTGTCGTCGTCGTCGTCCCGCCCGCCCGCTTTTAGCACACTGCTGCACTTGCACTGTGCAGTACCATAGTGCGGTTGGGCAGGATGATGAGTGGGGGCGGTACTGACAAGACATTATTACCAGTTATTTTGGATGGTCCCCTGTCTTAAGTGTCCTGGGCTCTCCCAAGGCTTCATCCTGCCCTTCATCCTGCCCTCCAATAGCTGCATAAAACGGCTGCATTCTTACTGGTGGCTGATAATACTCTGCCATCCAGCAGATACTTTCCTTGATAATGTCTTAAATCTGGTAGATGATATGGCCAGTGCCATTTTTACCTTCTGCCCCTTGTCCTTTATTTGTGTCATGATCTTTCCAGTGTACAGCCCTGAATTATAACACAGCATTAAATAAAGGATAATAATTAATGAAAGTTATCATATAATTTAATTTATGAAGTCATAATTGGAAGACTTATTAAAGTCTTACTGGTATATATGAAAAAATTATACCAGGAGAAGGCAAATTGTGGCACTCCAACTGCTGTAGAACTACACATTCCAGCACACCCTGGTATAATGTTCCACTAGAGGGAGCACTTAGTTGAGTTTTTAATCCATAAGGGGTGATTTTACTAAAGGGAGTGCTGGAGATCCTTACAAATAATTGTTTGTATTTATCACACGATACGATAGCCTGCACAGGTGCTGTATCACCGATGTTTGCCACTGGAGGGGCTCTCCTGAAGAAGCAAGCTACTTACTTTACCACATATATAAGAAGGCCTAAGAGGCAGTACCTGTACCACAGGCTGTCCTCCTATGCTAAAACTTGTGGTAACCGTTGAGAGACAGAAGGAAAGGATGTTTTATTGTTCAAATAAAGCATTTTGTTTTTACTATAAAGTGTATTAAAATAGTTGTAAAAAAATTTTTTGTTGCATTTTTTGTTCTTTGTATCTGCACTTGGAACCTTGAGTCCAAGCTACAGGGCTGAAAGCATCTCACTGCTGTGATTGCCTCTGCCCGATTGACAAGCAGAGGCAGTTACGGTGCGGGAGGAGGCGTGCCAGTGGCATTTCAATGCTGTTGGGAGGGGGCACGGTCTGGACAACGCTGGCGTGTCCGGACCGTTGCTGGGGCTGGCCGCTGCGTGACGTCAGACTCAGCCGCTGCGACCCAAAACATGGCAGGTAGCCGTTTCGCACCTCTGTGGGGAAGGAGGGGGGGGGGGGGTTGGGTAGAGCTTGGCATGCGGGGTGGACTAGAGATTCTGATTGTAGATCTACGATCAGCTCTGAATCGGGCCCTATATCACTGGGGCAGGTTGAAAGTTGCTTGGCTGAACTTAGACCCAAGAAACAATCGTATTATAGGAGCTATTGACTATGCTGAGAAATGTATTTTCCCAATTACTCTCAGCGTAAGCTACATAGTGCACCTGACATACTAATAGTAATTATATACTGTAATTGTAGTAATAATGGCACAATGTCTCAGACGCTCCAACATGACCCGCCCCACTAGGTACAAAATGCTCTGTTCCTGGACTTCCCTCTTAATTTAGGATTTCCATCACCTGTGTTGAACTAGTTAAATGATAAGAAAGCTGTTTCTTCACAGGCAATGGCAATAATAAATTAAGAGGGAAGTCCAGAAACAGAGCATTTTGTACCTAGTGGGGCGGGTCATGTTGGAGGGTATGATGTCTCAAATACAGTTACATTTTCAATTATTTTAATTAATACAAAATCCTGAGGTATTACTTGAGGAAGAAAAATAAAAATATTACTTAAACAAGCATTTTGCATGCTGCGTGTAGTAACGGCATGTCTCCGTTCACCTGCGTATTCTCAGGAATAACTGCCTGCTTCCCTAGGGATCCTGGTGGTTTCCCCCTCATCCCGAAGACTAAGGGGTAAGTTTACTAAAGCTTCTGAAAATGAAAAGTGGTGATGTTGCCCCTATCAACCAATCAGATTCTGTCTATCATTTTTCTATTGCGTCCTAGGAAATTATAGAATCTGGTTGCTATGGGCAACATCACCACTTTTAATTTTTAGTAGCTTTAGTAAATTTACCCCTAAGAAACTATGAGATTGTGACAGAGGGGGATATGTACTAAGCAGTGATAAAAGTGGAGAAGTGAGCCAGTGGAGAAGTTGCCCATGGCAACCAATCAGCTGCTCTGTATACTTTTATAATATGCAAATTATAAATGTTACATCAATGCTGATTGGCTGCCATGGGCAACTTCTCCACTGGCTCACTTCTACACTTTTATCACTGCTTAATAAATCTCCCCCTTAATACTGTACCTGGGTAATGTGTGTGGTGTAAATCCCATAAAGATCAAAGTAATGGGGGTTTGGAGTGGACTGTGTTTATAAATTCCTACAAGAATCCCTTCTGCTTAACTGCCTGTAAATCTGAGGTAATTTGTTTTGTTTGTGTGTCCAGCTCCATGAATATAAATCATCAACTCATCGTATCTTTCGTCTGAACAACATAGCCAAGGCACTAAAGTTTTTGGAAGATAGTAACGTGAGTGTACATATATAATATGTTTGGAAAATGTATTATGTGTATGGATCACTTTATTGTTTAGAATTTAGAGACATTCACTCACAAGTACCAATTGTTATTATTTAAATGTTTGAAAACTTTGATTTGCTAAATATATTTTTTTCAGCACAGAGCATTTTGTCCTTCCTGGAAAGGGTCATGTTGGGAGGTATGCTTAAAGGCAGATTACAGGTGCTGCTAATTAATTAGCCTAGCTTCTGACTGACAACTGATTGAGGCAAAACCTGGACTGGTCCCTTCAGTCCTGCTGCTGCTGCTCTGCTAAACCTTGGAAATCCTGATGTTCCACATTAACGCTATGTGGAACTATGCCGTCCCTACCGCAATATGGCTTTTTTTTTTTTTTTTCACGCTTGAGCAACCATCTTGTGTAGAAAGTCCTATCTTCCTACGTGTCTGTCCACCCACTTATTTGGTACAGGTTTCCGGAGTGCTGACTATCCCAAACAAGAACCTGTAAGAACAAACACCATACTTGCCTACCTGACCCTCTCCATGAGGGAGAAAATGCTCTGTTCCTGGACTTTCCTGGTAATGTATGATTACCATCACCTGTGGTGAGCTAGTTATTTGATAAGAAAGGTGTTTCACCACAGGTGATGGCAATCATACATTACCAGGAAAGTCCAGGAACAGAGCATTTTCTCCCTCATGTAGGGGGTCAGGTAGGCAAGTATGACAAACACCTTTCACCACGAGAAAATTGATAGGTGGTCCCTTCCAAACAAACGTTCCCTCCTTGGTATGAATATTAACAATGGAAAATTCTTCACGTAAATATATAATACACAGAGAGTGACCTATTTACATTTATAATGCACTAAAGATGAGCAACACTTTAGAATCTGATCCTCTGAATACTGGCCTCAGTCTCTGGGAGCCGTATTGTGTGTTGTGCCACTCAAACTTTCCCTTTTATCTTTGTTACACCAACCACACACCCTTCGTCCTATTATTATTATTACATTTTATTTATAAGGCGCCAAAAGTTTTTCGCAGCGCCGTACAAAGGACAGTACAGGGAGACAAAACTTAGCATTACAGTAAATAAATAACAAAACTTTAGTCCTAGCGCCATTGATAGTCTGTACATTTTTGCAATGACTTGCAATTATATTTGGGTGACCTTATTAGTGAGAGTGCTCACCCACTGATGTAATTAAACTGTGCCCTTCGATGGGCGTGTGCTGACTTTCCATTCACTAATCGGATTGGTAAGGGTTTAACTGCCTCCTTGATTCTGAATGATAAGCCTGAGCTGGCACGGTGAATGGATTCCAGCTTATAGAAACCTATTTAATCAGATCTGTGCTGTGTGATTTATGTTCTGATGCTACCAGTGTTGTGCAGACAGACGAGGTCATTTACGAACCTGCTAAAACACAAACCCCCAGAAACTATGTCCTTCTGTGACACCATGGGCAATCTCTGTGCAAGGTTGCTGCAACTGTGGAGACTCAAAATAAATCATCTGATGGAAGGAGTAGCGTATAGTAGTGCATTCTTACTGACTGTGGCTAGGTGTATGAATAAGCCTTGTTATGCCCAAATGCAAAAAACAGGATCTCATGTTTGACTTCAGAACTTGACGATTATAAGCAATGACATCAGAACTCATCATATATAGAGATACTATTTACAGGGGATTGACAGGGGATTATACATATGTTAACATCACTTGTATACAGTGCCGTAACTAGACAGTTCCCCTTTTACACATTACGGCAGACAGATTCCCCTTTTTACACATTATGGCGGACAATGTCCCCTTTTTACACACTACGGCAGACAGCGTCACCTTTTTACACATTACGGCAGACAGCGTCCATTTTTTATACATTACGGCAGACAGCTTCCCCTTATTACACATTACGGCAGACAGCTTGCAGCTTCGGAGGCAGGGGAGAAGGAGGAGGAGGGAGGGGGAGGAGGGAGCCGCAGCAGCGCACTGTAATTGGTAGCGGCGCCGATGCAGCTGTCCCTCTCATTCCACATTGGCTGGCCGCTTCCGCTGTGAATGCTGGGATGAGGGAAGCGCATCCCAGCATTCACAGCAGCGTTGGCCAGCCAATGCGGAAGGAGAGGGACAGCTGCAGCGGTGCTGCCACCAATTACATAGCGCTGCTGTGGCTCCCTCCTTCTCCTCCTCCTCCCCTGCCCCCGGAGCTGCTCCTCTCCTCTCCAGCGGCAGCACACACACACAGGCGGCTTTTAATGAGTCAGTTTGACTCATTACAATGCCGCTAATGACTTTAGGGAATGCGGGCAGTTGCGCCCTCAGGGCGACTGCGCTGTGTGCCAGATGGTTACGGCTCTGCTTGTATATTATAAATCTTTGTGCATATATTGAAAGGTATCCTGTGCTTTGGTGCAGTTATTCCATGCAATCACCCAGAAATGTATCTCTCCCTATAGGTGAAGCTAGTCAGCATCGATGCTGCCGAAATCGCTGATGGAAACCCGTCGCTGGTCCTTGGTTTAATCTGGAACATAATCCTGTTCCTGCAGGTAGATCAGTATTCAATGATGTCCAACATTCTCTCAGAAGTGTGTCTGCAGTACATGGGATATAGAGGGGTCCATAGCCCAAGCTGTCACCTGCCAGGGATTCAGTAGGATTTCCCGACAGTCGGGATCCCGGCGGTCGAAATACCGATGCTGGAATACTGACAGTCAAAATCCCGACATTGAGCACAGCGTGTCCCTTCATGGGCTCGCTGTGTTCGCAGTGCTTTGGGCTTGGTGGCAAGCTTTGCTCGCCACACTGTTATATTCCCCCTCGGTTGGTGGCGTGGATCACCACTCTAGTGGGAATATTGGACACTGGTCGGGATTTCGACCGCTTGCATTTTGACTATTGTCGGGATTCCGGAGTCGGGAAATTAACGGCATCCACTGGTCAGCCTAGTGTCACATGTTCTCAACTCCCAGTAACCACCCCAGTCCCCCTCTCAAACCTTCACCCTTCAGCCAGGCCACATAGTTGTATTTATACAGGTTGAGTATCCCATATCCAAATATTCCGAAATACGGAATATTCCGAAATACGGACTTTTTTGAGTGAGAGTGAGATAGTGAAACTTTTGTTTTTTGATGGCTCAATGTACACAAACTTTGTTTAATACACAAAGTTATTAATAATATTGTATTAAATGACCTTCAGGCTGTGTATATAAGGTGTATATGAAACATAAATGTATTGTGTGAATGTAGACACACTTTGTTTAATGCACAAAGTTATAAAAAAATATTGGCTAAAATGACCTTCAGGCTGTGTGTATAAGGTGTATATGTAACATAAATGCATTTTGTGCTTAGATTTAGGTCCCATCACCATGATATCTCATTATGGTATGCAATTATTCCAAAATACGGAAAAATCCCATATCCCAAAATACCTCTGGTCCCAAGCTTTTTGGATAAGGGATACTCAACCTGTACTGCCTTCTATGTCCTACCTTCTTACTACAATCCTCCTCGCCCTTTCCTTTCCTTATAGGTTTGTATATTTCCTAACCATTTAGAGACAATCTGGTTGGTTGTAAGGCTAGCTCCCAACCTGCATAAACCAACTAAAGCTGAAATGCGTCCAAACACAATCCCAGTTACTGGCAGTCATGGCCACCCCACCTGGTTCCCTGTAAGTCCCAGCATTCATGGGTCAGCAAATCAGGACTGCCGCTGTGAAATTGGAACCATGTGTATTTCTGTGCCTTAGGCATACAGAAGGCATCTTGCCAGCCTCCGTACATAGAAGCCTGTTGGTGGGTTTTGCATTTTTCTGGTACTGCACAAGGGGTGGCTGCAGTGAATAGTGGAGTGTGTACTTTGTGCATATTCAGATGGATCAATCACAGTTATTAAAAACAATAAAAACAAATATTTATATAAAAAGGGAGAAATAAGTATTAGGTTGAATTTAATAGTAATCCCTACATAGTTGTGACATTTTACATGCTCTGTGGAGCAGCACCTTCCAAATAGGATTGACATGGGATGTGCATATAACAAGATCAGTGGGGGTGTACGCTTGTCCTCAGCACTTTGGGCCTGACTGTGAGTCACACACAGCCAAATCTAGTGAATTTTAACAACTGCTCATGCATCATAGTGAACATATGAATCTTTACCTAATTCTGGACATATCTGAGTTGTACGCATCTTGCCCGCTTCTCCCAGTATGTGACACTGTAGTTTCTGGGTGTTTGTATGGAATATGACTGGGTGTATCAGGGTAGTGTCAAGGGCGTGTAGCCAGGGCTCCATCCTATTGGGTATGACGAAGGGTGCCTATATCAGATGGATTTCATGCACCCAATAGAAGTCTGCGAGTGGAAAACATTGGTGCGTTGCGATGTGTACTCATGCAGACATGCGTATAATCGCGTTAGCATTCCCTTAGCAAAACATTCATATTCCAAATGCGGCGACATTCGCAGCTGCCAGCGGCTCAGATTCACGCCCTTTGTAGATAAACCCTATTCAGATGCTAGGAGCACCTCAGATTGTCCTCTTTGTTCATTGGTTGGATTTACCTGTGTTACGTTATAGATTCTTTAGTATCATTGCCATGTCGTACAGCTAAAGCCATCAGCTCTGTTTATCTATCTGCCCGCAGATTAAGGAACTCACAGGCAATCTGAATAGAATGTCCTCCTCTTCCAGTCTGTCCTCCCTGCCTAGTGGGAGCGAGTCTGACACATCTCATCCCGGCACTCCGAGCACAGAGAAGAGCATGTCTGTTTCAATTAAGGATCAACGCAAAGCCATCAAAGCTCTTCTGTACTGGGTTCAGCAGAGGACAAGGAAGTAAGAGGCCCCCTAACTCACCGCCTGCTTGTGTATTGTTATTTCACTCTCAATAGTCCTCCATTTACTGTACGTTTCTGTTACGTTGTTTTTTCAAATAAAACGTTACTGTTAACTTTGATGTTTCAGTGAGACGTGGAGACTACAAATGTAAAGGTTTTGCATCTCTGAAAAAGTAGAAGGCCTTTACCGCCTACCTCAGAGACCACTACAAGTTCAGGCATGCCTTCTCAAAAATGTTATTTTAGCCCATAAAATGGGTTAATATATGTGTAGGTGACAGGTACGCATTGTATAGCGGAGGCCGCCATGTTGTGGGCTGAGACAATAACAAACCTAGTAGCAACATCGAGTCATGAACCACACAGTGGTCTAAATCAATACAATGTGCCCAATGCTTCATGGTATCAATAGTTCCTAGTGAAATCACAGAGTGCACTCACTTTGGTATTACTTGATCAGACAAAATGGCTGCCTCCACTATGCTCAGGCAATGGTGGCATTCCAACTTGAATGCAGATTGCAGTCACTGAAATCAAAGCCTCTGGATATTCATTTAGAAACCTGTTCATTAAAATTGTTTACCTTATTTAGAGCCAGTGGAATATTGCAGCCCAAGCTTGCTGCAGATTAATGCTGCCAGGATGTATTAGAGCATTTTCTGTACAGTAATTATTTCTGGAAACTGCTGCTGTGAATGTGATGCTCAACCAGCCCCTGTATTCCTCTATTCTGTCCCCCCTCACAAGGTACGGAGTCGCAGTACAGGACTTCGCAAGTAGCTGGAGAAGCGGCCTGGCGTTCCTAGCTGTTATTAAAGCCATAGACTCCAGCCTGGTCGACATGAAGAAAGCATTGGAGAAATCTCCCAGGGAAAATCTTGAAGATGCGTTTAGCATTGCCCAACAGAGTCTCAGGATCCCGCGGCTTCTGGAACCAGAGGGTAATTGGCAGTATAAAACATACTAAAGGGGTTTTCCGCCTTCATGTGACTTTTGCATGACCTTCTGCGGTTTTAATTGCTTTACAAACTGCAAAGTCCACGGACCTGATATATTTCTTTACATGGCAATGTGCAGCTACGTGTCTACCATGTGCCTTTCCACGTCTGATCTCTAGAAACCCCTCCAGAAGCAGTCTGCGTTTACATTTAGGGAATGCTATCCCGTTAGGACTATTGCCTTAATTAATTTCAACTTTTTCATTTTTTTTCTCCTAAAATAATGCCAGCCTCAGGGGCAAACGCAGGATGTACTGAGGGGGGTTTCCGTATGCAGTATCTATCTATCTATCTATCTATCTATCTATCTATCTATCTATCTATCTATCTATCTATCGAAATGTTGTAATTCACTATGCTGCTGCACATCTGAACTGCCTATACCTATATCTGTGAAGGCATCCGGCGCAGTTATATCTATTTTAATGGGAGAGTCGTGCAAACGGAACCAAATGTACATATATATATATATATATATATATATGTATCCAATGGCGGACAATAAGGCACTCCAGAGGCTAAGTACAAGAACAAAGTACAAGTACAAGAACAAACTGTACTGACGAGAGCTCTCATCAATACAGTTTGTTCTTGTACTTAGCCTCTGGAGTGCCTTATTGTCCGCCATTGGATACATGTATGCTGCTTTTTGGATTATGGCACCGGGGCATGCTGTTCATTTAATCTGAGTGCCGGCTGAGTTGTATCTTTATATATCAAATATATATATATATATATATATATATATATATATATATATATATATATATATATATATCCAGCAAGCAGGCACACCATATTTGAGGCACCAAACACAGCGCTGCATATCCTGATCGGATATTTAGCAAAGTAAACTGCGGCACTCCAGCGGACTTTCAAAAAAATTCCAGGACACTGGTGTGATAGATATATATATATATATATATATATATATATTTTATATGTGTGTATAAAAATATATGTTAACATAAGACACTCACACACACATACCTGGGGAGCACCAATTTCCACACTCCTCCGTGCTGACTAGAGCTCCCTGCAGCAGCTTCTGTGATTGCGGTAGCGGTTGCGATCGCGGTTTGCATTGAGACGGACACACAGCTGTCTCAGTCTCTGGAAAAAAGAATTTAGCTGCTCAGGGGGGGGGGTTTCTGGGTACTCAGAAACCCCCCCTGCGTGCACCACTGATTTTCTGGTACAGCATGTCTGGGAGACTCAGGATATTCTGAGAGTTCTCCTGGGCTTCTGGAAGAGGAGGCCACTCTCCCACTTCTATAGTGACTCTCTGCACTGCACAGCAGGGGAGTGTCCATGATAACACAAATCGCACTAGTACGCCACCTACATTTGCCCCATGATCCTCCTCTGCAGGATCTCCTAGAGGAGAGGTAACATGCTAGCAAGTGTGCATAATATGCTGCTCAGTCTCGATTTGTTTTATTGTCTTATGCCTTAAGTCAGTCTTTCCCAAACTCGCTTCTCAGGGCACCCTAACAGTCCAGGTTTTAAGAATATCCATAATTGAGCACAGATGGTTAAATCAAGTCAACCGAGGTACTAATTAAAGGGGACATTTACTAAGCAGTGATAAGAGCAGAGAAGTGAGCCAGTTGAGAAGTTGCCCATGGCAACCAATCAGCACTGGAGTAACTTCTATAATTTGCATACTATAAAATGATACAGAGGTGCTGATTGGTTGATGGGGCCACTTCCCCACTGGCTCACTTCTCCGCTCTTCTCACCGCTTAGTAAATGTCCCCCATAGTTACCTATTCTCAAGAATGGATATACTTAAAACCTGTACTATTAGATGGTAAATGAAACAGGAAACTTAAAAGACATTGGTAATACCTTTAACCACTTAACATCACATGCAACTATGCTAGTTAATTGGTGAAGTTAATTGGTGCACCTCAGAGTGTAAAAATAAACTCGTTCATGGGCCAAATCAGAATTTATAGTAGCTAGTAATGTCCTCCATCTGGCCAGCGCCTCCCAGTGACCGATATGAGCTTTGCGCCTTTGCTAACAGCGCCAAATCCATGCACTACCCAGTAAATCTGGGCACCGGTACTGTGCGTTTTTTTTGCATTTGCGTTTTTTAAGTGACCTTAGTTGTTTGTTGTCGTTGGATACACAACAAAGCTGTTTTCAATATACAACCGTATGCCAAGCACACAACAAAAAAATACACAACTCTTATTCTGATAATAATAATACATTGTTTCAGAGCACAGTAGGATACCAGAAAAACAATTGTTGCAGCACCGTGTTACAGCCATACACTTACATCTCCATGTATGTGGAGATTTGTAACAAGAAATGCTTTTATCAGAATCCTGATTAATTCCACATGCAAGTATTGGTCTCATCGCACCTGCGACTAGTTTTTTGCAATGCATGTGAACATTAGCGGGCACGTGCAAATAGGAATTACATTATGCGCTCGTGGGTGTGACTATTCGCTCCCAGGTGCACAAAGTCGCTGCTGCGATGTGTGAGCACGTCCAAACGCATCACAAAAACGATGAGGGGGTTCTATATCTGTGTTGGCAATAGAGAAAATAAAATTTAAAAAGTTCCATTTAATGTGTGTACAGCAGATTGTTACTAAGCATTGTATAATATCTAGTTATTGTACCGAGCAGATACTCAGTGGTGTCTTATCTGGTTGCAGGTCACATAGAGCAACAATGTATTGTATGTATTCCATAGTACCAAGATTGCTATGTAATAGAGAAGCTCATTATGGAGGAGATGTATCAAGCCTTGCTCAAAGCAACCAACTGTCATTTATCTAGCACAGTCTTTGAAATGACAGATGTTAAATGGGTGCTTTGGGCCCTTCTCTACTTTATCTCTCTTCAATGCTTGATATATATAAGTACATGAACATTGACGTCCCTCACACCACCTGGAATCTCCCTGAGACGTGTTAAAGTCTGACCTTGATCTTTCTGATTGTAGACCTGATGGTGGACTTTCCCGATGAACACTCTATAATGACCTATGTGACACAGTTCCTTGAGCATTTTCCAGAACTCAACTCGGTGAGTTTATATAACAAATTGTTTGTTGTTTTTCCCCCCTATGTGTTGTCACAAGCTTTATTCTTGTAGAAGAACTCCAACCATAATACTAGATAGTTGCCCGATACTTTTGAAACCCCTAAGTTGTTAAATGTTTGCAGAGTGCTCAATCCTGCTCTACACTACCAGCATATTCTCTTATGCTATTGCCTGGAGAAAGTAGAATGTAGGTGAAGTGGCGCCAAGTAAGAGGTACTAATTATCCGGGTCCAAGCTTGTTGGAGGGGCCGGGTCTGCACTTCCCCATCACCCCTCCCTCTTACCTGTCATCCAGCCGACGCCTCTCTCCCTAGCCCAGCACACGCTACTGTGCTGGTCTGTGGTGAGTCAATGGAGGCTGCAGCCACTGAGTGCAGCAGTCTCCAGCTGCCTGCAGGTATGGGGGGGGGGGGGGGTAGTTATACCACTGATCACCCCCCCGCCCGACATTACCGGGACCCGGTAATCTCTCTACAGCCATGTGTAGGTGTGTGCAGTTAGTGTCAGGGAAGATACTATAACTGGTCTAGTACAGGTGTCACTACCTGCACATGGCAGAGGATTCAAAGACCAGACTCTGTGGCTTTGCTAGTGGGTGGGGGGACGTTAATATATGGCTATATAACTTCTCCGAACAGTAGATATATGGGCTATACTGTATATCTAAAACACAACAAGCAGCACTCACAGGTCCATGTAATAAAGGACAGATGTCACACCAGGTCTACAGATGTGCCCAGGTAAATCTTGCAAATTAGTTGGGGTTAATGCGACTCATTTGCCACGAATAGTGTGCCACGACTATTCACGGGCATATGCTTACTCATCTGCTCCATTGAAATCAATGGAGCGGTCGCGCACTGCGGGAAGCTGTGCATAATCAATGAGCGAGGACATACCTGTACATCTAAATGTTCCTAGTGGTCCTTTTCTGCAGGTCCTGTCTTACTGTATTCTCTATCTCTCCCACCTGCAGGATGACTTTACAAACCAGACTGAAGAGGCTCCACTAGAAATTACGTATGTACATTATAAGGACGGTCCAACAGAGGAAGAGGGAACAATTTTTACAGTGAATAAAGATGAGGATAAGGACTATTCAATGGAGTTTGAGACCAGACCTCTGACACCCCCAGAGACCCATGACTATGCTGCAGTAGATATTCCGTACGACAGCAAGCCCATATCTGAGGCAAGGGTAAAGAATCCCTTCCAGGTCTCAGCGGAGATGAAACGAGGCCCAGTACTGCATACAGCGGCTGGTTTCAAAAGTAACCATGTTTCACGACAACTACAAATGTCTCCAACCAGATCTAGTTTATCTGTGAAAAGTCCTGACCGTCCTGGTACAAGTGAAAACCGTGAAGACCGAAATGGAGAAGCTGCTATTCATCACACTGACTCCATGGAGGACAATAGACCCAACTCTACTTTTGTTGGACCCAAAGGACCGCAATACATGCTGTCTCACATCCACAACTCTAGCAACTCTTCATCATCATTTTCATCCATTTCTGACAAGGAACCCAGTGATCAAAAACAAAAGTATCAGGCTGACAATGGCACAGCACAGCCAACACTCAAGGCCAATCACAATGATCCACTGCCATCATATAAGGTCAGTGAAGAGGATGATGCCTTCAAATATGTCTTGCATTCACCCAAAGATAGTTCAAGAGGTGATCACAAAAAACAGATGACTGTCTTCCAGGCGTATAAAGCAAGCACTGAAGACCAGCCCGACCACAAAAGTCATCATCTGACTTCCAATGTAGACAGTGGACTAGAGGAAACAGATGAGACGGATAGCACAAGTCCCCCAAAGATTTCTGTCATCCCTCATGACTTATTTTACTATCCCCATTACAGTGTCCCCATCGCAGATGTCTTACAAGCCTTTGCCGACACCAGTCCAGATAGCAGCATTAAGAAGACTAGGGCATTTGATGATACATCTGAGGGCTTTACAGATGACACTGACTCATTCAGTGGACACTACTTAGACACCGAGACAGCAGAAAATGGAATCTCAGAAGCAGAATCTCCATTAACAGTAGGTCTGGATGGCTCTGCATGGGATCTGAGGTTCGAAAAGACTAGTTCACCAGAATGCCCAGTGGGATTACTATCTAATGGATCAATACCCCAACCTATCCATGACCTACAGAACAGCAATGTATCCTTCGATCCTGGTTACAGCAAACCCTATCAGGTATAGTATCTCAGTTTATACCATCATTTTATTTTAGTTTATATTGAATATATATTTTCTTAATTAAATTAATATGTATTCAGAATACTACAAAGACCAAAAACAATAAGGTCCAAATGTACTAAGCCTTGGAGAGCGATAAAGTGGAAGGAGATATACTACCTACCAATCGGCTCCTTTCATTTTGCAAAACAGCCTGTAACATGACAGTAGGAGCCGACTGGCTAGTACTTTATCTCTCTCCACTTTATTACTAACTAAGGCTTATTACATCTCCCCCTAATTGTCTATACCAGCTAAGAACTCTGTTATCACTTTAAATATTTGTGGAGTTGGAAGTTAATGCGATTTGTAATCTAAATTGTGTGTTTTCCAAATGTGCAGCAGAAATATTTCTGTACTCTGTGGCCACTGGGACACATTTTGCACAGATGACGCCTTCTGCTTAGAGGCAGAGCAGAGGTCGTAGGGGGTTGTAGGGGGCATGTGAGGGCATATCTGAGCTGATGCGGATGCTGCATATGTTCCAGCCAGAAGGTGCACCACTTGTGGGTTCTTGGCCCCTTACTGCAAAATATGAATTGATGATGATGAGGGTTGTCCATCACTTCTATAGGCAGAATCTCCCCCCATTCATACTATTACTATTAGCAGTGTGGCTGCTGTGATCGGGTAGCCGTTGATTTACCGACGGACACAATACCAACTGTCACAATATCGACAGCCGAAATGTCGGTATTCTGACTGTCGGCATTTTGAACATGTTGGCATAATGAATGTCTGTATTTTGACCATGTTGGTATTTTGACTGTAGGTCAATGCCTGTCGGGATTATGACCGTCGGTATTCTGTCCATCTGTAAATCATACTGAACCCACGTGATCTATTCACATTATTGGCATTCCGTTTCGTCCAAGGATGCAACTTGTTCTGGGCAACTTTCCAGGCAGAGTGGCTCTCTTGTCGCTGGGCCAAGTCATTCCCTACAAGAACCCCACTGCCCAAACTCCTTATCAGTCCAACGTCCAGTGGCACCAACAAATACGAAGACGGACTGTAGGAATCTCTGGCCACCATTCCATGGAACGTTCACTCGACGGTTAGGAAGAATCTTCCTTACTTCCGCTAACTCTGGCCTTACAAGGGTGATAGCTGCTGTATATTTATTTATTAACAGTTTTTTATATAGCGCAGCAAATTCCGTTGCACTTTACAACTGGACACAATGAGAAGACAAAACTGGGTAAAAACAAACAGTCATAGAAGTAGGAGGGCCCTGCTCGCAAGCTTACAATCTATGGATAGTCACACAGTCTTTGTGCCTTCCAACCATCCACCTATACTGGCTGCATACATTTGTTTAACAGGCGTCTGGATCACTTATGCTTTTTCCCCATAACCTTACCTTTCGATGCCCAAATCGTGCAGCCTCAATTTTCCCGGAGATTTGTGAACACGCAGTACAGAAATCTCAGGGAACATAGGGGGTCATTCCGAGTTGATCGCACATAGCAACTTTTTGCTGCTCGTGCGGTCAACTAGACGCCGCCTATGGGGGAGTGTATTTTAGCATAGCAGGGCTGCGATCGCTTGTGCAGCCCTGCTATGCTAAAAAAGTTTCCTGCAAAACAAGACTAGCTCTGCAGTTACTTACCGTGTGCGATGGATCCAGCGATGAAGGTCCCGAAATTGACAGCAGATAACCGCCCTCCAAACGCCTGTGTTTGGATTTCCACGCCTGGAAAATGGTGAGTATCCGCCCCGAAACGCCTCCCCGCTGTCAATCTTCTTGCGATCGCACTAGCGATCACTTTCTTCTCTCTTCTGGTCGTTGCCCGTCACCGGGCAACAACACGCATGCGCAGTTCTGACCCGTTTGCACCACAGCGAAGAACCGGTCGAATGACACCCATGGTGTGGGCACCATGTTCCTGGAGACCCTCACATGCACAGTGGACTCTGGCACAGTGTCAGAGTCTATTCGCATTTTCGCCATGGAGAGAGTAGGGGCTCGCACAGAGGCAACACACAGACCCCTACTTCTCTTAATATGCCCCTGATGCAGTGTGACAGCGTAGACATAAATAATAAAGTCGCATTACACTTTCTGTACAAATATAATAATGCAATGCATAGTTATATACATAAAAGAGTATATTGTCTTTTGACATTTATTTATAAATGTGAAAGTTGCATTTTGAGTTCAAAATGAAATGAAATGCACACATCTGTTATGTTCCCTTTAAAAATTCAATGGTAATCTTCTTTCCTGAAGCTGGAGGGGTCAGTACACAATCAGCCAATCAGAAGTGGCTAAACACTTAAGATTTACTAACAATCTTCTGATTGAGCGACTGATACATTTCTGTGGTCTGGATGGCACAGTCCTAAGCTGGTTCAAATAATTTCTCACAGGCAGGTCACAGAGAGTATCATCTGGATTATACTCATCACCACCAGTGCCATTGCCATGTGGTGTTCCATAAGGTTCTATACTATCCCCCATGCTTTTTGCAGTATACATGCTCCCATTGGGCAAAATAATATGGCGCCATGGCCTGGTCTACCACTGCTATGCAGATGACACACAACTGTACTTGTCCTTTGCTCCGGGCACTGATAACCCAATAGCAACCCTAAATGGCTCTCTAGCTGAGCTACAGGAGTGGATGAGTGCCAGTTGGCTGCGACTGAACCCGGATAAAACAGAGGTCCTTATGATACGACCGCAACATCAAAGGACAAGACTGCAGCATAGCCAACCAACTGAACTTACACTCGGGAATTCAGAATTACAGACCGCTGATCGTGTGCGGAATCTTGGCGTTATCCTGGATGGTGGCTTGACACTTAAACATCAGATATCAGCCACAATCAAATCCTCATTCTTTCACCTGAGGAACATAGCCAGAATCAAGCACTGAATTCCCTCAGATGATATGCCAAAGGTCATACATGCATTTGTATCATCTCGATTAGACTGCTGTAATGCCTCTACCTTGGTCTCCCAGCAAAAGAATTGCAACGCTTACAGCTGGTACAAAACACAGCTGCCAGGCTGTTAACCAACCAGCCCCGTTCTAACCACATAACACCCATACTCAACTCCCTTCACTGGCTGCCTGTAAGATGGCGAATCATCTTCAAGATTGGCTTACTGAGTTTCAAAGCATTACATGACCAGGGTCCAAGGTACCTGAAACAGCTTCTGACCCCATACTGCCCCACTCGATTACTGCGATCTGTAGATGAAGGACTTTTAGCAGTACCTAGAATCTCCCGTAATTCATCTGGGGGTCGAGCTTTTAGTCATGCGGCTCCCACTCTATGGAACTCACTTCCCCGCACAGTGCGAGAGGCCCCAACTATAGAATCCTTTAAAAGTAGACTCAAGACTTTCCTGTTTACTCAAGCATTTCCATAATGTTCCTATTAGTATCTTCATGCATCTGTATTTTATGAAAATGTACTTCATTATTTTCTGTACTATATTATGCTATGTATCTGTTAAGCTCCTTGAGTCCTATTGGAGAAAGAGCGCTATATAAATAAAATTATTATTATTATTATTATTATTATTATTATTATTATTTATTTACGTTATCTTTTATATTCATTCCTTAATATTTGCATCCGGCAAATACAGAATTATATAATTAGAGACCATGGAATATTAATTCTCTAGAAATGTACATAATGTCTTTGTTTTGCATGATATCAGGGGGTTGGACGCAATGAAAGTCCAAAGAAGAGCCTGGAGGAGAAGGCAACAAGTAGAAAAGGTTTAATTAATAAAAAAGCAGAAATAGAAGATGAGGGTCTCCTGGAAAGTGACAAGGCAGCGAATCTCACTGCAGAAATCCAGGAGAGGAAGCTCAAAGATCTCCGTTTTTCAAGGTAACATTGTCCTCTGCATATCTGTCCTCATGACGTGACTCTTATCCTGAGACCTACATTATTGTAGTAGATCTACAGTAAAATAGCACAAATGGAACATATGCCGCTAAGAAAAAACAAAGGTATATTGGCTGTTATACAGAGAAACCATTCGCATATCGGTTTTCATATATCTTAACTGTACTAGACTACAAGATCATGTGAGCTCTAATAGACATGAATTATTGTTATGGAGACAAGCAGAACCCCAGAGCCAGCCCCGGGCATAGGCAGCATAGGCAAATGCCTAGGGTCAACTGGAAAAGCCATCTGCATATGAAATGCTACGTTACAGTGTCAGTGGAAAACACTGTAGTGTAGCATTTCGTAGTAGATACAGCCGCAGTTGCACACAGAATATAGGCATGCTGCATATATTTTTAATCAGCATAGTCTGATTGTGCGCTTTAGTCACATAGCGATGCTGATAAGCAGTGACGGACTTTGCCTATGAGCTGCAGGACTGCAGCCTCCCCAGTAAAATCCGCCACTTCAGTGAGCTCAGCTGAGCCAGTTGCAGTCTGTGTGCAATGGCTCAGTGGCTTCACTGTGACTGGCAGTGACTTTCTGTTGGTAGTCCTACCTGCCAGTCACCTGCAGGACAGGCAATCCCATCGAAGTGTTTCCTCCCTCGGGGACTGCCAGACTGGGCTGCAACTCCCTACCAGTTCGTTAGCCTAATGTGCCTTTTATGGGCTGCAGTCAATGCAGTCCATAGAAGCCGGGGGTTTGCACATGCACACTCAAGCCACTGGAGAGAGAGGAGAGAGCCTGCACAATGGATCTGGCAGGCGCCGGCTCTCTCCTCTCAGCGGCAGCCCCTCTGTCCAACTGTCCAAAAAAGGTAGGAGCCGCTGCTGCAAATAAGACACATTTCACGGAAAAGCTGCAGACTCTCGGCATTAGTAAACTCGCTTGGGACTAGACGCGACTAGAAGGGCTGCTTAACATGACTGCAGCAATGATGAGGGAGGACACATCTGTATGTAAATCATCCACATAAAGTAAAGCAGTTTTTTGTTTTGTTGCAGAGACATCCAGAGCGATCCCCACGTGTACAAGAGGAGGGAGCTGAACATCTGCGAGCAGTTGGTTAGTAGCATTGCAGAGACGTCCAAGTCATGCAGAGCTGGGTTTTAGGGCTTATTGGACCTTTGATTTTCAGGGTATACCTGTGTTTGATGTGGTGCATGGCCATGCACTCGCTGCATGGAGAACCTGTAGTATACATCCCCAGAAGAGGTGGCTCCTGAAAGATGATTGTTGGTTTCACAACTGTTTATGGGAACTGGCACAATTCTAGTTTAAAGGCAAAACCAAATCATGGTCTAGTACATCTCGCCCTGAGTGCTTATATGCTCCAGGTCCCCAGCTTCTGAGGGGCTCCGTGGACCTAACTTTAGTCTACATTTAGTCTATGTTCATTGGTGTGATAACGTTATTTGGTAATCCCCGAGCATTGTCAATTTAAATCCAATTCTGTAAGCACATTGCAGTCCTCTTGTTGATTTTTGTTGTGAGTAAATTAAAACACAAAGTGTTTATGTTCTTTTGCCAGAACTCTGGAGCTCTTCAAAGCACCAGCGAGGATGGAGACCAACCTTCACAACTCAGGTGACTTGTTGTCTACATACATGACAGATCAACTTGGCATTAAACCAAAACTATCCATCAAATCATATTTTTTATTGGATCTCTGGACCATATTACAGGCTATTCTATTAGATATACTGTGTCCTCATACTTTTTTGGCTGCAATCACGCCAAACTGCCCCTCTTGGCATGCCAGGTCGTGTTAGAATCTATTAGCATCGGGCGTCTTTTATGCTTTTTTTGTCGAAAATGTGTTTTATAATGCGTCATCTTATTATTATGCGTCACAACACAATGCGACTAGGACGCAGGATTAATTTGATATGACACTAGTATATTGTGTGTGACTGAGTCTCTGAATTTGTACATAAAGTGCTACAATGTATCAGCCGCAGTTCTGTTCTGCTTCGCATACAGACTCAGTCACACACAATATACAAGTGTCATATCAAAATAATCAGCAAAGTCTAATCGTGCATCCTGGCCGGATTGCATTGTGAATAAATGCATTTTCTGCAACAACAAAAAAAAAGAGATGTCTGACGTTAGCAGAGTTGCCCAGGTCCTTGGCTCACTCACGCCAGTACCCTGGCACTGCATGGTGTATTGAGGCTAGATGTATGAGGACGCATCTGTAGGCAGAGTTTATGTTTCTAGAAATATTCAGTCACATACCTTGGCATAAATTAACCCTTTACCCTGTATATTTGCATTTACTATAAGGTAACAGCTCATGAATTCACCCCAGAAAGGCAGCAGACCCCAGTTAGTAGAAAGATGATACCCCAGCCATTACTACTGCATCTTACACCCAGAAGATAGCTGACAGCTGCAGGGGACAGGAGCATTACAGAGCGTTTAACTAGTTTTAAAAAATAAGGTTAGGTCGCTCCCTTACAGGATAGCGCTCAGGTTAACTGGAGCTCCTGTGGAGGATGACTAACCTCCTTCAGAAACAATGGAATGAGAAGGCTCCTCTGATTACTGGTGGTCCCTAATACTGTACTTTATCTAAGTTAGCTCTCAATTTGGATATATTTGTTAGGTGTCATTATCATGTGGCATTATATTATATGACCCGGAAGGGCTGTTATTATTATCAGTGCTGAGGATGGGTCTGCGGTGCGGTTCCCCCTGGATTGGAGTGGCCGGGCTGCTGTGGAGTAGCACACTATAATAGTTATGAGGCACCGCCTTTAACACTTTCATTAATCCTTTAGGTCTTTTAATTACACCTTCACTAGTATATCACTTTTTGTATCTAGATTTTGCTTTCCTTTTATTAACACATGCTAACACTTTACCCTCTCACATGTGTGCTACCCCTGTGCCAGCTTGTGGGGTTCTGTGGCCCAGACTTAAATACAGTATTAGGGACCACCAGTAATCAGGGAAGCCTTGTCGGGGCCTGGTGGCTTGCCATATATTTGCAAATATATGTAACTAAGACCTCTGGATTTCTATTACAGGTTGAGTATCCCATATCCAAATATTCCGAAATACGGAATATTCCAAAATACGGACTTTTTTGAGTGAGACTGAGATAGTGAAACCTTTGTTTTTTGATGGCTCAATGTACACAAACTTTGTTTAATACTCAAAGTTATTAAAAATACTGTATTAAATGACCTTCAGGCTGTGTGCATAAGGTGTATATGAAACATAAATGAATTGTGTGAATGTAGACACACTTTGTTTAATGCACAAAGTTATAAAAAATATTGGCTAAAATTATCTTCTGGCTGTGTGTATAAGGTGTATATGTAACATAAATGCATTCTGTGCTTAGATTTAGGTCCCATCACCATGATATCTCATTATGGTAAGCAATTATTCCAAAATACGGAAAAATCCGATATCCAAAATTCCTCTGGTCCCAAGCATTTTGGATAAGGGATACTCAACCTGTATATGTCGTTTTTCACGTCATGTTACCAATATAGTTTATGTGCTGGGGGACACCGGTGGTTAATCCACATTCTGTCTCTTGCTTAGAATTATCCCTCCCTTTCAAGTACCTGAAGTATGTTGCCAAATTGATATGAGCAACTTACATTCTGTTAAACAAGTAATGAGACTGAGTAGAGCAACAATCACGGCATTATTGCAGAAATATTACATTCTATTAACATAAAAACAATGCACAGTGTAAAATATGCAGATGCAATAATATCAAATTACCTGATAAACACAATCACATTGATCACTGCAAACATTTTCTAAATACAAAAATACTTTATGTTCTGAATGTGATTTGGAGTTGCCTAAGAGTGAAGAACTTTAGTGTCTAAAGCTTGGATTTAGGGAGACAGCTACAGCCCTCCCCGATGTCCCTTGCCTATTGGACACGGTATCCATTCTGCCTTTGTTTAGCCGTTATTATACCAGTGTATTTGATGAGAGAATCATAAGCTACAACATGGCTAAACAAGCCTACTGTTTCTTGTATAACTAACGCGTTAACTGTTCTTCCCTGCAGGAAAGAAGGGGATGGCAATACAGCCCCATTGGAAAGAATGGCTGATGGATCTAGACTTTCATTTTTGAACAAACAGCTACCCGACATGTACTACATGGTCGTCCTGCTCTGGCTCCTTTGCTACTGCTTCCTGATCCTCCCGGAGTTGGATATGAGCAAAGTTAAATTTTTGGCATACAACAATTAAATGCTGCCGCATAATTAGGAGATGTCGCATGATTTCAGATGGGCACGTATTTATCTTGAAAATGTTCTCCAGCAATAATGTAACCTGCTGATGCTCATGTCTTTATAATAGCACATAGCTAAGCAGGTATGGTACATCAGTAACCAAAATAATAACATTTTGTGCCTTTGTGCAAAGAAACGCGTTTCGTCGCACCTTAACCCTTCTCCCTGACTCAGTCAGTTCCTGTAACCTAAAAGCTAACCTAGATGCTTCCTGGGCTTCTGCTATCTATAGGTGGTTATCTTATTTTATGTCACAACTCAACGACGTCTTCCTGACCTTTAGACTTTTTTGGCAGAAGGACCAATCAATTTATTGAAACATAAATTGGTAAATAATTGGATAGTGATAGTCATTGAAAGACACATTGATATTAGAACTCGAGCTCCGAGGACAGGCATCCTTGAACTGGTTCATTTTAATTGTCTCCTGCTCACTTCGGTCTCATGGCACATGATCAATATGTGAAGTAACCTTAAAAATCACACTAAACACATGAAATGTTGACATTAAAAAATAAAATAAAGGAAATTGACATACTTCAGTAGTAACCAGACATTCTACTGCAGCTGTATAAAGTATAAAACGCCCCCCTACTCCATTATAGATAGCTGTCATGTAGGAAATGCAAAGGTATGAAACCGCACAGTAATTGCTGTTTGTGACGTCATGCACCTCATTTTGCACCAATGTAGGGCAAGATGGCAGCACTTGTGAAGATGCAGATTTTGTACCAAATGGTTGGAGGAGATCAAGGGGGTGATTCCGACTTGATCGTAGCTGTGCAGTTCTGGCTTGATCGCTGTGCTGCGAAGAACTGCAGCGAGCGTTCAGGTCAGAATGACCCCCCCCAAGATACTTAAGATCAGATTGTGTTCCTGTATATTGGGATATGTAATTATATAATTTAATGGGATGCAGGAAATCATGTTTCTAGCTGACCAATGAAATAATAGGGGAAAAGTGGCCCCTGTAACAAATGGTCTTGATACCCTATTGCTCCGATGACTAATGTATGACATATATGAGGATAAACCTATTTGTATGTTAGAAACACAATGCAAAAATAAAGTGAAATGAATGTAGGGGAGGATCCTAAAGGGGAAGCAGACTGTACTTTGATGTGGTATTTTTACTATATCCACCCAGTGCATTGTGCAGTGCAACCGCCAAGTCACAAAGTTATGCAGATTGTTCTCCCCAGGACTGTTCCCTAGTCCATAGAATGGGTGTGTAGTTCTGCAGAACACGTCTGTAGGCTGTCAGGCACTCTCAGTCCGCTCTGTTAGACTAGCATCCCTCTTGTGACATAACTTACTCCCACAGAAGTGAAAGAGAGCATACTGGACACACTATCTATAGTATAAAACTCCAGTTATTGTATAAACACCATTGCAGGCAGCATTGTTTTATGTATAATAAGGGAGTACATTTAAATTGTCGGCTGTCGGGATCCCGGCGTTAAATTGCTGGCTGTCAGGATCCCGGCGTTCAGGATACTGATGACGGGTCTCGATAGCTGGCAATGCCAGCAGCCGGAATACCCACGAAACAGGGCTGTTGCCACTCGTGGGTGTCCACGACACACATAGAGCAGGGATAGAACCTGTGGCTCGCGCAGCGAGCCTCAGTGCCCGCAGCGTGGAGAGTGCAGCGAGCCCGCAAAGGGACTCTTTGCGCTCTATCCGCTGCTGGCATACAGGCGGCCGGGATGCCGCTGTTGGTATACTGATGACCGAAATCCCGGCTGCCGGTAAATCCTACTCAACCCAATAGCAGCAAAATGTAAAAGAAGCTATAGAACTTACAAAAAATAGATGGTAGGGTGTCATATATTGACGCTAAATATATACTGAACCCATGACTTGAATCAATAAATAAACTTCATAGCTATAGAGCAATGATCAGCAAAGTTGTAGATATTCAAGTACTGGTAACACAGTACCGGATAATCGGGTCAGAAAAGAAGTTACCCTCACATAAAGCTCTTAGGGCAGATTTATTAAGCTCGGTGAAGTGATAAATTGGAAGGTGATAAAGTACCAGCCAATCAGATCCTAACTAACATGTATTTGAAAAATGACAGTTAGGAGCTGACTGGCTGGTCCTTTACCACCTTCCAATTTATCACTTTACCGAGCTTAATAAATCTGCCCCTTAGTTTTCATCTTTTATCCTGAACACGTAATCCTCACCGATGGAAGCTGCCAGTGACGTGTCCTAAAGTGTTCTCGCATTTCTCATCACCTTTTTCTTGCTCTGGCGCCAAAAAAGAGCTAAAGACTCGGGACCATTTTTTTATCTTTTTTAAATCTATGTTGTGTTATTAATGTATCTGAAGCCATGGACAGTACGGAATTCTGTGTATATAAGAGTATGTTATATAATAAAATGTTATGTATATTCCACACCTTCTATTAAGTCTGGCAGGGCCACAAGCAAGGTCGAGTGTGTACAAAGAGTCTCTGTAGTCTGGACCTGTCACCTACAAGGACATCCAGATTGTAAATGGAACCAATATTGGTAACAAAGCAGCCCTATCAATTCTCTATGACCTAGTTGAATCACTCACAGAGGCATGAGGTGCAGCGTGCCTCATGCCACACAAAGGTCACTGTTTTCTAGGGAATGAGTAGATTGATTGGTGAATGGTCCATTTTAAGCAGACACAGAGTTTATTATATCTGTGCAGGAAGAAGAGTTATTTATTGATACTGTACATTTTCAGGGTATATGTAGAGCAGCTGAGAGGTGTACAGTGCTATTTTTCTACAATAAGGGGCTGACAATAACTTTTTGTATAACAGATTAAAATGTTTTTGTAAAGTAAGCAGAAAATGTAAAAAGAGTGGTATCACCGAACCTACTGGCAGTGTTAGCAGTGCGTTATATTGTTCCCTGGTTTAATGACAAACATTTTCTTCACTGCAAAATTTAAATGGTTGTGTCACCACATTCATGATGTATCTTTTGCTAGCGTGAACATATTTTCTTTGATATGGTGTAGTACCATCTCACAGCCTGCAGGTGGAGCACCATGTGATTACTGCATGTAGATTGGTTTGGTTGCAATCTATATATATAAATGTGAAACCCCTGACTGACTGACTCTTCACTAATTCTCTTACTTCTCGATATGTTAGAAAGATTAAATGTAACATAGGTATTCTGCAGGTGGAAAATTGGAAAACTATGTAATTACAATTTTAATATACCTCCCCTAAGGGGATGAAAGGGGTTTGACATAATGATGTCATTACCGATGCGTGGCTTATGTTGCATGAACGATAATGCCCAAACGGCAATTGGATCAAAATTTAGATGGCATCTCCAGTATCTAGAATTTAATAAACTATAAAAATGGTCCTGTCGCTTTTTACCATATCTGCTACGGGTGCTCCTCTGGTAATGCCAAGAACCATGGATTAATATTTACTTACATTAAGACGTCTCAGATTTACATCTCTATAGATTTACCACATTTTTAACACTCATTTATATTTACAACCGTGAAAATTAGAAACTCCCATGCGAAGAATGTGTAGAATTATATTTATAGCATTGATATACAGTGCACCATGAGCTTTCATGTAATTTTAAGCAATAGGTTGACCATTACTAATCAATGGTTTTTAACTATCGAGGTGAAACTATCAGCGGTTCAGGTCTGCTCTTGTGTAATGAACGGTGACTGCAGCCACACATGCGCAATTCAGAAAAGCAATGGGCTTTTACCATCGGACCTTCATCATTGGTGGTAAAAACATTGACCATTGGGAAGAAACCATCGATAGTTGCTAACCATTAACGGTCACTTTCCAATCCTAAACTAGAGGGGGTGTAGCTCCTAATGGGGCCCAGCTCTCAAAACAGAGGCACCAAAGATGCTAGAATGCCATAGCCAGGGACATACACAAGTTGTAGTCTGAGGTAAGGCAATGCATTTCCGCCTCTTCATTTTTGTGGGATGATATTATTCTCCCATGTGCAATGAAGGAGAAACTCTCACATTCATTTATATTTTACAGTGCTACTTGGGACTCTTAAAGTCGTTATTACTTTGCTAGATGGAGGGAGATCAGACGAAGAGTCCTTACTACTATGCTAGATGGAGGGAGATCAGCCAGAGGGTCCTTACTACTATGCAAGATGGAGGGAGATCAGACGGAGAGTCCTTACTACTATGCTAGATGGAGGGAGATCAGACGGAGAGTCCTTACTACTATGCTAGATGGGGGGAGATCAGACGGAGAGTCCTTATTACTATGCTAGATGGAGGGAGATCAGTCGGAGAGTGCTTGTTACTATGCTAGATGGAGGGAGATCAGCCGGAGAGTCTTTACTACTATGCTAGATGGGGGGAGATCAGACGGAGAGTCCTTATTACTATGCTAGATGGAGGGAGATCAGTCGGAGAGTGCTTGTTACTATGCTAGATGGAGGGAGATCAGCCGGAGAGTGCTTATTACTATGCTAGATGGAGGGAGATCAGACGGAGAGTCCTTACTACTATGCTAGATGGAGGGAGATCAGACGGAGAGTCCTTATTACTATGCTAGATGGAGGGATATCAGACGGAGAGTCCTTACTACTATGCTAGATGGAGGGAGATCAGACGGAGAGTCCTTATTACTATGCTAGATGGAGGGAGATCAGACGGAGAGTCCTTACTACTATGCTAGATGGAGGGAGATCAGACGGAGGGTCCTTACTACTATGCTAGATGGAGGGAGATCAGACGGAGAGTCCTTACTACTATGCTAGATGGAGGGAGATCAGTCGGAGGGTCCTTACTACTATGCTAGATGGAGGGAGATCAGCTGGAGGGTCCTTATTACTATGCTAGATGGAGGGAGATCAGCCGGAGGGTCCTTATTACTATGCTAGATGGAGGGAGATCAGTCGGAGAGTCCTTACTACTATGCTAGATGGAGGGAGATCAGACGGAGAGTCCTTACTACTATGCTAGATGGAGGGAGATCAGACGGAGAGTCCTTATTACTATGCTAGATGGAGGGAGATCAGCCGGAGGGTCCTTATTACTATGCTAGATGGAGGGAGATCAGCCGGAGGGTCCTTATTACTATGCTAGATGGAGGGAGATCAGCCGGAGGGTCCTTATTACTATGCTAGATGGAGGGAGATCAGCCGGAGGGTCCTTATTACTATGCTAGATGGAGGGAGATCAGTCGGAGAGTCCTTACTACTATGCTAGATGGAGGGAGATCAGTCGGAGAGTCCTTACTACTATGCTACATGGAGGGAGATCAGACGGAGAGTCCTTATTACTATGCTAGATGGAGGGAGATCAGCCGGTGGGTCCTTATTACTATGCTAGATGGAGGGAGATCAGCTGGTGGGTCCTTATTACTATGCTAGATGGAGGGAGATCAGTCGGAGAGTCCTTACTACTATGCTAGATGGAGGGAGATCAGTCGGAGAGTCCTTACTACTATGCTACATGGAGGGAGATCAGACGGAGAGTCCTTATTACTATGCTAGATGGAGGGAGATCAGTCGGAGGGTCCTTACTACTATGCTAGATGGAGGGAGATCAGTCGGAGAGTGCTTATTACTATGCTAGATGGAGGGAGATCAGACGGAGAGTCCTTACTACTATGCTAGATGGAGGGAGATCAGTCGGAGAGTGCTTATTACTATGCTAGATGGAGGGAGATCAGACGGAGAGTCCTTACTACTATGCTAGATGGAGGGAGATCAGTCGGAGAGTGCTTATTACTATGCTAGATGGAGGGAGAGTCCTTATCACTTTGCTAGATAGATGGAGATCAGACGGAGAGCCCTTATTACTTTGCTAGATAGATGGAGAGCCATCATCACTAAGCATTCTGGAGCTTGGCCCCGGCAGCTATCGCCATGTTTAGAAGGTGTTACCCTATTGTAGCCTATAGGCTACACTCCGCAGATTTTTTAGAGAGAGGGATCCCTCACCTCTGCTGCCCACTCGCACGTGTACCTTCCGACATTGGCGCATTTGAAACTGGCCAAAATAGAAAGTAAAATGATTGTTTACTTGTACTGATCGCCGTATCAGGCTCCTATTATACTGCGGATCAGTCCCTTTCACCATGTGGCACAAGTTAAGGATCTGAAGTTGGGGGGTTTGGATGGAGGAACATCAGGCTGAGACACAAACGCTGCCAATTTGTATTCATCACCATTGAGTAATACTATACAAGACATTTTTAGTGAATGAGTTTACACGCCTCACTGCCAAAAGGTTTCGCAAACGAGGTTCTAGAGCACAGTGTTTTTTTAGTTTTGTTTTTCTTAGTGAGACTATGGGCTTCCATCACTATGGGCTCTATTACATATTTGCACTCTTCTTACATGGTTTTAGGCACAATTTATTATTAGATCTTGCATTGCTAAGCAATGTATAAGTAAATGCAGTGTAATCTCCTGTGTAAATATTATTTGTGGATAAATATATTGTTAACAAAGACTGATCTATTTCTGAAGCTAATTGAAGCTTAATATTATAAAGAAAATTGTATATTATGTATTTGTGTTCAAATCTCAATAAAACACTGGTGACAAGACATTGTACTGAATGTGTAACGGAAAATCAAGGGTTAATATTACTAGATGTGTATAATCAACTTTCCATGATATTCAAGGACTTTTACTTTAATGTGGTATAAGATGTTTTTATTTATTTTTTCATTTAGCAAAATTAATTGCTGGTTATGGGGGTGGTATATTTTGTCAACATTCATCATGTCGACGTTGATGGAATGTTGACATTATTAGAATGCTGATCAGATGATCCAGTGGTGACATTGTAATGGCTCAGCCCATAGCTGTTCCAGTGGTTAGAATCCATAACCCATAAACCCCTAACCCTCCCCCTAGTGCCTAACCCTATCCTCCCCTCCTGTAGCCTAAACCTACCCCTAGTGCTTAACACTTACCCTCCTCTACCTGCAATCTAACCCTCCCCTCTTGCAGACTAACCTTCTCCCTAGGGTCTAAAGGTCCATACACACGGAGCGATATATCTCTACACATGGAGAGATTTTAACTATGAGAGATTTTGACTGAGCGTTTTCCCTTGAACAGGCAGTAGGAGATTTTGACTAACTTTACCAGCATTTTGGCGATGGGCGATTTTGGCTAACTCATTTAAGCAAGGGGATGCTTTTTCTTTTCCAGCGACCTAGCCAAAATTGACTTGCCTACACAGTCTATTTTTAGCAGCGATAGCGACCTGGCGGGGACGTGCATCGCTATCACTGGCTGCGTACACACAGAGCGATATTCAGTAACTTTCTGAGCGATTTTGAGTATATAGTCAAAATCTCTCAGCTATATCGCTCCGTGTGTATGGACCTTAACCCTCCTCTCCCACAGTCTAACCCTAACCACCCTCCTGTTGCCTAACCCACCCCCTAGTGCCTAACACTATCCCTCCCCTCCTGTAGCCTAACCCTCCCCCTAGTGCCTAACACTATCCCTCCCCTCCTGTAGCCTAACCCACCCCCTAGTGCCTAACACTATCCCTCCCCTCCTGTAGCATAACCCTCCCCCTAGTGCCTAACACTATCCCTCCCCTCCTGTAGCCTAACCCTCCCCCTAGTGCCTAGCACTAACCCTCCCCTCCTGTAGCATAACCCTCCCCCTAGTGCCTAACACTATCCCTCCCCTCCTGTAGCATAACCCTCCCCCTAGTGCCTAACACTATCCCTCCCCTCCTGTAGCCTAACCCACCCCCTAGTGCCTAACACTATCCCTCCCCTCCTGTAGCATAACCCTCCCCCTAGTGCCTAACACTATCCCTCCCCTCCTGTAGCCTAACCCTCCCCCTAGTGCCTAGCACTAACCCTCCCCTCCTGTAGCCTAACCCTCACCGTAGTGCCTAGCAGCCTAACACTAACCCTCCCCTCCTGTAGCTTAACCCACCCCTTAGTGCCTAACTCTAACCCTCACATCCTGCAGCCTAACCCTACCCCTCTGGTCTGTGCAGAATGTAGACGTTTACACATGACGACATTCTGAACATGTCTATATTCTGAATATGCCATGTTCAGTGTCAACATAACTGTTGACATTGTAGTGCTGACATTATACATTTTGATATAATTACTGCATCCAGTGGTTACAACTGCAACATTTGGTTCATTCCTAAAGCACCTGGATAGGCTTATCAGAATTTAATTGGTTATGGTTAATTATCCATGTCTCTGTGGAGCTCTCTTTTCACCTATGTACAAGTTTAGTGGGTAGGAAGCTATTGGACACACATAGGGGAAAGGTTAGTGTAAGAAAGGGTTGTCTACCTTGAGGCTCATTCAGATGTGGCTGGAGCTGCTATAGTGATAGCGCTGTATGGTAATGTAGTAGGAGGCCTCTATTACAAGCAGACTCCTGCTGCAGTAGTGATCCGACCTGCTTCCTAGGACGCAGCATCAGATTGGTTAGTCACCATTGGGTGGCTTGGTGATTTGCAAGCCGCCCGTGTAAAAGTTAAATTACTTTCTAACAAATATTTAAAATGCCAGCTCTAATATATACTGTGGACGCCTGCGCATCTTATTACCATGTGCGATGAATGTGCGCTATACATCGCAAAACACTACATCCCATAAGAGAAAAACAATATACACACACATTATCTGAGTTCCAAAGCTCATTGATGTATATATTTGTATGTATATATTTGTTATTAAAAGGATATGTATTCAATATATCACAATGTACAGTATATATATAGTTACATGGTTACAATTTACACAGTAAGCAGTTATTACAAACTAATTCAAATACCGACACGGCCAGCAATACATCACCATCTCCCTCAATGCACTTTATAATCGCTCCAGTTCCTCCATCTTTAGCTGTGCCTCAACACCAGCTAACATCAGCAAAATATTACCAACACTCCATCTCGCTCAGGACCCAGGGGAAAACAGAGACTTGTGTGTGTGTGTTCAGCAATACACTGAGTCTGTTGGGCGTATACAGATCTCTTGTTATTAGTCTAGGGGAGGGAACTTTCTCATTCATGATGAGTCATTGGTCAGTTCATATGCAAGCAACGTCCAGCCTTGATGGTGTAATTACAGGAGATAGCCACTGGTACCAAGCTGCAGGCATGCTGTCTTCCAGCAAATCCATTGTTCTATTAAGAGTGACTTTAGCTTTCATACATTTAATCATATCTACTAATGGCAATGTGCTACAACTTAATAACAGGCATCAAACTGACACACACATTAATCTGGTTACTTTGACACCAAGCACGACATGTCCATCTTGCTCCGCTCCAATAATACACATACATGACGTTATATTCCATTATATAATTGGAAACCTTATGCTGTCTGGTGCTTGATATGTTTCAATTTATGTGCTGTATGAAATATGTGTTGAATCTATCTTTGTAGCCTGTCTGTGTAAATGCGTATGTTACCATATATTGCTGTGCTCGCTGCGCGTATTTGCAAGCATAGCTATTCATAATGTGTGGAGTCTGTATGTTCTCTCTATGTAATATTTTTTACTTTGACACCCGTTGCAGAGGCTAGGAAATCTCCATGCAATCGCAGAGATCCCTGGTCTCTTACCTCCCCCTAAACGGTGGCGACATGACTAGAAAAGAATATATATATAATTTGTACCATAATAAATCTATGCTACTGAAAAACAATGTCCCATCCTCACTCTATATAAAAAAAATACAATTAATACAAAATATAGCTATTCAAAAAAACGAGATTTATGGTAAGAACTTACCGTTGTTAAATCTCTTTCTGCGAGGTACACTGGGCTCCACAGGGAATGACATTGGGGGTGTAGAGTAGGACCTTGATTCGAGGTACCAACAGGCTAAAAGCTTTGACCTTCTTCCCAGAATGCATAGCGCCGCCTCTCTATAACCCCGCCTCCGTGCACAGGAGCTCAGTTTTTGTTAACCAGTCTAATGCAGTAGCAGGCAAAAGAGACGGCAACTGTTAGTAGCCACATACACCACACTCTCACGACAGGAGAAAGTGTCAGCAGCTAATGCCATACCAACCCAAAGAAGCTAAGTGCATCAGGGTGGGCGCCCTGTGGAGCCCAGTGTACCTTGCAGAAAGAGATTTAACCATGGTAAGTCTATCATAAATCTCCTTTTCTGCAGCGGGGTACACTGGGCTCCACAGGGAATGGCATTGGGGATGTCCTAAAGCAGTTCCTTATGGGAGGGGACACACTGTAGCGGGCACAAGAACCCGGCGTCCAAAGGAAGCATCCTGGGAGGCGAAAGTATCGAAGGCATAGAACCTTATGAATGTGTTCACTGAGGACCATGTAGCCGCCTTGCACAATTGTTCAAGGGTCACACCACGGCGGGCCACCCAAGAAGGTCCAACCGACCGAGTAGAATGGGCCTTTATGGTAGCTGGAGCTGGAAGGCCAGCCTGTACATAAGCATGTGCAATCACCATTCTAATCCATCTGGTTAGGGTCTGCTTGTGAGCAGGCCAGCCATGTTTGTGAAAACCAAACAGAACAAAAAGAGAATCCGACTTCCTGATGGAGGCAGTTCTCTTCACGTAGATACGGAGAGCCCGTACCACATCCAAAGACCACTCTTTGGAAGACAAGTCAGGAGAGGCAAAGGCCGGAACCACAATCTCCTGATTAAGGTGGAAAGAAGACACCACCTTAGGTAAATACCTGGGACGTGTTCTAAGAACCACCTGATCACGGTGAAAAATCAGATAGGGTGACCTACAAGATAAGGCACCCAAATCCGACACCCGTCTAGCAGAGGCAATAGCCAGCAGAAACAACACCTTAAGAGAAAGCCACTTAAGGTCTGCAGATTCAAGAGGCTCAAACTGAGACCTCCAAAACCACCGACAAGTCCCAAGGGGCCACAGGCGGGACATAGGGAGGTTGAATCTGCAACACACCCTGAGTGAACATATGTACATCCGGTAACGTCGCAATTTTTCTCTGGAACCAAACCGACAAGGCAGAAATATGAACCTTGATGGAGGCCAGACGAAGGCCCAAGTCCAGGCCCTGTTGTAGATAGGCCAAATGTTTGGCCGTACTAAACTTGTAAGCGTCATGATTGTTAGATGCGAACCAAGCAAAGTAAGAATTCCAGACCCTATGGTAAATTCGAGCAGAAGCCGGTTTCCGGGCTTTCAACATGGTTTGGCCCTCAAGACGAAAGCTTCAAGAGCCACACCGTCAAAGCCAACCGGGCTAAATCCTGATATATACAAGGGCTCTGAACGAGGAGATCTGGGCACTCTCTATCGAGAGACCCTGAAGGTCTGAGAACCAATGCCGTCTGGGCCACGCGGGAGCGATCAGAAGTAGGAATCCTCCTTCTTGCTTGAACTTCCTTATTACTCTGGTCAGGAGTGACACTGGAGGGAACACGTATGGCAGCTGAAAGTTCCATGGAATTGCCAGTGCGTCCACGAACGCTGCTTGAGGATCCCTTGTCCTTGCTCCGAAGACCGGAACCTTGTGATTGTGTTGAGACACCATCAGGTCCACATCTGGAAGGCCCCACCTATCCACGAGGAGTTGAAACACTTCTGGATGAAGGCTCCACTCTCCGGCGTGTCCTGTCGACTGAGAAAGTCCGCTTCCCAGTTTAGGACCCCCGGAATAAATACTGCCGATATGGCTGGCAGATGGCGTTCCGCCCACTGAAGAAACCTTGATACTTCCCTCATTGCCATGCAGCTTCGAGTTCGACCTTGATGATTGATGTATGCCACCGTGGTGGCATTGTCCAACTGTACTTGAAAAGGTCTGTTCTGTATTAAATGCTGGGCCAAGTTCAATGAGTTGAACATCGCCCGCAATTCCAGAATGTTTATTGGGAGGAGAGACTCCTCCTTGGTCCACCGACCCTAAAGGGAGTGTTGCTCCAACACCGCGCCCCAACCTCTCAGACTGGCGTCCGTCGTCAGAAGGACCCAGTTAGAGATCCAGAAGGAACGACCCCTGCTCAATCGTTGGTCCTGAAGCCACCAGCTCAGTGACAGACGGACCTCCGGAGACAAGGAGATCACTTGAGACCTGATCCGGTGAGGCAGGCCGTCCCACTTGGCAAGAATCAGCTTCTGCAGAGGGCGGGAATGGAATTGAGCGTACTCCACCATGTCGAAAGCCGACACCATGAGACCTAGCACTTGCATTGCCAAATGTATCGACACTTGCGGATGAGATAGGAAGCATCGAATCCTGTCCTGAAGCTTCAGGACTTTCTCCTGAGACAAGAACAACCACTGGTTGTGAGTGTCCAACAACGCCCCCAGGTGCACCATGCTCTGAGCAGGGACCAGGGAAGATTTCTTCCAGTTGATGAGCCACCCGTAGGCTTGCAGAAACTGGATAGTCAGATCCAGATGGCATAGGAGAATTTCTGGGGAATTTGCCAGGATCAACAAGTCATCCAGGTACGGTAGGATCCTGACCCCTTGACGGTGGAGCACAGCCGTCATTACCGCCATGACCTTGGTGAAGACTCGCGGAGCCGTGGTCAAACCAAAAGGTAACGCCCAAAATTGGTAATGGAGGTTGCCAACCACAAACCTCAAGTATTGCTGATGCGACATTGCAATGGGAATATGCAGGTAAGCATCCTGTATGTCCAGGGAGACCATATAATCCCCCAGGTTCCAATGCCAGAACAATAGAGCGAATAGTTTCCATACGAAAGTTGGAGACCCTCACAAATTTGTTCAAGGACTTGAGGTTAAGAATGGGCCAGGAGGACCCATTCGGTTTCGGGACTAGGAACAGCGGTGAATAGTACCCCTTGCCTCTCTGAGCCAGAGGCACCTGTACTACCACTCCTGTGTCCAGGAGGGAATGTACCACAAAATAAATAGTTTTTGCCTTCACTTGATCCGAAGGGACGTCTGTCAGGCAAAATCGATGAGGGGGACGATTTTTGAAGGATACGGCGTAACCTCGAGTGACGACTTCCCGTACCCAGGCATCGGAAGTGGTCTTCAACCATTCCTGGGTATACCCTAGAAGTCGGCCCCCCACCCTGGGATCCCCCAGAGGGAGGCCCGCCCCATCATGCGGCAGGCTGGTCAGTCTTGGAAGCAGGCTGACGGGCAACCCAGGCCCATTTGGGTTTGGGCTTATTGGGTTTGGAAGTGCGAGCCTGTTTCGGGTATGCCTGACTGCTTTCCCTGAAGGACGAAAGGAGCGAAAGGAAGTACTCTTAGCCTTCGGTACCGAAGGAGCAGTACAAGGTAGACAAGCAGTTTTAGCAGAAGCTAAGTCAGCCACTATCTTGTTGAAGTCTTCTCCGAAAAGGATGTCTCCCTTAAAAGGAAGTACCTCCAGGGTTTTCTTAGAGTCCAGATCCACGGACCAGGACCACAACCATAGAATCCAGCGAGCCAGTATGGACATAGTAGAAGCCTTGGCCGCCAGAATACCGGCATCAGAAGCCGCCTCTTTAATGTAATGAGAAGCTGAGACAATATACGATAAGCATTGTCTAGCATGATCAGAAGCGTTGGAAGACATCTCAGCTTCCAACTCCTGAGCCCACGCTTGAATATCCTCTGCAGCCCATGTCGCTGCAATGGTGGGACGATGCGCAGCACCTGCTAGGATGTAAACTGCCTTTAAACAACCCTCCACATGCTTATCCGTCGGTTCTTTCAGAGACTTGACGGTAGTTACTGGCAGAGCTGAGGATACCACTAGCCGCGCCACCTGCGATTCCACTGGCGGGGGGTGTTTCCCAATTTTTACTTAGCTCCGCAGCGAGAGGATAGCGAGCCAGCATCTTCTTGTGAGGCGTAAATTTCTTTCCTGGATTTTCCCAGGACTCCTGACGAATGTCAACTAAATGATCAAAATGGGGTAAAACTTGTTTAACCACTTTCTGACGTTTAAATCTGTCCGCTTTTTTAGGGGCAGCATCGGGCTCCGGGTCATCAGTAATTTGAAGAATGAGCCTGATAGCCTCCAACAAGTCAGGAACATCCACCTGTGAAACAGATTCCCCATCAGAAGCGTCAGGATCAGAATCTGTGGGGTCAGTATAAACACCATCCTCATCAGACGAGGTGTCTGGGACGTTGGTGGATTGTGAGGAAGTAATGGCCCGCTTAGAGGACCCCTTGTTCTTAGGCGGGCAAGTATTAGACTTCTGAGTAGTCAGTGATTGGTTCAATTGCTGTAACTGAGCAGACAATTGATCTGCCCAAGGCGGATTAACCACGGACCATAAGCGGTTGTACCGGCACAGGAGGTCCCATTGGGGGCGTTAATCTAATTACCAGCATATTCAATAACGTGGAGAAAGTAGCCCAAGGTGGGTCATTTTGAACCCCCGTTGCTATGATCCCACTGGGGGGGTAAGGAGCCCCCAGAACCTGAACCCTCAGCTGCTATATTTTCCTCAAATGTGTCTGCAGCGTCACCACCACACAATGTGGGATCAGCCCCAGCACCATTGCCCTTTGTAGCTGATATATCCGCAAGTAAGATCTCCGTATTATCTGATTATTATGTAGAATTATTTTTCACTCGGTGTGCATTAGGGATAACAAAATACTTTTTCTTACACAGAATTATCCCTCCCTTTTAGCACCTGAGTGACATCACAATCTGATTGAGGAGCTTGCCAATTAATGTGCATTGTAGCTGACATATCCGAAAGCTCAATAGAGGGCAACCCAGTACAATATCAGCAGCACAATACCTGACCAGAATCCCCTGTGCAGTGTAACAGCACAAACAGGGAATTCAAGTGGTTTATGGTGACTAAAAATCACAGAGAAAAATACACACTGAGTATATCTTGTGAAATACCTATATTAAATGATAAACCTGACGCACTTAGCCCCCTCGGGTTATAGAATATAGCAATCTGAGTGAAATACACGAAATGGAGGTCACACAGCAGCTATATGCACACACACATAGTCACACTGTACAATGCAGAACTTATGACATGCAATAAAACTGCACTGGACTAGCAATACAGAGTAATACTAAGTATAGCTATACACTCAATAGATATATCAATGCACAGTAAAGACTGGATGTATATCACAGGGTACTTGTACTAAATAACCCTGACTAAATGCACTTTTTCTTAACTAACACTGTCAGCAGACATGTAGAATACTTAAGTGTCCTGTAAAATGCACAGCGCTGACAGGCAGGCGGCTTTACGGAGGAGGATTTGCCCAAACAGTCCCAGGATCAGCTCAGCTTGTCCTAATAGCGCCCAAACGCTGACAGGGAGTGAGGGAGGGAGAGAGAGATGTAGCTCCAGGGCGGGAACATTTACTCTAAATAGCGCCCTGGGGCTGGGGGAGGGGCTACGGGTCAAAGCCTTATCCCCCTGGTGGACTTCACCACCGGGTACTGTGGGCTATATAGTAAACTTTTTTTTTAATCAAAACCGACCTGTGCCCTTGCCCTGGTGGTCTAGTAGGGTCCCTGTACTGCCACAGTGTCCACGCCGGCGGCCCGCCTCCCACCGGCCGCGCAGAATTGCAATTTCCAGGGGGTCCCGTCTGAGGGACCCACTTACCTCCTCCCTGAGTGCAGCCACGCGATCCTGGAGAGCAGCGGTGGTGTGTGTGACTAACTTGAGAGAAACCGGAGCCTCCACAGTAGGTACCCGGCAACCAGGGCGCGGGAGTGTACAGCGCCGCTGGGGGAGGTGATGGAGCTGCAGCAGGAGATGCCTGACTGACATCTAACACATAAAGTGCCTCTGCTGCAGCCCTTGAAGTCTTCATTTTTCACTTTAAAAGCTCTTCTTAGGGCTGCTGGAGCAGCCCCCCTGTTGTATGCCTGCTACTGCATGGCACCAACTACAAAACTGAGCTCCTGTGCACGGAGGCAAGGCTATAGAGGAGGCGGCGCTATGCATTCTGGGAAGAAGGTCAAAGCTTTTAGCCTGTTGGTGCCTCGAATCAAGATCCTACGCTACACCCCCAATGTCATTCTCTGTGGAGCCCAGCAGAAATAGGATTTTAATTACCTACCTGGCTCCTCTCTCTATGCCCCTCCTACCAGACTCAGTTTAGAAAATGTGCCCGGAGGAGCCGGTCACGCTGAAGGAAGCTCCTGAAGAGTTTTCTGCATTTATTTTCTATGTTTGTTATTTTTAGGCGTGACCGGCTCCTCCGGGCACATTTTCTAAACTGAGTCTGGTAGGAGGGGCATAGAGGGAGGAGCCAGCCCACACTATCAAATTCTTAAAGTGCTCATGGCTCCTAGTGGACCCGTCTATACCCCATGATACTAAATGGACCCAAGTATCCTCTAGGACGTAAGAGAAATGCCCGATACGTCATTATGATTCCACCAGAAATGACATAACGAGCCGATATCGTCCGTTATTAGGTAGACAAACTGCGTCCTACATGTAGGTGTGTGAGATTACAATTGTACTATTTTAAACAATACCATGACATTTACACCTGAAATTGTTGCTGTATAAGAATACCTGTATTCTTTGTGTGCTTTCACAAAGAATATTACACTGGAATGTTATTCAACAGGCAAGTACATAGGTTTAATGTAAGCACATAGGTATAATAACATTGCCAGCATTAACATTTACCTAATAGTTGCACCGTATGTAGTTGTGGAACACACAGATATGCCCTATTAAATACAAATATCCAATGCATGCAATACATTAAGGTGGGGACAACAAAACAAAGACAGATGTGCAGACCGCCAATAATCGCTTAACCGCACAATAATTGGGTTTGCATATATCTCTGAATTAGGCCCATTGTGTGAAGCATCAAAGCACTTTAGATTTGCTTTAAACAAGACTTGAGTACAATTCCCACCAATGACATGTGTAGAGTTTATATGTTCTCTTCGTGATAGCATGGGTATCCTCCCAGAAAGTCCAATAGAAAAAATAGGATTTTAATACCTACCGGTAAATCCTTTTCTCTTAGTCCGGAGAGGATGCTGGGGTCACCATTAGAACCATGGGGTATAGACGGGATCCGCAGGAGACATGGGTACTTTAAGACTTGAAAGGGTGTGAACTGGCTCCTCCCTCTATGCCCCTCCTCCAGACTCCAGTTATAGGAACTGTGCCCAGGGAGACGGACATTTCGAGGAAAGGATTTATTGTTAAACCAAGGTGAGATTCATAACAGCTCACACCTCAAGCATGCCGCAGAACATGGCATTCAACAGAACACAAGCCAACGGCATGAACAATTGCAGCAACATGCTGACAATAATGTAACACAACATGTGTGTAACCACAACTAATAACTGCAGATACAGTACGCACTGGGACGGGCGCCCAGCATCCTCTACGGACTAAGAGAAAAGGATTTACCGGTAGGTATTAAAATCCTATTTTCTCATACGTCCTAGAGGATGCTGGGGTCACCATTAGAACTATGGGCTTATACCAAAGCTCTAAGACGGGCGGGAGAGTGCGGATGACTCTGCAGCACCGATTGACCGAACTTAAGGACCTCATCGGCCAAGGTGTCAAACTAAATGTGTTTGACCCCGACCAAGTAGCTGCTCGGCAAAGTTGCAATGCCGAGACCCCCCCGGGCAGCCGCCCAGGATGAGCCCACCTTTCTAGTGGAATGGGTCTTCACCGATTCCGGTAACGGCAATCCAGCCGTGGAATGAGCATGCTGAATCGTGCTACAGATCCAGCGTGCAATGGTCTGCTTGGAAGCAGGACACCCAACCTTGTTGGGAGCATACAGGACAAACAGAGCCTCTGTTTTCCTAAGCTGAGCCGTTCTGGCAACTAAATCTTCAAAGCTCTGACCACATCCAGAGATTTTGACTCAGCGAAGGGCTCTTGTGAGACAAGGCCGCTAACTCAGACACCAGCCTTGCAGATGCCAAGGCCAACAGGATGACCACTTTCCAAGTGCGGAATTTCAGCTCCACCTTCCGTAAAGGTTCAAACCAATGTGATTAAAGGAACTGCAACACCACATTGGTGCCACGGGGGTCACAAATGGAGGTTGGATGTGCAACACGCCTTTCACGAAAGTCTGAACTTCTGGAAGGGAGGCCAATTGTTTCTGAAAGAAAACCGATAAGGCTGAAATCTGTACCTTAATTGAGCCCAATTTTAGGCCCGCATCCACACCTGCTTGTAGAAAATGGAGAAAACGTCCCAGTTGAAACTCCTCCGTAGGAGCCCCCTTGGATTCACACTAAGAAACATATTTTCTCCAAATACGGTGGTAATGTTTAGACGTAACCCCTTTTCTGGCCTGAATAAGTGTGGGAATGACTTCACTGGGAATACCCTTATGGGCTAGGATTTTGCGCTCAACTGCCACGCTGTCAAACGTAGCCGCGGTAAGTCCTGATACACGCACGGCCCCTGTTGTAACAGGTCCTCGCAGAGGAAGAGGCCAGGGATCTCCCATAAGTAATTCCTGAAGATCTGGACACCAAGCCCTCCTTGGCCAGTCTGGGTGAATGAGGATCGCCCGGATCTTTGTTCTTCTTATGATCTTTAGAACTTTTGGAATGAGAGGAAGTGGAGGGAATACATACACCGACAGAAACACCCACGGTGTCACCAGTGCATCCACTGCAATTGCTTGAGGGTCCTTTGACCTGGAACAATATCTCTGAAGCTTCTTGTTGAGATGAGAAGCCATCATGTCTACTAGAGGAACTCCCCAACGACCTGTCACCTCTGCGAAGACATCTTGGTGGAGGCCCCACTCTCCTGGATGAAGATTGTGTCTGCTGAGGAAGTCTGCTTCCCAGTTGTCCACTCCTGGAATGAAGATCGCTGACAGAGCGCTTCTATGCTTTGCCGCCCAGCGTAAAATCCTTGTGGCTTCTGCCATTGCCGCTCTGCTTTTCGTTCCGCCCTGACAGTTTATGTACGCTACTGCTGTTACATTGTCCGACTGGATCAGTACAGGCAGATCTCGTAGGAGATGTTCTGCTTGCAGAAGGCCATTGTAAATGGCCCTTAACTCCAGAACATTAATGTGGAGACAAGTTTCCTGACTTGACCATCTTCCTTTGAAGATTTTTCCCATTGTGACCGCTCCCCAGCCTCGGAGGCTTGCATCCTTGGTCACTAGGATCCAGTCCTGTATCCCGAACCTGTGCCCCTCTCGGAGGATGAGCAAGCTGTGCAGCCACCACAGGAGTGATATCCTGGTCTTGGAAGACAGGATTATCCTCCGGTGCATGTGTAGGTGGAACCCGGACCACTTGTCCAACAGGCCCCACTGGAACACTCTGGCATGTAACCTGCCAAACTGAATGGCCCCGTAGGCCGAAACCATCTTCCCCAGCAACCAAATGCATTGGTGGATTGACACTCTTGCTGGTTTCAGAATTTGTTTGAACAGACTCTGAAGTTCCAGAGCCTTTTCCACTGGAAGAAAGACTCTCTGTAGTTCTGTGTCCAATATCATTCCCAAAAACGATACAAACCGCGTCGTCGGAATCAACTGTGATTTTGGCAAGTTTAGGAGCCAACCATGTTGTTGAAGAACTGTCAGGGAGAGTGCAACATTTCGCACCAACTGGTCCCTGGATCTCGCCTTTATCAGGAGATCGTCCAAGTATGGGATAATTGTGACTCCTTGCTTGCGAAGGAGAACCATCATCTCCGCCATCACTTTGGTGAAAATCCTCGGAGCTGTGGATAGACCAAACGGCAACGTTTGAAATTGGTAATGACAGAGCCGGCCCTAACCAATATGATGCCCTAGGCAAGATTTTGGCTGGTGCCCCCTAGCACAACCGCTGGTTCCGCCTCTGACCTTGCACCTCTTTCCCAGCACTATCACCCCTCACCCGTAGCAGTCCTTATTTTGGTGTTTGTACCCCCTATATTTTAAATAGGAACAGTTCGCACATTTGGCGCACAGACCAAAAAGGGGTGTGTTTTTGCTGGCAAGGGGCATGGCCACACAATAGTAACCCCAATTCCAATTACGCCACACAGTACTGCAACTTTATTCACATTTGATCATGGGATAGTGTCCATAATTCATATTAAATCCCACAGTAGTACTACTTTACCATAGAAGTTACTCCTCACAGTAGAGCCCCTTATTCATATTACATCACACTGAATTGCTCCTTATTCACATTACACCACACCTTATTGCTCTTTATTTACATTAGACGACACAGTAGTGCCCTTTCTATACGCAACGCCACATACAGCACCTTATACACATAATGCCACACATTGGTAATGCATTTATACACATAATTCCACACAGTAACGCCCCTTACACATATGAGACACATTATTAATGTCCTTATAAACATAATGCGCCTTACACATTATGACAACCTTTATTAATGCCCTTTTACAAATAATGTCCCTTACACATATGCTGCACATTATTAATGCCCTTATACACATAATGGCACACATACAGTACTACCCTGTTACACATATGCCGCACATTATTAATGCCCTTATACATAGTGCCCCTTACACATGTTGCGCATTATTAATGCATTTTTACATAACACACATAATGCTCCTTACACATATTCCGAACAATACTGCACAACCAACCCACTCACATGCACACAGCACTCACACTGCCACTAACACTGTGACCTCTGCCTCTGCTTGCGTACAGAAGTGTCCTCATAAATCTTGCCTCAATGCTAACGTTGGGCACCTTTTTTTAATGAAAATGCATCTTATTTGCATTGCTATGTGGCTAGGATGCATAAGCAGCTTCTGCTGATTAAAATGATATGCAGCATGCCTATATACAGCGTGAGACTGTGGCTGTATCTGCATATGAAATGCTACACACAGAATATAGGCATGTCGCATATCATTTTAATCAGCAGAAGCTGCTGATGCCCCTAGGCATACCAGATGCCCTAGGCAATTGCCTAGTTTGCCTATACCTATGGCCGGCTCTGGGTAATGACAATCCTGAATTGCAAACCTCAGGTAAGCCTGATGCGGAGGAAAAATGGAAACATGTAAGTAGGCATCCTTTATGTCCACCGACACCGTAAAATCCCCTTCCTCCAGACTGGAGATCACTGCTCGGAGAGACTCCATCTTGAATTTGAATTTCTTTAGGTAGAAATTTAGGGATTTTAGGTTTAGGATTGGTCTGACCGAGCCATCCGGCTTCGGGACCACAAACAGGCTCGAATAAAAACCTTCTCCCTGTTGTGACTGGGGAACCCTGACGATAACTTGATTTTGACACAACTTTTGTATTGCGTCACAAACTACCTTCCTGTCCGGAAGAGACGCTGGTAAGGCCGATTTGAAAAAAATGGCGAGGGGGAACGTCTTGAAACTCCAGCTTGTACCCTTGGGATACTATTTGTAAAACCCATGGGTCTAGGTCCGAACGAACCCAAACTGACTGAAGAGTTTGAGACGTGCCCCCACCGGTGCGGACTCCCGCATAGAAGCCCCAACGTCATGCAGTGGAATTGGCAGAAGCCTGGAAGGACTTCTGCTCCTGGGAGCCTGACAAGGCTGGTGATCGTTTACGTCTTCCCCTTCCTCTGGTAGCAAGGAAGGAAGAACCTCTGCCCTTTCTGTATTTATTGGGCCGAAAGGACTGCATCTGATAGTGATGCGTTTTCTTTTGTTGTGGAGGAACATAAGGTAAAAAGGATGACTTACCCGCGGTAGCTGTAGACACCAAATCATCAAGGCCATCACCAAATAAGGCCTTACCTTTGTACGGTAGAGATTCCATACTTTTCTTGGAATCAGCATCAGCATTCCATTGGTGTATCCACAACGATCGTCTAGCTGAGATTGCCATGGCATTGGCCTTAGATCCCAAAAGACCAATATCTCTCGCAGCTTCCTTAAGGTATGCTGCAGCGTCCTTGATATAACCCAGCATCAAGAGGACGCTATCCCTATCTAGGGTATCTATTTCAGAAGACAAGTTGTCTGCCCACTTTTCGATAGCACTACTTACCCACGCAGACGCAATAACAGGTCTGAGTAGCGTACCTGTGGTCGCATAATTGGTTCCCTGTTTACGATCCGCAGGATCCTTAAGGGCCGCCGTGTCAGGTGACGGGAGAGCCACCTTTTTAGACAAACGTGACAGGGCCTTGTCCACGGTGGGGGGTGACTCCCACTTTTCCCTATCTGCCGAGGGAAACGGATAAGCTACCGTAATTCTTTTGGGAATCTGAAACTTTTTGTCTGGAGCTTCCTAGAGTTTTTCAAATAGCGTGTTCAGTTCATGAGAGGGAGGAAACGTTACCTCAGGTTTCCTTTCCTTATACATACAGACCCTTTTATCAGGGACAGCCGGGTCCTCAGTGATATGTAGTACCTCTTTAACCGCCACAATCATGTACTGAATGCTCTTTGCCAATTTGGGATCTAATCTGGAATCGCTATAGTCGACACTGGAATCAGAATCCGTGTCGGTATCAGTGTCTGCCAATTGGGCCAGCGGTCGTTTCTGTGACCCTGAGGGGCCCTGACTTTGCAATAACATATCTTCTACAGATTTCTTCCATGCCTGGGTCTGAGACTCAGACTTATCTAGCCTCTTACTAATAAGAGCCACATTAGCATTCAAGGCGTTCAACACATTTACCCAATCAGGCGTCGGTGGTGCCGTCAGGGTCCCTCCCCCTGCCATTTGTGTCCTTAATACAGTCTCCTCCTAGGAAGAGCCTTCAGCCTCAGACATGCCGACACACGTGTACCAAACACCCACGGACACACCGGGCATATAGGGGACAGACCCACAGTAAAGCCTGTCAGAGAGACACAGAGGGAGTTTGCCAGCTCACAACCCAGCGCCTAATTACCGGTTCTGAAACACTAATGAATGCCCCAGACCTGCAGTGCTTTTATATTAAACATATATTGCACCAATATTTATGTGTCCCCCCCCCCCCCCGCCCCCGTTTTGCACCCTGATACTTATTCAGAAGTGTGAGGAAGGACCAGCGTCTCTGCAGCCTGTGTAGAGAAAAATGGCGCTGAGCTGTGTGAGCTGTGAGGATGAAGCTCCGCCCCCTTAATGGCGCGCTTCAGTCCCGCTTTTTTAAAATATATATTTATACTGGCGGGGGTTAGGACAGTGCCTAGGCACTTATGTCCCCTCTGCCAGTTTACTTTTGAGGCTTTTCTGCTACCCAGGGCGCCGCCCCCCCCCCCCCCCGCGCCCTGCACCCTGTAGTGCTGCTGTGTGTGTAGGAGCACGGCGCGCAGCGTGCGTTCGCTGTGCGGTACCTCAGAATGCCATCACTGAAGTCTTCTTGATCTGCTTCTACTCACCTGTCTTCTGACTTCTGGCTCTGTAAGGGGGGTGACGGCCGGCTCTGGGAACGAGCATCTAGGTGTACCTAGCGATCAAACCCTCAGGAGCTAATGGTGTCCTGTAGCCAGAAGCAGAGCCTTTGAACTCACTGGAAGTAGGTCATACTTCTCTCCCCTTAGTCCTACGAAGCAGGGAGACTGTTGCCAGCAGCCTCCCTGAAAATAAAAAACCTAACAAAAGTCTTTTTCAGAGAAACTCAGTAGAGCTCCTCAGAGTGCATCCAGTCTGCCTGGGCACAATTCTAAAACTGGAGTCTGGAGGAGGGGCATAGAGGGAGGAGCCAGTTCACACCCTTTCAAAGTCTTAAAGTGCCCATGTCTCCTGCAGATCCCGTCTATACCCCATGGTTCTAATGGTGACCCCAGTATCCTCTAGGACGTATGAGAAAAAAATACTGGTAGGTTACCTGGCTTCCGACATAAATGGAATCTAGTGTGATACAGAATATAGGGGTCTATTTACTAAGTCTTAGACAGAGATAAGTTGGAGAGAGATAAAGTACCAACCAATCATCTCCTAACTGCCATGTTACAGAATGTGTTTGGATAATGACATAAGCTAGTTGGCTGTCACTCTATCTCTCTCCAAGGCTATGTACATAGACCCCATAGACAGTAAACCAATTGGGCAGGGACTGATGTGAGAGATTACTAAGAACTGGAACGGAGTACAGTCACAGCAAAGTTATGGGGGTTATTCAGAGTTGTTAGCAAACCGAAAAAGCCCACTAAAGGGCAAAACCATGTTGCACTGCAGGTAGGGCAGATACAACATGTGCAGAGAGAGTAAGATTTGGGTGGGGTGTGTCCAAACTGAAATATAAATTGCAGTGTAAAAATAAAGCAGACAGTATTTACCATGCACAGAAACAATATAACCCACCCAGTGCCAGATTAAGGTCCACATTGGCCTGGAGCTGAAATTTCCGAAGGGCCTATTGTTACAGCACAGTGGGTGTGATTAGCACCACAGAGAATTTCTCCCTGTGTGGGCAGGGGGGTGTGGTGACATACTACTGTACATCAGTGCACATCCTCCCCACACTACATCACTTCACGGTGGGGTCTATATTTACTAAGTCTTGGATGGAGGTAAAGTGGACGGAGATAAAGTACCAGCCAATCAGCTACTAACTGTCATTTTTCAAACACAGCCTGTGACATGGCAGTTAGGAGCCGATTGGCTGGTACTTTATCTCCGTCCACTTTATCTCCATCCAAGGCTTAGTAAATAGAGCATCTCCACACTACGGGGCATATTTAACACAATCCACATCCGAGATGCGGGTGTGATACATTTGACCAAAATCGTATTGCGATAATAGAATACATTACAGGGATGTATCAATTATCGCATACAGGGACAGAGCTCCGCTTACACTTACCTGCCCGGGGGACTCTCTCCTCCAGTCAGCTGGTCGCCGGGCTCCTGCTCTGTGACCCAGATCATTTGTACTATGTATAAACAGGTCTCTCATATGCAGTCAAGTGGGGTACCAGTCTACAGCACAGCTGAACGGGGTTACAGAGCAGGAGCCCGATGACCAGCTAACTGGAGGAGGTACCTCACTGATCAACACCACATCCCTATGTTACCTACTTACACTATATTCCCGCACTATGGGCCTAATTCAGACCTGATCGCTCCTCTGTGAGTTTCCGATCACATAGTTGCCGCCCAGACAGAGCGAAAAACCGCCCTGTGCAAGTCTACATACACCGTGCGAAAAACTTTGCAAATGCCGTCCAGCTGCAAATCCGTTCACAACTCACTCACCATCTAATGTTTTTTCCAGTCAGAACTAGCAAGACCACTATACTTGATTTTCAATAGTTCAATTAGATCAGGCATGGTACCGAAGGATTGGCATATAGCTGAGGTAGTGCCATTATTTAAAAAGGGATCCAAAAATCATCCGGGTAACTACAGATTGGTTAGTTTGACGTCTATAGTGGGGAAAAAATTGGAAGGAATTCTAAGGGATAGCATACAAGAGTATCTACAGATCGCTATGATTATTAGCAAGAACCAGCATGGGTTTGTGAGGGACAGATCATGTCAAACTAACTTAATTAGCTTCTACGAGGAAGTGAGCAATAATCTCGACCAGGGAAAAGCAGTGGATGTGGTCTACTTAGATTTTGCAAAAGCGTTCGATACAGTGCCTCACAAGAGATTGATCATCAAATTAAAGGAGCCTGGCCTAGGAAAAACTGTTTGCACATGGATAAGTAACTGGCTGGATAACAGGGTACAGAGAGTAGTGGTCAACGGGAAGTCCTCAAGCTGGACCCCAGTAGTCAGCGGAATGCCACAAGGGTCCGTACTCGGGCCACTACTGTTCAACATATTTATCAATGACCTAGAAATAGGCCTGGAAAGCACAGTATCAATCTTTGCAGATGATACTAAACTGTGTAGGGTAATTAATTTGGAAATGGATGTGGAGTCTCTGCAGAATGATTTATCTAAACTTGAAACCTGGGCGACTAAATGGAGAATGAGGTTCAATATAGAAAAATGCAAGGTTATGCATTTCGGGACTAAAAACAAACTTGCATCCTACATATTAAACAGGGAAAGTCTAGGGATAACAGTACTGGAAAAAGATTTGGGAGTACTCATTGATAATAGGCTTAATAACCATACACAATGTCAAAGCGCAGTAAAAAAGGCAAGTAAGGTGCTAGCGTGCATTAAACGGGGAATTGAGACAAGGGACGAGGATGTAATCCTGCAGCTGTATAAATCATTGGTGCGTCCGCTCCTGGAATATTGTGTTCAGTTTTGGTCACTGCTGTATAAAAAAGATATCGGTGAACTCGAAAGGGTTCAAAGACGAGCTACTAAATTGATTATAGGGCTAGAGGGACTGGACTATGAGGAAAGGCTAACTAGGTTGAATATGTATACACTGGAAAAGAGGTGTCTAAGAGGAGACATTAATATCTTTAAATATGTAAAGGGGCATTACAAAGAGTGATCAGAGGAATTATTTATTAAAAGAACACTGTTTAGAACACGTGGGCACTCGCTGAGGCTGGAGGAGAGGAAATTCCGTACGCAATGGAGGAAAGGGTTCTTCACTGTTAGGGCAATAAGGATTTGGAATTCACTGCCAGGGAAGGTAGTAATGGTGGACTCTGTAAATACATTTAAAAAAGGATTGGGTAAAATAGGATTTTAATTACCTACTGGTAAATCCTTTTCTCTTACTTTACTTTGTGAACGTGTTCGACCCCGACCAAGTAGCTGCTCGGCAGAGTTGTAATGCCAAGACACCGCGGGCAGCCACCCAGGAAGAACCCATCTTACGAGTAGAGTGGGCCTTAACAGGCGTAGGACACGGCAAGCCTGCCGTAGAATACGCATGCTGGATAGTGAACCTGATTCAGCGAGAGATCGTCTGCTTAGAAGCAGGACACCCAATTTTCTTGGGATTATACAGGACAAACAGAGAGTCCGATTTTCTGTGACGAGCAGTCCTCCTCGCATACATTTTTAGAGCCCTTACAATATCTAAGGACTTTGATGAAATTGAGTAGTCAGTCGCAACTGGCACCACAATAGGTTGGTTGATATGAAATGCTGACACAACCTTCGGAAGAAACTGCTGACGTGTCCGAAGCTCACCTCTATCTGCATGGAAGATCAAGTATGGGCTTTTACATGACAAATCCCCCAACTCCGACACACGTCTAGCAGAAGCTAAGGCCAACAAAGTGACAGCCTTCCACGTGCGAAACTTGATCTCAACCTCCTGTAGAGGTTCAAACCAGTCCGACTGGAGGAACTGCAACACCACGTTAAGATCCCAGGGCGCCGTAGGCGGTACAAAGGGAGGTTGGATGTGCAGAACTCCCTTCAAATAAGTCTGAACCTCAGGGACGGCAGCCAACTGTTTCTGGAAGAAAATGGATAGAGCCGAAATCTGGACCTCTATGGATACTAACCTCAGGCCCATATCCACACCTGCTTGCAGGAAGAGAAGAAAACATCCCAGTTGAAACTCCACCGTAGGAAACTTCTTGGACTCACACCAAGATACATATTTTTTCCAAATTTCGATGGTAATGTTTAGACGTTACTCCTTTCCTAGCCTGTATCAGGGTAGGAATAACCTTGTTCGTAATGCCCTTCCATGCCATTCAACCTCCATGCCATCAAACGTAGCTGTGGTAAGTCTTGATAGGCGAACGGCCCCTGCTGCAGCAGGTCCTCCCGAAGAGGAAGAGGCCTCGGCTCTTCTAGCAGTAGATCCACGTACCAAGCCCTTCTTGGCTAGTCTGGAGCAATGAGGATTGCCTGAACTCCTGTTCTCTTTATGAGTTTGAGAACCCTTGGAATGAGTGGAAGTGGAGGAAACACGTACACCGACTGGAACACCCACGGAGTCACTAGGGTGTCCACCGCCACTGCTTGCGGGTCCCTCGACCTGGAACAATACCGCCAAAGCTTCTTGTTGAGACGAGAGGCCATCATGTCGATTTGGGGTACGCCCCAAAGATCGGTTACCTCCTTGAACACCTCCGGATGGAGACCCCACTTAACTGGATGGAGATCGTGTCTGCTAAGGAAGTCCGCTTCCCAGTTGTCTACTCCCGGAATGAAGATTGCTGACAGCGCCAACGCGTGTTTTTCTGCCTAGAGGATGATTCTTGTCACCTCTGACATTGCAGCTCTGCTCTTCGTTCTGCCTTGTCGGTTTATGTAAGCCACTGTCGTTACGTTGTCCGACTGTACTTGAACGGCCCGATTTCTCAGAAGATGGGCCGCTTGGAGAAGACCGTTGTATATGGCTCTTAGTTCCAGAATGTTTATCGGCAGGCCGGCTTCCAGACTTGACCACTTTCCTTGGAAGGTTTCCCCTTGAGTGACTACGCCCCAGCCCCGGAGACTTGCATCCGTGGATAGAAGGATCCAGTCCTGAATCCCAAACCTGCGGCCCTCCAGAAGGTAAGGTAATTGTAGCCACCAGAGGAGTGAAATCCTGGCCTTTGGCGACAGACGTATTCTCTGGTGCATGTGTAGATGGGATCCCGACCACCTGTCCAGGAGATCCAGTTGGAAGGACCGAGCGTGAAACCTCCCATACTGCAGAGCCTCGTAAGAGGCCACCATCTTCCCCAGAAGGCGAATGCACTGATGAACCGACAGCCGGGCTGGCTTCAGGACATCCCGGACCATTGATTGTATCACCAACACTTTTTCCTCTGGAAGAAACACCCTCTGCACCTCCGTGTCGAGGATCATTCCCAGAAAGGACAACCTCCTGGTTGTCATTTTGATAGAGGATAAACACTCCGGCTCCCTTGCTGGTATCTGCGCTACAAAAGTGCAATCCTGATTACATGGAATGAGATCATCCTGAGAGGACATGTCCTCAGCTGCATATGACACAGAGTCCCTGGACATAGCTGACTGGAGACCCCAAACACTCCACACACACACAGGCAGGGTTAGACAGAGTTTCCCTCCCTGAGAATGGCAAGAGAGACAGAGATCAAAGCCATCCCACTCACAGCCAGTGGCGGAAGTTCCGGAGGCAACGGAGTCGGTCGCCGCCGGGCTCCAGCTCTGAAGAGGGCACCTGGCCCGGCCCCGACAGTCTTCCATTGCCTCTGCTGAGCTCCAGCCTCCGTGCGCAGCGCGAGAGCGCTCCGATCAGCGCTGCCGTGTATAGCAGCGCGGCGCACGCCATACTTTCAGCAGGGGCAGGAGGGGTTTGCCGGCAGTGTGTCAGGCAATGCTCCCGCCTCCTCACAGCCCTGCTCACTCGTCTCCCGCCAGCTCTCTCCCCACCCCCGGCTCAGAGGGTCAGCTTGAAGATGGGAATCATGAGCTGCTGCCAGAAGATGCCTCTTCTATTGGTGAGGAGCAGCAGCAGTGGCTGTAGTGTTAGGGACATGGGCTGTGTGTGTGTATATACATAGGGTTGTGTGTGTGTATCCTATATGGAGCTGTGTGTGTGTACAGTATATACAGGGGCTGTATGTGTCTATATGGGACTGTGTGTGTATATACATAGAGTTGTGTGTGTCCTATATGGAGCTATGTGTATGTATGGGGCTGTGTGTGTATATACATGGGGTTATGTGTGTCCTATATGGAGCTTTGTGTGTGTATTTACAGGAGGCTGTATGTGTGTATATACATGGGGTTGTGTGTGTGTCTATATGGGGCTGTGTGTATATATGGGGCTTTGTGTGTCTATATACAGTATATGGGTCTGTGTGTGTATATACATGGGGTCGTGTATGTGTATATATGGGGCTTTGGGCGGTGTGTGTGTGTGTGTGTGTGTATATATATATATACATATATATATATATATATATATATGGGGCTGTGATATATGGGTCTCTGTGTGTGTGTGTGTGTGTGTGTATATATATATATATATATATATATATGGGTCTGTGTGTGTATGCATGTGTGTGTGTATATATATATATATATATATCCACGGTAATCCTGCACTCTCATCCCATATACTTCAACGTTGCGGGTGCTCCTAATGAACCCTTGCAGATCCACTCGAACAGCAAAATTTCCACTAGGTGGAAGGTGCACTCTCGCGGTAATAAATGAGGTCCGTATATAAAAGACTTTTATTAGGAAAGTCCAAAAGCCATATATGTCGACGTTTCGGTCCGTATGACGGGCCTTTCTCAAGACTATTCGCTTTTAAATAAACATCTTGCATCAGAATATTGTCATGTGTCTGTGAAAAGAATAAAGTATAGACAAATTCACATATACAGGGAACTACGCCTCCCAGGCCAAGTATCATCTGACAACCTTCCAATAATATAATCACCGCATTAAATATTCCATCTCACCAATTACTAATGTATGTGACCATGCAGCTTTTACTTGAAATTCACCACCTTCACCTGTGACAGAGCCACCCAAACTCATAGTATCACGTGAAAACAGCTCACCTAAGATCAGATCATAGTCATCAACAAATTCCTAGCGCAAAAGGGATAGCATATCCGGACACAGTCTTTAAAATTCATAGATGTAGAAGAACATACATCTAAGATAAATGTCAAACATGGATTATACTCAAGGAAAAAATCACTAACATAGCACTTCAGTAAAAACCATTCTCAAACATACCTGATCAAACAGATCCTGCTACCATGATACAGCTGCAGGGTCACGGTATGCACGGCGTGCTGCATAAATAACAACAAAAACTGCATCCATATTGTGCTACAATCTGCGTTCAGTAAACGGTCAATGATACAAAGTAACAGGTGAAAACTTACTGTGGTTGAGAGGAGAGTAACGCGTCCCTGAGCTGCATGCCAAATGACAGCAACGGGACTGCTATTTAAATATCCCGGACCGGAAGTAGCCGGATACATCGTATGCATCCCTCTAAAACTTCCCGCCAGTGGGTGTTCGCGGCTAATACTCTACAGAATGCTCCATCATCCACACAAGAGCGGCTCCCAGGCCGCACATCACAACAGCCACCAAAGGCCCCATGTACCCACATCAGCAACACCTGTAACGCGCCCCGGCAGATCACGGAGCTCCTGCGTTCCATCTGCCGGAAGTGCGTTCCACCGGACCGGAAATGGCCCGAATGTGCACCAAACAGGCAGTGGGTGAACTCTAAATTGGGTTCCTACCCTCTAATGTTAAATGAAATCAGATGACAGTGTGCGGTATATCGTGGGGCGTGGCTCACATGCTGCGACCAAAACATTAGTAAGGTGATCACAATGGGAAAAAAAACTATGTCAATACTTAACAGATGTCTAGGCCTGGGGGGTAGTCCATACATACAAACATCGCACAACTGAACCAATGTACAAAGTACAAAAACACTGAATAATTACAATTCAGTGTTAAAAAATCAAAAAATAAATGAAAATAAAAATAAAAAATAAAAAATAAATAAAAAATAAAATATAAAATTATAGAGATATAATACATGAAAAAAAACATAATGTAAATAAATGAATTCTCTGAAAGGAACCTTTGGAGCCTAATGGTATTAGGCTGCCTGTGTACACTTTAGATAGATATGTCAATTGACCATTACATAGTGTGATTAGAACAAGTTACATAAATGACATCGTCACCCAATATAGTGTCTAATAAGGAGAACCACACCAATCTTCCTCCAAGACACAAATATAAATCAATTCCTTCGATAGTGACAGGTTCCAAGAATAAAGAAAATACAAAATTACAAATAAGAGAAAAAGAAAAACAAATTTTTAGGTGTAGTTTACAGAAAAACATTAAATGGATTGGACTCATTAAGTCCTCTCGGGGCGACCGTGTCCAACCTGTGTATCCAATAGCTTTCGCGTCTCTTCAACAACAGGGACCGATCGCCACCAGTAGGACATGGTGGGATCCAATCGATTAGTTTACACTTTAAACTAGCAACTTGGTGTTTAGCACTTAAAAAATGCCTGGCTACTGGTTTATCCGTTTTGCCTGTAGTCAATGCAGTATGGATCGAGGACCGATGGTTGGCCATCCGATCTCGAAATGGCCGTGTAGTCAGACCAACATATACAAGTCCACATGGACACTTGAGAATATAGATTACATGGTCTAACCGACAGTGTAGGTGATATCTTAGCTTGATTACTTTTCCAGAATGTGGATGATAAAACACTGGACCAGTCAACATCGATCTACAAGTGGTACAGCTACCACAAGAGTAGCTGCCCGGTCTTGACTGCATCACCTGAAATGGAGTCAGGTCTTTTTTGGGGAACATAGTAGGGCGCATCAATAGTTGTCTAAGATTCGCGCCTCTACGATAGGCTACCATAGGCGAATTAATTTTAGAGAAAGGAAGATTGACATCTGAGGCTACAATAGGCCAATGCTTCCTTAGTGATTTCCGTATAGTGGTGGTATTGTCAAACTGTGTTGGGAAAATCATGCGGTCTGTACTTTTATTGGTCTTACTCTGTTGACCCAAGAAGATTTTAGTAGCTTTATTTAAACATTTGGCTAATGTTCTAGGTGTATATCCTCGACTTAAAAATCGAGAAGTAACTTCTGTACACTGTATATTTCTGCGATCTGGTTCAGAGTTAATACGCATGATTCGTAAATACTGAGAAATAGGGAGACTTTCTTTTAGAGCAGGGGGATGGAAACTATCTGCTTGTAACAGCAAGTTACGATCAGTAGTTTTGCGAAAAACAGTCGAGATAAAACCAACATCTGTTTTGATAACGGTGACATCAAGAAAATTAATCTCGGTAGATGAGATAGTATACGTCAAACGAATAGGGCTGTCTAGTGCATTCAGTTCATTGACCATGTTTATAAACTCAAATTCGGTACCTCGCCAGAGTAAAAAGATGTCGTCTATGAATCTTCGATAAAAGATAATCTTGTGGCCATAAATTGGCAATAAATGTGTGGTCTCATAATCGGCCATATAGAGATTGGCATATGCAGGGGCCAGATTAGACCCCATTGCAGTGCCTGCAATCTGCAAAAAATACTTATCCTTATATAGAAAGTGGTTTTGGGTCAATACTAGTTCAGTGAGTTCTAATATGAAATTAATTGGAAATTCAAGATTCTCAACTTTCAACAAACTTTTCTTAATGGTATCCAGTCCAGCTTGGTGTGGAATTACTGTATATAAAGAACATACATCTAAAGATGCCAACATCAGAGTTTCATCGTTTGCCTGAATCCCACGTAACTGAGTCAGGAAGTCACCGGTGTCTTTTAAATAGCTTTCAGTTTTTAATACTAGTGGTTGTAAGATACTATCCACTAGAATGGCTAATGGTTGTAATATAGAACCATCGGCAGCTATAATAGGCCTTCCAGGTGGATGGACCAAAGATTTATGTATTTTTGGGAGTGTATAAAGTATGGGGCATTTGGGATGATCCACTTCCAGAAAGTTTTTTAAATCATCACTTATCCATCCCTGCTCGTAACCAAATTGAATGGTCGAATCAACCTTGTTTTTTATTTTAATCATCGGATTACAGTCTAGTGGTCTATATGTCCTGACATCAGATAGTTGGCGTGAAATTTCCTGGTCGTAGTCAGCCCAATCCTGAACTACGACCGCTCCACCTTTATCCGCTGGGCGGATAACAATAGAGGTGTTCTCTCTAAGGGCTTTAAGAGCCGAGCGTTCGGGAGGGGTTAGATTATCAAACACCCTAGATGATTTGTCTGTCTCAATGTCAGATTGTACTAATCTCAAAAACGTTTTGATACTTGGATTTGAGGATGGAGGATCAAAATGTGATTTACCACAAAATTTACTTTTTCTACCAACGGTAGATTTATCTGAAAAATATTCACGGAGCCTCATGGATCTGCCAAATTTGTATTGGTCAACTAGTTTGTTAAATGTTTGTGTTTTACATACTGGCACAAAGGTTAACCCTCTAGATAAAAGTTTTATTTCCGCCTCATTTAATTCATTAGAAGACAAGTTAAAGACAGTGTTTACTTGCGCTTCTGACGGCCTCTTCGCTTGACCACCACCCCTCCTCGTGTGCGGTCGGTGCCGCTTCTGAGGTATTTGCCGGATCCGGTGATATTCACCGGACCGGTCTCTAAAAAATTAACTGAATCCGAGGGTCCCTCCGTGTATTCAGCGTCGGAGGTAGAAACAGAAGACCCAAATTCCTTGGGAGGTATCTGTATTCTACGTCTCCGAGGGTAACGTCTATTGTAGTCCTCCGAACTGCCAAGAAGCCAACGGTATACCGTGTGATTTGAATAATCATTAGTCACTGTTAGTAATTTTTTCCTTTTAAAGGAAAGTAGTTCTTTTTTATAATTTTCAACTTGAGTTTGTAATCTATCTGTCCAATTTTGGGACTTGTCATCCCGTAATGTGGGAAGTGCTGTGATGTTCGTGGTCTCAATATCAATCTTAATCTTTTTAAGTTCTAAACCTACCTCCTCTATAACGAGGGCCATAAGATCAAGTGAACATTTATTAAGAACCCCACACCATCTACTACAGAATGTGGGGTTGTTTCTACCTAGTGTGGGAATATTGGCTATTCGGAATCCTCTAGGTAACTGCTTACGCCTGTGATATTCAGAGAGAAACTGACCGTGTAAGGTCAGGTCAACCTCCCTCTGTCGCAGTTTCAACACTTTGTAGAATACATCAATAGGGGTATCTGAGGGTAAGGCATCGAAATCAAGCTTATCAAATAGGAGTTTTTCAACTTCCTCATCGGTGAAGGAGACAGTGCCACCTTCTGCCTGAGATAATAATCCATCATCGAGTAAGTATACCCCAGTTTGTGACATCATAAATGGGCGAAAAATCAAGTGTCAAAGTATGTACTTTAAACTACAAGGCAAATTGGTAATGTGCCAATGCTGAAATCACCCAATAATATGGATCAAAACAAACATAATATTACAAAAATATAAAGCAAAAATTATTAAAATGAAACTCAAATCAAAAAATGGTCCAGTATGCGTTATCCGTCTGCTGGACTGAATAGTCCCTCCACATGCGCAAAATGTCCAACTGTTTTGATGGGTGTCAGGAAATCTGGTCCACTCTCTGTGGGCCCGACTCTATATCCACGGTAATCCTGCACTCTCATCCCATATACTTCAACGTTGCGGGTGCTCCTAATGAACCCTTGCAGATCCACTCGAACAGCAAAATTTCCACTAGGTGGAAGGTGCACTCTCGCGGTAATAAATGAGGTCCGTATATAAAAGACTTTTATTAGGAAAGTCCAAAAGCCATATATATCGACGTTTCGGTCCGTATGACGGGCCTTTCTCAAGACTATTAGCTTTTAAATAAACATCTTGCATCAGAATATTGTCATGTGTCTGTGAAAAGAATAAAGTATAGACAAATTCACATATACAGGGAACTACGCCTCCCAGGCCAAGTATCATCTGACAACCTTCCAATAATATAATCACCGCATTAAATATTCCATCTCACCAATTACTAATGTATGTGACCATGCAGCTTTTACTTGAAATTCACCACCTTCACCTGTGACAGAGCCACCCAAACTCATAGTATCACGTGAAAACAGCTCACCTAAGATCAGATCATAGTCATCAACAAATTCCTAGCGCAAAAGGGATAGCATATCCGGACACAGTCTTTAAAATTCATAGATGTAGAAGAACATACATCTAAGATAAATGTCAAACATGGATTATACTCAAGGAAAAAATCACTAACATAGCACTTCAGTAAAAACCATTCTCAAACATACCTGATCAAACAGATCCTGCTACCATGATACAGCTGCAGGGTCACGGTATGCACGGCGTGCTGCATAAATAACAACACAAACTGCATCCATATTGTGCTACAATCTGCGTTCAGTAAACGGTCAATGATACAAAGTAACAGGTGAAAACTTACTGTGGTTGAGAGGAGAGTAACGCGTCCCTGAGCTGCATGCCAAATGACAGCAACGGGACTGCTATTTAAATATCCCGGACCGGAAGTAGCCGGATACATCGTATGCATCCCTCTAAAACTTCCCGCCAGTGGGTGTTCGCGGCTAATACTCTACAGAATGCTCCATCATCCACACAAGAGCGGCTCCCAGGCCGCACATCACAACAGCCACCAAAGGCCCCATGTACCCACATCAGCAACACCTGTAACGCGCCCCGGCAGATCACGGAGCTCCTGCGTTCCATCTGCCGGAAGTGCGTTCCACCGGACCGGAAATGTCCCGAATGTGCACCAAACAGGCAGTGGGTGAACTCTAAATTGGGTTCCTACCCTCTAATGTTAAATGAAATCAGATGACAGTGTGCGGTATATCGTGGGGCGTGGCTCACATGCTGCGACCAAAACATTAGTAAGGTGATCACAATGGGAAAAAAAACTATGTCAATACTTAACAGATGTCTAGGCCTGGGGGGTAGTCCATACATACAAACATCGCACAACTGAACCAATGTACAAAGTACAAAAACACTGAATAATTACAATTCAGTGTTAAAAATTCAAAAAATAAATGAAAATAAAAATAAAAAATAAATAAAAAATTAAAAATAAAATATAAAATTATAGAGATCTCTATAATTTTATATTTTATTTTTTATTTTTTATTTTTATTTTCATTTATTTTTTGATTTTTTAACACTGAATTGTAATTATTCAGTGTTTTTGTACTTTGTACATTGGTTCAGTTGTGCAATGTTTGTATGTATGACCCCCCAGGCCTAGACATCTGTTAAGTATTGACATAGTTTTTTTTTCCCATTGTGATCACCTTACTAATGTTTTGGTCGCAGCATGTGAGCCACGCCCCACGATATACCGCACACTGTCATCTGATTTCATTTAACATTAGAGGGTAGGAACCCAATTTAGAGTTCACCCACTGCCTGTTTGGTGCACATTCGGGCCATTTCCGGTCCGGTGGAACGCACTTCCGGCAGATGGAACGCAGGAGCTCCGTGATCTGCCGGGGCGCGTTACAGGTGTTGCTGATGTGGGTACATGGGGCCTTTGGTGGCTGTTGTGATGTGCGGCCTGGGAGCCGCTCTTGTGTGGATGATGGAGCATTCTGTAGAGTATTAGCCGCGAACACCCACTGGCGGGAAGTTTTAGAGGGATGCATACGATGTATCCGGCTACTTCCGGTCCGGGATATTTAAATAGCAGTCCCGTTGCTGTCATTTGGCATGCAGCTCAGGGACGCGTTACTCTCCTCTCAACCACAGTAAGTTTTCACCTGTTACTTTGTATCATTGACCGTTTACTGAACGCAGATTGTAGCACAATATGGATGCAGTTTTTGTTGTTATTTATGCAGCACGCCGTGCATACCGTGACCCTGCAGCTGTATCATGGTAGCAGGATCTGTTTGATCAGGTATGTTTGAGAATGGTTTTTACTGAAGTGCTATGTTAGTGATTTTTTCCTTGAGTATAATCCATGTTTGACATTTATCTTAGATGTATGTTCTTCTACATCTATGAATTTTAAAGACTGTGTCCGGATATGCTATCCCTTTTGCGCTAGGAATTTGTTGATGACTATGATCTGATCTTAGGTGAGCTGTTTTCACGTGATACTATGAGTTTGGGTGGCTCTGTCACAGGTGAAGGTGGTGAATTTCAAGTAAAAGCTGCATGGTCACATACATTAGTAATTGGTGAGATGGAATATTTAATGCGGTGATTATATTATTGGAAGGTTGTCAGATGATACTTGGCCTGGGAGGCGTAGTTCCCTGTATATGTGAATTTGTCTATACTTTATTCTTTTCACAGACACATGACAATATTCTGATGCAAGATGTTTATTTAAAAGCTAATAGTCTTGAGAAAGGCCCGTCATACGGACCGAAACGTCGACATATATGGCTTTTGGACTTTCCTAATAAAAGTCTTTTATATACGGACCTCATTTATTACCGCGAGAGTGCACCTTCCACCTAGTGGAAATTTTGCTGTTCGAGTGTATCTGCAAGGGTTCATTAGGAGCACCCGCAACGTTGAAGTATATGGGATGAGAGTGCAGGATTACCGTGGATATAGAGTCGGGCCCACAGAGAGTGGACCAGATTTCCTGACACCCATCAAAACAGTTGGACATTTTGCGCATGTGGAGGGACTATTCAGTCCAGCAGACGGATAACGCATACTGGACCATTTTTTGATTTGAGTTTCATTTTAATAATTTTTGCTTTATATTTTTGTAATATTATGTTTGTTTTGATCCATATTATTGGGTGATTTCAGCATTGGCACATTACCAATTTGCCTTGTAGTTTAAAGTACATACTTTGACACTTGATTTTTCGCCCATTTATGATGTCACAAACTGGGGTATACTTACTCGATGATGGATTATTATCTCAGGCAGAAGGTGGCACTGTCTCCTTCACCGATGAGGAAGTTGAAAAACTCCTATTTGATAAGCTTGATTTCGATGCCTTACCCTCAGATACCCCTATTGATGTATTCTACAAAGTGTTGAAACTGTGACAGAGGGAGGTTGACCTGACCTTACACGGTCAGTTTCTCTCTGAATATCACAGGCGTAAGCAGTTACCTAGAGGATTCCGAATAGCCAATATTCCCACACTAGGTAGAAACAACCCCACATTCTGTAGTAGATGGTGTGGGGTTCTTAATAAATGTTCACTTGATCTTATGGCCCTCGTTATAGAGGAGGTAGGTTTAGAACTTAAAAAGATTAAGATTGATATTGAGACCACGAACATCACAGCACTTCCCACATTACGGGATGACAAGTCCCAAAATTGGACAGATAGATTACAAACTCAAGTTGAAAATTATAAAAAAGAACTACTTTCCTTTAAAAGGAAAAAATTACTAACAGTGACTAATGATTATTCAAATCACACGGTATACCGTTGGCTTCTTGGCAGTTCGGAGGACTACAATAGACGTTACCCTCGGAGACGTAGAATACAGATACCTCCCAAGGAATTTGGGTCTTCTGTTTCTACCTCCGACGCTGAATACACGGAGGGACCCTCGGATTCAGTTAATTTTTTAGAGACCGGTCCGGTGAATATCACCGGATCCGGCAAATACCTCAGAAGCGGCACCGACCGCACACGAGGAGGGGTGGTGGTCAAGCGAAGAGGCCGTCAGAAGCGCAAGTAAACACTGTCTTTAACTTGTCTTCTAATGAATTAAATGAGGCGGAAATAAAACTTTTATCTAGAGGGTTAACCTTTGTGCCAGTATGTAAAACACAAACATTTAACAAACTAGTTGACCAATACAAATTTGGCAGATCCATGAGGCTCCGTGAATATTTTTCAGATAAATCTACCGTTGGTAGAAAAAGTAAATTTTGTGGTAAATCACATTTTGATCTTCCATCCTCAAATCCAAGTATCAAAACGTTTTTGAGATTAGTACAATCTGACATTGAGACAGACAAATCATCTAGGGTGTTTGATAATCTAACCCCTCCCGAACGCTCGGCTCTTAAAGCCCTTAGAGAGAACACCTCTATTGTTATCCGCCCAGCGGATAAAGGTGGAGCGGTCGTAGTTCAGGATTGGGCTGACTACGACCAGGAAATTTCACGCCAACTATCTGATGTCAGGACATATAGACCACTAGACTGTAATCCGATGATTAAAATAAAAAACAAGGTTGATTCGACCATTCAATTTGGTTACGAGCAGGGATGGATAAGTGATGATTTAAAAAACTTTCTGGAAGTGGATCATCCCAAATGCCCCATACTTTATACACTCCCAAAAATACATAAATCTTTGGTCCATCCACCTGGAAGGCCTATTATAGCTGCCGATGGTTCTATATTACAACCATTAGCCATTCTAGTGGATAGTATCTTACAACCACTAGTATTAAAAACTGAAAGCTATTTAAAAGACACCGGTGACTTCCTGACTCAGTTACGTGGGATTCAGGCAAACGATGAAACTCTGATGTTGGCATCTTTAGATGTATGTTCTTTATATACAGTAATTCCACACCAAGCTGGACTGGATACCATTAAGAAAAGTTTGTTGAAAGTTGAGAATCTTGAATTTCCAATTAATTTCATATTAGAACTCACTGAACTAGTATTGACCCAAAACCACTTTCTATATAAGGATAAGTATTTTTTGCAGATTGCAGGCACTGCAATGGGGTCTAATCTGGCCCCTGCATATGCCAATCTCTATATGGCCGATTATGAGACCACACATTTATTGCCAATTTATGGCCACAAGATTATCTTTTATCGAAGATTCATAGACGACATCTTTTTACTCTGGCGAGGTACCGAATTTGAGTTTATAAACATGGTCAATGAACTGAATGCACTAGACAGCCCTATTCGTTTGACGTATACTATCTCATCTACCGAGATTAATTTTCTTGATGTCACCGTTATCAAAACAGATGTTGGTTTTATCTCGACTGTTTTTCGCAAAACTACTGATCGTAACTTGCTGTTACAAGCAGATAGTTTCCATCCCCCTGCTCTAAAAGAAAGTCTCCCTATTTCTCAGTATTTACGAATCATGCGTATTAACTCTGAACCAGATCGCAGAAATATACAGTGTACAGAAGTTACTTCTCGATTTTTAAGTCGAGGATATACACCTAGAACATTAGCCAAATGTTTAAATAAAGCTACTAAAATCTTCTTGGGTCAACAGAGTAAGACCAATAAAAGTACAGACCGCATGATTTTCCCAACACAGTTTGACAATACCACCACTATACGGAAATCACTAAGGAAGCATTGGCCTATTGTAGCCTCATATGTCAATCTTCCTTTCTCTAAAATTAATTCGCCTATGGTAGCCTATCGTAGAGGCGCGAATCTTAGACAACTATTGATGCGCCCTACTATGTTCCCCAAAAAAGACCTGACTCCATTTCAGGTGATGCAGTCAAGACCGGGCAGCTACTCTTGTGGTAGCTGTACCACTTGTAGATCGATGTTGACTGGTCCAGTGTTTTATCATCCACATTCTGGAAAAGTAATCAAGCTAAGATATCACCTACACTGTCGGTTAGACCATGTAATCTATATTCTCAAGTGTCCATGTGGACTTGTATATGTTGGTCTGACTACACGGCCATTTCGAGATCGGATGGCCAACCATCGGTCCTCGATCCATACTGCATTGACTACAGGCAAAACGGATAAACCAGTAGCCAGGCATTTTTTAAGTGCTAAACACCAAGTTGCTAGTTTAAAGTGTAAACTAATCGATTGGATCCCACCATGTCCTACTGGTGGCGATCGGTCCCTGTTGTTGAAGAGACGCGAAAGCTATTGGATACACAGGTTGGACACGGTTGCCCCGAGAGGACTTAATGAGTCCAATCCATTTAATGTTTTTCTGTAAACTACACCTAAAAATTTGTTTTTCTTTTTCTCTTATTTGTAATTTTGTATTTTCTTTATTCTTGGAACCTGTCACTATCGAAGGAATTGATTTATATTTGTGTCTTGGAGGAAGATTAGTGTGGTTCTCCTTATTAGACACTATATTGGGTGACGATGTCATTTATGTAACTTGTTCTAATCACACTATATAATGGTCAATTGACATATCTATCTAAAGTGTACACAGGCAGCCTAATACCATTAGGCTCCAAAGGTTCCTTTCAGAGAATTCATTTATTTACATTATGTTTTTTTCATGTATTATATCTCTATAATTTTATATTTTATTTTTTATTTATTTTTTATTTTTTATTTTTATTTTCATTTATTTTTTGATTTTTTAACACTGAATTGTAATTATTCAGTGTTTTTGTACTTTGTACATTGGTTCAGTTGTGCGATGTTTGTATGTATGGACTACCCCCCAGGCCTAGACATCTGTTAAGTATTGACATAGTTTTTTTTCCCATTGTGATCACCTTACTAATGTTTTGGTCGCAGCATGTGAGCCACGCCCCACGATATACCGCACACTGTCATCTGATTTCATTTAACATTAGAGGGTAGGAACCCAATTTAGAGTTCACCCACTGCCTGTTTGGTGCACATTCGGGCCATTTCCGGTCCGGTGGAACGCACTTCCGGCAGATGGAACGCAGGAGCTCCGTGATCTGCCGGGGCGCGTTACAGGTGTTGCTGATGTGGGTACATGGGGCCTTTGGTGGCTGTTGTGATGTGCGGCCTGGGAGCCGCTCTTGTGTGGATGATGGAGCATTCTGTAGAGTATTAGCCGCGAACACCCACTGGCGGGAAGTTTTAGAGGGATGCATACGATGTATCCGGCTACTTCCGGTCCGGGATATTTAAATAGCAGGCCCGTTGCTGTCATTTGGCATGCAGCTCAGGGACGCGTTACTCTCCTCTCAACCACAGTAAGTTTTCACCTGTTACTTTGTATCATTGACCGTTTACTGAACGCAGATTGTAGCACAATATGGATGCAGTTTGTGTTGTTATTTATGCAGCACGCCGTGCATACCGTGACCCTGCAGCTGTATCATGGTAGCAGGATCTGTTTGATCAGGTATGTTTGAGAATGGTTTTTACTGAAGTGCTATGTTAGTGATTTTTTCCTTGAGTATAATCCATGTTTGACATTTATCTTAGATGTATGTTCTTCTACATCTATGAATTTTAAAGACTGTGGGGGTAATTCCAAGTTGATCGCAACAGGATTTTTGTTAGCAATTGGGCAAAACCATGTGCACTGCAGGGGAGGCAGATATAACATGTGCAGAGAGAGTTAGATTTGGGTGGGGTGTGTTCAATCTGCAATCTAATTTGCAGTGTAAAAATAAAGCAGCCAATATTTACCCTGCACAGAAATAAAATAACCCACCCAAATCTAACTCTTTCTGCACATGTTGTATCTGCCTACCCTGCAGTGCACATGGTTTTGCCCAATTGCTATCAAAAATCCTGCTGCGATCAACTTGGAATTACCCCCTGTGTCCGGATATGCTATCCCTTTTGCGCTAGGAATTTGTTGATGACTATGATCTGATCTTAGGTGAGCTGTTTTCACGTGATACTATGAGTTTGGGTGGCTCTGTCACAGGTGAAGGTGGTGAATTTCAAGTAAAAGCTGCATGGTCACATACATTAGTAATTGGTGAGATGGAATATTTAATGCGGTGATTATATTATTGGAAGGTTGTCAGATGATACTTGGCCTGGGAGGCGTAGTTCCCTGTATATGTGAATTTGTCTATACTTTATTCTTTTCACAGACACATGACAATATTCTGATGCAAGATGTTTATTTAAAAGCTAATAGTCTTGAGAAAGGCCCGTCATACGGACCGAAACGTCGACATATATGGCTTTTGGACTTTCCTAATAAAAGTCTTTTATATACGGACCTCATTTATTACCGCGAGAGTGCACCTTCCACCTAGTGGAAATTTTGCTATATATATATATATATATATATATAATATACGTACGTATGGGACTGTTTGTGTGTGTATATATATGGGGCGGTGTGGATATACTCTATCTACTGTATATAGGGCTGTGTGTTTATACTATGGTACTATGTGCATGCGCGTATTTGTGCAGTATGCATATATGGGGCTGTGTGTGCGTATGTATGTATATGGGGCTATGTGTGTGCGTATGTATGTATATGGGGCTATGTGTGTGCGTATGTATGTATATGGGGCTGTGTGTGTGTATATGTGGCTCTCTGCATATGTGGCTGTCTTTGTATGCGGCTTTGCATGTGTATATGTGTCTCTTTGTGTGTGCACATATGAGGCTGTGTGAGTGGGGGGTGGGGGGGCACACCATTGTCTAATTCGCCTCTGGGCGTCTGGTTTAAACTTATGCCCCTGCTCACAGCGCTGTTATATATAAAGGACACCTCTTATCAGCGCCCACTGTGTACTGTAATAGTTGCACAGATCTAATTCACCGCCTCCCCCCCCTTCTACAACCCCCGGTACCGCACAGGATATCTGGAGTTGCGTGGAGGACAGCTCTGTCAGCGTCTGTGTACAGGAACTGCAGGCAGGAAAATGGCGCTGAACGCTGCTGGGTCCGCTCTGAGAAGCTCCGCCCCTTGAAGATGGCGTGTATTCCCGCACAAATTCTTTATACTGGCCTGAGGACTCCGTCGCAAGGTGGGGGATTCCGTCGACTGTTGAGCGTCTGAGTACAGAGGATTGTGACGCCCGCCTGGGGATTCAGTCTCCGGTTAGCGTCTGTGATCAGTGTAGGGTATTAAGTCTCTGGCTCAGGATGCACCTCAAAGCGCCAACACTGTGTGCCGCTGAGCCTTCCCGGAGCGCAGCCGCTCAGAGCTGCGCTCCTACCTTTGTGCCGCCATATCTCGTCTCTTCTGATTTTCTGGCTCTGTAAGGGGGTGGCGGCATGCTGCCGGGGTGAGCGATCCCCTGTGGCGGGGAACGTTCGATCCCCTCAGGAGCTCAGTGTCCTGTCAGCGGAGATAGTGGCTCAGACCCCGCAAGGCAGACACTACTCCTCGAAGCAGGGAGGCTGTTGCCAGCAGCCTCCCAGTAAAATAATAAACTGTAAAATAAACTTTTAAGCTCCCCTAGCTGTGACCGGCTCCCCCCGGGCACATTTTCTAAACTGGGTCTGGTAGGAGGGGCATAGAGGGAGGAGCCAGCCCACACTCTCAAACTCTTAAAGTGCCAATGTCTCCTAGTGGACCCGTCTATACCCCATGGTACTAATGTGGACCCCAGCATCCTCTAGGACGTAAGAGAAATTTCTGATTGAAAATGATATCCAAGGTTATAACATTTAAAATATTGACGTTGTTAATCTGGGTATACCATGATTTATAGTTGTTAAATAGTCATAAAACATTACTTCAGCAGATACATTATAATCAGCACAATTTAATACAGGTTAAACACGATGGACATTTTGCTTCTTTTCAATCTCAATTACTATGTTACAGTCTGTGCATAGCCCAGGACCTACTCCTACAGTGGGAAAGAATCAGGCTGATTTGGGCCGGAGCTGACGTCACACACACTCTCCCTGAAAACGCTTGGGCATGCCTGCATTTTACCTGACACTACCAGAAAATGGTCAGTTACCACCCCCAAACGTCCGCTTCCTGTCAAGCAATTTGTATATGCCTAGTGATCAAAAAATAAGAATTTACTCACCGGTAATTCTATTTCTCGTAGTCCGTAGTGAATGCTGGGACTCCGTAAGGACCATGGGGAATAGCGGCTCCGCAGGAGACTGGGCACAGCTAAAAGAAAGCTTTAGACTACTGGTGTGCACTGGCTCCTCCCACTATGACCCTCCTCCAGACCTCAGTTAGGATTCTGTGCCCGGAAGAGCTGACACAATAAGGAAGGATTTTGAATCCCGGGTAAGACTGATTGGTGTAATCACACCGTATAACTCGTGATACAATACCCAGTTAACAGTATGATAACAACTGAGCCTCTCAACAGATGGCTCAACAATAACCCTTTAGTTAAACAATAACTATATACAAGTATTGCAGACAATCCGCACTTGGGATGGGCGCCCAGCATCCACTACGGACTACGAGAAATAGAATTACCGGTGAGTAAATTCTTATTTTCTCTGACGTCCTAAGTGGATGCTGGGACTCCGTAAGGACCATGGGGATTATACCAAAGCTCCCAAACGGGCGGGAGAGCGCGGATGACTCTGCAGCACCGAATGGGCAAACTCTAGGTCCTCCTCAGCCAGGGTGTCAAACTTGTAGAATTTAGCAAATGTGTTTGACCCCGACCAAGTAACTGCTCGGCAAAGTTGTAGAGCCGAGACCCCCTCGGGCAGCCGCCCAAGAAGAGCCCACCTTCCTCGTGGAATGGGCTTTCACTGATTTAGGATGCGGCAGTCCAGCCGCAGAATGTGCAAGCTGAATCGTACTACAGATCCAGCGAGTAATAGTCTGCTTTGAAGCAGGTGCACCCAACTTGTTGGGCGCATACAGGATAAATAGCGAGTCAGTCTTTCTGACTCCAGCTGTCCTGGAAACATAAATTTTCAGGGCCCTGACTACATCCAACGACTTGGAAGCCTCCAAGTCTTTAGTAGCCGCAGGTACCACGATAGGTTGGTTCAGATGAAAGGCTGACACCACCTTTGGGAGAAATTGGGGACGAGTCCTCAATTCCGCCCTATCCATATGGAAAATCAGATAAGGGCTTTTACATGACAAAGCCGCCAATTCTGACACACGCCTGGCCGAAGCCAAGGCCAACAACATGACCACTTTCCACGTGAGATATTTCAATTCCACGGTTTTAAGTGGCTCAAACCAATGTGACTTTAGGAAATCCAACACCACGTTGAGATCCCAAGGTGCCACTGGAGGCACAAAAGGGGGCTGAATATGCAGCACTCCCTTAACAAAAGTTTGAACTTCAGGTAGTGAAGCCAGTTCTCTCTGGAAGAAAATCGATAGAGCCGAAATCTGGACCTTAAAGGAACCCAATTTAAGGCCCATAGTCACCCCTGACTGTAGAAAGTGCAGGAAACGGCCCAGCTGAAATTCTTCCGTTGGGGCCTTCCTGGCCTCACACCACGCAACATATTTTCGCCATATGCGGTGATAATGGTTTGTAGTTACTTCTTTCCTAGCTTTAATCAGCGTAGGAATGACTTCCTCCGGAATGCCCTTTTCCTTCAGGATCCGGTGTTCAACCGCCATGCCGTCAAACGCAGCCGCGGTAAGTCTTGGAACAGACAGGGCCCCTGCTGCAGCAGGTCCTGTCTGAGTGGCAGAGGCCATGGGTCCTCTGAGATCATTTCTTGAAGTTCCGGGTACCAAGCTCTTCTTGGCCAATCCGGAACAATGAGTATAGTTCTTACTCCTCTTCTCCTTATTATCCTCAGTACCTTTGGTATGAGAGGAAGAGGAGGGAACACATAAACCGACCGGTACACCCACGGTGTCACTAGAGCGTCCACAGCTATCGCCTGCGGGTCTCTTGACCTGGCGCAATACTTTTATAGCTTTTTTTTTTTTTCAAACTATTTTTATTGCAATCTCACATCGTACAGGGTAAGTAAGCAGCATTTCGAGACATGAAGTATAGTATATAGTTAACAATGTATAACATAAAATACATCATGCAAAATCCTCCTAGCTGGAGACAAGGAGTCACATATTATTCAGTCTCATATAATCCCAGGTAGAGATCCAAATATATTTTCAAACTTTTCCTCTTATAATAACTTTTATACCCTTCCAAGAAAGGGAACATGTGTAGAACTAGTGATATCAGGGAATTTATAGTGTGTTTTAATTACCAAAGCGGAGCAGATTATAGATGGAACAAGATGTATCAAATATCGATTCTCCACTAGTAAAAACAGGGTATCCAAAAAATCCCTAAACTTGTATAAAATACCTAAAACATAAGAAAATAAACCAACATGTAATGCCTACTATGGGACACGGGTCGTCGATCCATCCACAGCACAATCTTCCCAAATCGGGGGTCTATATTTCCAAGCAGCCCGGTATACGATTGAATATAGAAGGGAGTGGAGAAGGGTCCAGAGAAGAAGAGAAAGGGTAAGTCAGATGTTTAAGGGGTTAGGGTGGTCTACAGCGTGGAGGAGGTACCATGAGGTGGATTGAAAGCATTTGTCTATGGCTTGTTTAGTATGTAGGGGGAGTGTCAAAATGTAAGTGTTCCAACATTGGAACAAAGCAGGGGTGAGCCTCTCCTTATGGATAGAGGTCTCCAGCCAGTCCATGGTGAATAGAAAAAATAGTCTAGAGGTCACCATCGAAATATTAGGAGGTATGTTGTGAATCCACTGTTGCAGGATTGCCTTCCTGCCAGCTGCTGATAGTATCATAAGCAGTTTTTTGTTAGCCCTGGGGATGTCAGGTTGATCAGTCAGACATCCGAACAGTGCCCAGGAGGTAGTGCAACTAAAGGATATGCCTAAGGACGTAGTTCCATAGTGATGTACCTCATGCCAAAACTGTGACACCAGAGCGCATTCCCAGAAGCAATGGAAGAGGTCGGCCCCCTCCATTAGGCATTTGGTGCATTTACTATCTTCTGAGATGCCCATCAGTGATCGGCGTTTAGGTGAGATGTATGCCCTATGGAGCATTTTATAGGCCATTTCTTGGTAAGAGCTTGCAGGAATAAGCTTCAAGGTCAACTGAAAGTGATTTAAGAGGGATTCAGGGGTGACCGTTGGGATGTGGGAGGACCATTGGGACAGCTCCGGAAGGTCCGTGTCTGTGATAAGTTCAAGACGGATACGTGAATAAATGGTTGATATGGAGTAGCAGGTCGACTGGATTAGTGTGTCTAGAGAGTTAAGAAAGTCGATCCCTGTCAGTTTAGATAGTACAGTTTTAAGATAGTGTATTGGTTGGAAGTAGGCAAACTCGTGGTGAGGAAGTAGGCCGTATTTCTCTCGCGCCTCCACGAAAGACAGCGGGGCGCGGGAGGAGTTAAGCAGGTTGCGCAGGTTGCGGACGCCAAGAGAGTGCCAGGTAGTGAAAGGTTGTAGAGCTCCCCCCTCCTGAAACTCTAAGTTGCCGATAAGGGGCAGTGAAAGTGAGTATAAATATTGAAGTTTGAGAGATTTCCTTGCCATTTTCCACGCCTGCATTATGGGGAGTAGTAGTAAATTAGTGGTAATATGTAAGGCCAATTTGGAGGGCTTGGCATGTAAAAGATAACTGAGGGATAAGGGAGCACATAGTTGAGAATCTAGTCTAGAATCTGTGTAATAATTATTGTTTCCAAGCCAATCCATAGCAATGCGTAAGAGGCACGCAAGATTGTATTGTTTGATATCAGGTAGATTGATTCCCCCTCTAGGTATCGTCTGGGTTAATTTTTTCATGCTAATCCTTGGGCGTTTACCAGCCCAGATGTATTTGGAGATAGAAGCGTTCAGAGAGGATAGGTCTGATTTAGATAATAATAGGGGGGTCATCTGTAAAACATAGAGGAGCTTTGGGAAGCTGGCCATCTTAAATAAGTTACATCTCCCTAGCATATTAAGGGGGAGGGATTGCCAGAGGCCAAGTTCGGTTCTAATCTTATGTAGGACTGGAGTGATATTAAGCCTATATAGGTGGCATGGTTGAGCAGGGAGTGCAACGCCTAGAAAGGTAATATGTGTATTCGCCCATTTAAAGGGAAAGGTGGTCCCCCAACCCAGTTTCGCCTGTCCATATATGGCCAACGCCTCTGACTTACTATAATTGCTGGTAAACCCTGCGAAAGAGGAGAAGCGATCAGTCATGGCAATTAGCTGCGGGATTGTACGGTGAGGATCTGACATAAAGAGGAGGAGGTCGTCTGCGAATGCCACCGCCCTTAATTCCTGTGTTCCCACAGCAATGCCCTTATAGTTCTTGTGTGACAGAATATGGCGTATAAGGGGTTCCAGTGCCAAATCAAAAAGGAGGGGAGATAAGGGGCATCCTTGCCTAGTGCCTCTTTCCAACGTGAAAAATGAAGATGTCACATTATTGACTAAGACCTGCGCCACTGGGTTGGTATATAAGGTCTGCACCAGGTTGCAAAACACTGTGCCAAACCCCTGGTGGGCGAGCACTCGAGATAGGTGAGGCCAGGCAATTTTATCAAATGCCTTCTCTGCGTCTAAATTTATAATGATGTTATTTTTGGCCTGGTTAAGGCGGGTGTAAGATATCGCAGTTAGGGCCGCCCGCACTCCCCGTGTGGATTGTCTACCTTTGACGAATCCCATCTGTGCAGGTGAGATGAGATGGGGTAAGTATGCTTGCAACCTGTTAGCTATGATTTTAGTCAAGATTTTAAAATCTTGATTGAGGAGTGAGATGGGGCGGTATGACCCAACCTGAGTAGGATCTTTACCAGGTTTTGCTAGCACTATGAGTTTGGCTTCATTGAAACGAAGGGGAGTCTCCCCTGTTGTTAGTATATGGTTATATAATCGTGTTAATATGGGGAGTATGTCGGCATCTAGCACCTTGTAAAATTCAGCGCTGAAACCGTCAGGGCCAGGGCTCTTTAAATTGGGGAGGGACTTAATGGTGGCCCGCACCTCCTCCTCAGTTATGGGAGCATCCAACGATTCCCTCTCTTCTAATTCCAGCTTCGGTAACTGCGCCTCATCTAGGAATAATTGACCATCAGTTGCATTATCAACGTCGGCAGTATATAGGGACTTATAGAAGCGCATAAAAGCCGAGCAGATGTCAGTGGGATCAGAAAGAACACCTCCAGAGCTGTGCAACGAGTCAACCCATGTTTTATTTCGGGGCCCCCTAACCAAGTTGGCCAGGAGCTTACCGGATTTATTCCCCCACCTATGAAACCTGTTCCTGCCGTAGTCGTAGCTGATCTGGGCCTGTTCGGTGAGAAAGGTATCATAGATTTGTTTTGCCATGAGGTACGCCTCCTTGTGGGTAGGGCTATCGCTTTGTTTGTATGTGCGATATGCAAGTGTGAGAGCCGCGCTAAGTTCCTGTAATTTTATGTTAAATTTCTTGCGCTAAGAATTGACGTAGGAGATGATATGGCCACGGAGGACTGCTTTAGAGGCTCCCCAAAAAAGTGGAGTGTTAGATTCTTGATCTAGGTTGTCAGTAGTATAATTCTGCCAGGTGTGTTTAAGATGTAATAAGAAGTCCTCTGAGCATGTGAGATATGCTGGGAATCTCCAACACTTAGATATGTTCTGAGGTAGGGACAGATGTAGGGACAAGGTAATAGGGGCGTGGTCCGAAATAATGATGTCTTCAATTGAGGTGTGGGTAACTTTAGAAAAGAGGTGTTTGTCAGGAATCGACTCACCAAGCTGACATCCGTCCGCCGTTGCGGACTCCGACCTGGCTCCCTGCGGTCACCTGTCATCCGTGTCCCTGCCTCTGGACGCCATCACGGGCCTGGGAGCGCTCCTGAGACAGCAGGCGTGTAGCACGCCGCGTTCCCGCTAGGCCGCGGCATGGGCGCCGCCATGACAGTTCACAACAACCAGCATACAGCGGCCAATCCGGTGCTTGGCCGCACCCACTTTCCCTCACTCATCCAATGCCTGTGCACCAAGGGGTACATAAGAGACTGCAGGATCAGTCTGCAGGCATCCTGGACTTTGTGTCACTCCTGCGACCCATGTGAAAGGATCTGTTCCTGTTCCTTCCGTGTTCCTGGCTCTCTGCTTTAAGACTTGTACTCCTGGTTACTCTGCACAGCTCCGTGGAACTTCAAGGCCCAGCAATACCTGCAATCTTCAAACAGGCTTCACACTCATCACCACCTTGTGTGCTTCAGCCTTGCAGTTGAGACTGACTCCAGGTGTGTTCCATTCCTCCACCTGTGATACAGCTTGCTGCTGTCAGTGCTTCACCACCTGCACTGTGGATAGTCAGACTCCTGCCTCTGCTACCAGGTTTGCCATTCAACATCTCACTGCCAAGTTTCATGTTTAAAACCTGCACTGGTTTCCAAACCAGAATCATCTCTACAAGCACCTGTTCTTCTGTTTATCATATTACCGGTTATTATTTCTCCAGTCATCTGTCATCCTGTTGCCATAGACTTTCAGCTATTACGCTGTGTGATTGACATTTCCATTTGTTATTATTATTTCTGCTGCCATTCTGTTTATATCATCTGCTAATAAATATCATTGCGCTCATGCGCAGGAACGTTATCCAGCCTCCTCGATTTCTCCCAGGTACCTCCACTGACCCACTAGCGCCCCCTCCGGGGACACAGCCAAAACACAATCTGACAGTAAGTCCAGGATCGATGGACTCGGATGGTGGACGGAGTGTGGGGTCAGAGGCCTTGCAAAATCTGGTCTCCCGTCTGGATGGTCAAGAGGCTGCGCAGCAGCAGATGTTTCAATTCCTGCAAGGGATGTCCTCCCGGATTGATACACTACAGCAATCCCTGCCTAGTGTACTCACTCCTACTGTTCCTGTTACTCCAGCACCTGCCAGTGCTGTGAGTTCCTCTATGCCGGCTGCATCAGCTCCAGTGTCACGTCTGCACCTGCCCGTGCCAAGCAAGTATGATGGCAGTCCAAAGTTATGTCGCGGGTTTCTCAACCAATGTGAAATCCAGTTTGAGTTGTTGCCACATAATTTCTCCACGCCAAGATCCAAGGTTGCCTACATCATCTCCTTACTTTCTGGATCTGCTCTGAGCTGGGTGTCTCCTCTGTGGGAACGTGCTGACCCTCTGATTAACAACTACACAGACTTCGTGTCAACCTTCAGACGGATCTTTGACGAGCCGGGTCGTGCAACATCAGCTTCCGCTGACCTGATTCAACTTCGTCAAGGTACCCGTAGCATGGGACAATATGTCATTCAGTTCCAGACGTTGGCCGCAGAGATTCAGTGGAATAATCAGGCCCTGGTAGCAGCTTTCTGGCATGGACTTTCTGACCGGATCAAAGATGAACTGGCGACCCGCGACCTTCCTGTACAATTGTCTGAATTGATTTCCTTGTGCATTAAGTTGGACTCTCGCATCCGCGAACGCAATAATGAACGCGCTCGGAGTGAGCCACGCAGATCAAGGATGATACCTTCGGTACAGTTCCAGTCTCCTTCTTCTGACGAGCCTATGCAGGTAAATAGGTCCCGCCTAACTCCTGAAGAGCGGACAAGAAGAATGCGTGAGAGACTCTGTCTGTACTGTGCGGCTGCGGGCCATCAGATTAACTCCTGCACAGTGCGTTCGGGAAACGCCAGATCCTGACTTGTAAAGGAGGAGTCAAGTTGGGATCTTTTAGTCAAGCTCCTTCTAAACAAGACCTTATCCTTCCTGTGACGTTAGAGACTTCAGTTGGGCTCCAGTCCGCATCAGCATTAGTGGACTGTGGAGCTGCAGGTAACTTCATCACCCAAGCTGCGGTAAATAAATTTTGCTTATCTATATGTGAACTTTCCTGTCCAGTTTATATTACCGCTGTGGATGGTAGTCGAATCTCCAAGGGGAATATTTCTCATCAAACTGCCCCAGTGGTTCTGGGAGTTGGATTCCTACACTCTGAACTGATTAAGTTCTTAGTCATCCCTCAAGCCACCCAGGAGATCGTCTTGGGCATGCCCTGGCTCCAGCTACATAATCCACAGTTTGACTGGTCAACGTTGCAGCTTACCTCATGGGGTTCACATTGCCATCAGTCCTGTTTAGCCCAAGTGTGTCCCATAAAGTCTACCGAAGTTAAGACACAGTCAAGTCTCCCAGCAGTTTATCAAGATTTCTCAGATGTCTTCAGTGAGAAGGCCGCTGATGTCCTACCGCCCCATAGGGAATGGGATTGTCCCATCGATCTCCTTCCTGGCAAGAAGCCACCTAGGGGGCGCACCTACCCGTTGTCTGTTCCTGAAACCGAGGCGATGAGTGAATATATCAGGGAGAATCTACAAAAGGGATTCATCCGCCCTTCATCATCACCCGCTGGTGCAGGTTTCTTCTTTGTTAAAAAGAAGGATGGAGGACTGCGTCCATGCATTGACTACCGGGGTCTCAATGACATTACCATTAAAAATAGTTATCCATTACCACTCATTACCGAATTATTTGACAGAGTTAAAGGAGCCCGCATCTTCACCAAGTTAGATCTCCGCGGTGCCTACAATCTCATCAGAATCCGGAGTGGTGACGAGTGGAAGACAGCTTTTAACACTCGAGATGGCCATTACGAATACCTGGTAATGCCATTTGGGTTGAGTAATGCTCCAGCAGTGTTCCAACACTTTGTGAACGAAATCTTTCGTGATGTCCTGTATAAGTACCTCGTTGTTTACTTGGATGATATCCTCATCTTCTTCCAAGACCTGCCATCTCATCGTCTACAAGTCCGTGAAGTCCTCCGACGTCTTCGTGAGAACCGGCTCTACGGTAAACTTTCTAAATGCACCTTTGAAGTTCCCTCTATACCCTTCCTGGGTTATATAATTTCCGGATCGGATCTTCAGATGGACCCGACAAAATTGGAAGCTATTGCCAATTGGTCCATTCCAAATTCTCTCAAGTCTATCCAGCGGTTCCTGGGTTTTGCCAACTACTATAGGAAATTTATTCGGGGATTCTCCACTCTCATCGCTCCTATTACCAACCTGACTCGGAAAGGGGCAAACCATTCCAACTGGTCAGAAGAAGCCTTAGCAGCCTTCCAGAAGATCAAACTGGCCTTTATGTCTGCTCCAGTTCTGTCTCAGCCAGATGTAAACAGACCGTTCGAGTTGGAGGTGGACGCCTCTACAGTTGGGGTTGGAGCTGTTCTCTCCCAGAAGGGAACCGATGGGAAAGTCCACCCTTGTGGATTTTATTCTCGCAAATTCCTTCCTGCAGAAGCTAACTACTCCGTTGGAGACCAAGAACTACTGGCGATCAAGCTGGCTCTCGAGGAATGGAGATACCTCCTAGAAGGGGCCAAACATCCGTTCAACATCTACACGGATCATAAAAACCTGCTATACTTAAAGGCAGCTCAGTGCCTTAATCCTCGCCAGTCCAGGTGGGCTATGTTTTTCTCACGTTTTAATTTTAAGCTTCATTTCCGCCCAGGTTCGCAGAATGTTAAAGCTGACGCTTTATCCCGATCTATGGAATCCGAAGAGGAAACGCCTGACTCAGTGCCTCATTCCATCCTGAGTCCAGTGGTGTTCGCTGCATCTCAAGTCTCCCCAGCTCCTCCTCCTGGTAAGACTTTTGTTTCCCCAGAACTCCGTCCTAAGTTGCTATCTTGGGCTCATCAATCCAAGTTCACCGGTCATCCTGGTGTCCTGAAGACCTTCAAGTTTCTCTCCGAGACGTACTGGTGGCCTAAGATGAAGGCTGACATCAAGGATTTCGTGGCATCCTGTCCTAAGTGTGTGCAGCATAAGACTCCTCGTCAGTCTCCAGCAGGTCAGTTACAACCATTGTCTGTTCCTAGTCGTCCCTGGTCACACCTGTCCATGGATTTTATCACCGACCTTCCTCCTTCTCAAGGATACAATACCATCTGGGTTGTAGTGGACAGATTCACCAAGATGGCTCATTTTGTTCCTCTCCAGGGTCTCCCTTCTGCCCCGAAACTTGCCCAAATCTTCCTACGGGAGATTTTCCGCTTACATGGTCTGCCCTCGGAGATAATATCTGACCGGGGGGTACAGTTTGTAGCGAGGTTTTGGAGGGCCCTCTGTTCTGCCATGCAAGTCAAGCTGAAGTTTTCGTCATCGTACCATCCTCAGACGAATGGGCAGACAGAGAGGGTTAATCAAGAACTTGAGACGTTTTTAAGATTGTATGTTTCATCTTCCCAGGATGACTGGTTCGATCTGCTCCCATGGGCCGAGTTTGCCCACAACTTCCGCTATCATACTGCTACTGAAACAACACCATTCTTCGCAGTATATGGGCAACATCCCCGTGTTCCAGACTTCCAAGAACTCCCTCATATGGATGTTCCTGCTGCCACTACTGCTCTGACTCAGTTCTCATTAATTTGGAGAAAGATTCACGTGTCTCTCAAAAAGGCCTCCAGCCGGTACAAGTACTTTGCCGACCGCAAGAGACGTGCGGTTCCTAACCTGAAACCTGGGGACAAGGTTTGGCTGTCAACCCGTAACCTCCGTCTTAGGGTTCCGTCCATGAAGTTTGCACCCCGTTTCATTGGTCCTTTCCCTGTCGAAAGAGTCATCAACCCTGTGGCCTATAAACTGAAGTTACCACCTTCTCTTCGAATACCTAACGCTTTTCATGTTTCTCTCCTCAGACCTCTAGTCCTGAACCGTTTTCAGAGTGCCCTTCCAGTTGGCCCCAAAATTCGAACTCAGCGGGGCGTGGAATTCGAGATTGGCAAAATTCTGGACTCTCGTTGCCGGTATGGACGTCTCCAGTACTTGGTCGATTGGTCCGGTTATGGCCCAGAGGAAAGAAGTTGGGTAAATTCATCGGATGTCCATGCTCCAAGGTTGGTCCGTGTCTTCCACAGCACTCATCCATCCAAGCCACGTGGGTGTTCGGTGTCCACCCTTAAAGGGGGGGGTACTGTCAGGAATCGACTCACCAAGCTGACATCCGTCCGCCGTTGCGGACTCCGACCTGGCTCCCTGCGGTCACCTGTCGTCCGTGTCCCTGCCTCTGGACGCCATCACGGGCCTGGGAGCGCTCCTGAGACAGCAGGCGTGTAGCACGCCGCGTTCCCGCTAGGCCGCGGCATGGGCGCCGCCATGACAGTTCACAACAACCAGCATACAGCGGCCAATCCGGTGCTTGGCCGCACCCACTTTCCCTCACTCATCCAATGCCTGTGCACCAAGGGGTACATAAGAGACTGCAGGATCAGTCTGCAGGCATCCTGGACTTTGTGTCACTCCTGCGACCCATGTGAAAGGATCTGTTCCTGTTCCTTCCGTGTTCCTGGCTCTCTGCTTTAAGACTTGTACTCCTGGTTACTCTGCACAGCTCCGTGGAACTTCAAGGCCCAGCAATACCTGCAATCTTCAAACAGGCTTCACACTCATCACCACCTTGTGTGCTTCAGCCTTGCAGTTGAGACTGACTCCAGGTGTGTTCCATTCCTCCACCTGTGATACAGCTTGCTGCTGTCAGTGCTTCACCACCTGCACTGTGGATAGTCAGACTCCTGCCTCTGCTACCAGGTTTGCCATTCAACATCTCACTGCCAAGTTTCATGTTTAAAACCTGCACTGGTTTCCAAACCAGAATCATCTCTACAAGCACCTGTTCTTCTGTTTATCATATTACCGGTTATTATTTCTCCAGTCATCTGTCATCCTGTTGCCATAGACTTTCAGCTATTACGCTGTGTGATTGACATTTCCATTTGTTATTATTATTTCTGCTGCCATTCTGTTTATATCATCTGCTAATAAATATCATTGCGCTCATGCGCAGGAACGTTATCCAGCCTCCTCGATTTCTCCCAGGTACCTCCACTGACCCACTAGCGCCCCCTCCGGGGACACAGCCAAAACACAATCTGACAGTGTTTGGATAAAAATAGATAGTCAATGCGAGAGTGAGTAGAATGTGGGTGGGAATAGAAAGAATAATCTCATTGAAGGGGGTTATGTAGACGCCAGGGGTCTAATAAGGTGAGTTGAGAACAAAACGAGGAAAGCAGAGTAGAGGAGGGCCCGGGTCTTTTGGTACTTACCCCCGATCTGTCCATGGATGGATCAACGACCGTGTTGAAGTCTCCCCCTAGGATTAAGTTCTGGCCACCCCAGGATAAAACTCTTTGAAGAATATCTGCAAAAAAGAGATTGTTAGATCCAGTAGGTGCATATACGTTTAGAAAGGTATATATCACATTGTCGATTGAGACATCTAAAAATATAAATCTGCCCTCAGGGTCGATATATTTTTTAAGAATGGAGAATTGAAGATTCTTATGAAAGAGGATGACCACACCTCTGGTTTTATTGGTGTAAGGAGCAGACACGCATTCCCCAATCCAAGGGGCTTTCAATGACATAGGGGAGTTATGCTCCCAGTGCGTTTCTTGCAGGAACACTACTTGAGGGGACAAGCGAGAGAGATGAGCAACTACCTTCTTGCGCTTAATGGGGCTATTTAGACCCTCCACATTCCAAGAAACTATATTAAAGTCTAAAAGTGGGGTTGTCACCGGGGTTGAGGTCTGGGAAACAGCGTGGTTAGCCATGCTATCCTACCCCCGTAGATGGAGAATAGAATATCAAAATTGTACAGGTAAAACGGTGCCCCCCCCCCCCCCGTCCCAGTGAGCAAGGAGGGGCCAACCTATGGAGGATCGAGACACATTATCCCAGCAGGCAAGACAAACAGACACACAAACATACAAAAATATCAAACTAATAGATAGGAAACAATGGGAGGCAAAGCCTCCAGCATGCGTGAATAGCATGCCTTGATCATATCCCGAACACTGTGTGACCTACAGATGAAAGCAGTTGTGAAAATGGGCAAGCTTTAAGTAAGGGTGGACAGTCAAGTGTCAGGGTGTGCAAAATGGGTCTTTGCCGCCATCGGATCGTCCAAAAAGCACGGTTTTCCATTGACAAAGACCCGAAGACGGGCAGGGTATAACAATGAGAACTTGACGTTTTCTTCAAACAGTCGCTTGCATATCGGAGCGAACTCTCTGCGCTTGTTGGCGACATGAGTGGAGAAGTCCTGGAAGATAAGCAACCTTTCTCCCTTATAGAGGAGGTTCGCTGACTGTCGGTAGTGGTCCAAGAGCTTAGCTTTATCCGCGTAGTTTAAAATCCGTAGGATAACAGGTCTAGGGCGGCCCGCGGATTCTCTGCGTTCAGGGCCAATCCTGTGTGCCCTTTCAATGGCTAATGGTGAGCCCTGAAGATCCATACCTAATTTGTCGGGTAGCCAGTTGGATAGAAGGTCTAGCAGTGCGTGGCCTCTCACCGACTCCGGGATGCCCACCACCCGCAGGTTGTTTCGACGGCTCCGATTCTCCAAGTCATCGAGTTTTTCAGTGAGGCCTTTGATTTCTGTGGTTTGGGTCTTTATGGTAGACTGTGCGGCTTGTAGATCGTCTTCCAATGTTGAGACCCTCTGCTCGACTTCATCTAAACGGTTACTGTGATGAGTCAGCTGGGCTAAGGTGGAATCAATGGCTTCTTTGATGCCCGCCAGTTTTTCGTCTAGTAGAGGTCCAAGAACCGCAGCGATGTCAGTGGGTTTCATTTTAGGCTGTTTGGTAGTTGAAGCGCCAGTACGTTTTCTTTGGGACCGAGATCGGGTGGTGGAGCAATCGGAGTCAGATGAATTTCTGCGGGACGTGTCTTCGCGTGCGCCTGAAATAGGACCAGTCGAGGACATTGGGGTGGATACCAGGAACTTTTCCATATGAGGTCGCTAGAATTAAATATGTAGAGTAGAAGCAATGTAGGGCGCAGTGAGTGGTTTAATGAGGGTCACATCAGCGTTGGGAGGGTACTGGAAAGTTACATTGCTATGAAGATAGCAGGCATGTCAGGATGTTGCGGATCAGGGTTGCCGGCAGCAACGTTGTAGAGGCGTCAGAGTGTGGCACCGTAGAATACCGCAGCGGCGTGATGTATATGTCAAAAGGCTCGGGGTGAGGTAGCGGGAGCCAGGCATCCACCGCTATGAGTCTGTAATTTCTGGGCGCGGCAGGTGGCGGTCGAGCCGATAAAGTATCACACCTGTTGTTGTAAGGCGTAATATAATGGTTCCTCTCCAGCCACCGAACAGGAGATATGAGAATAGGTGAAACGATGGGATTAGCTGTATAGTGGCTGCAGGTTGTCTAATCTAGAAGTTGCCACAAGAGGGAGCTGGAGTCATAGCTATTACCAGCCATGAAGTGAGGACTGTGCCAATCGCAAGATGGCCGCCGCTTGTCAGTGGATATTGTGCCAGTCGCAAGATGGCCGCCGCTTGTTAGTGAGGCCTGGTCCCTCCGGAGGTCCCCCGGCCGTCAGTCCTCATCAGCGAGGGGGGAGATCCTTCATGTGGGGGGATATGTGAGGTGGGGGTTAGAAGGTAGGCACCTGGTGGAGCCAGGAATCAGTGAGGCCTGGTTCAGGGTCCGGGCGGCGCCAACCGCAAGATGGCCGCCGGCCGCCAGCCACACGCGGCCTGGCCTCCACCTCCCGCAGGCCGCCCGTTTCTCGGTCTCCCGCGATGGCCAGCGCTCGATGGGCAGGCTGCTAGGTGCCAGGGGGTGCCACTCAGGTGGGGGAGGGAGTCTGTAGAGCCGCCGTACCGGGTCCGATGAGTCGACGGGTCCGCTTTAAAATCGAGGCCCCGGCTTCTGAGACGGAGGTAGGCTGCAATCCGCAGGGGGCAACGCAGGGCCCCCCCGATTCCGCAGCTTAGACCTCCGGGTGCAGGGTAGTGTAGCAGGGTGAGGGGTTGGTATTTCTGAATATATTAAATTTGGCTAGTCGGAGCTACACAAGAACCCGACCTTCCCTGATGCCAGCTAGGCCACGCCCCCCTTTTCTAGCTTTTTGTTTAGGCGGGACGCCATCATGTCCACCTGTGGCCTTTCCCAACGGTTTACAATCAGTTGGAAGACTTCTGGATGAAGTCCCCACTCTCCCGGGTGGAGGTCGTGCCTGCTAAGGAAGTCTGCTTCCCAGTTGTCCACTCCCGGAATGAACACTGCTGACAGTGCTAATACGTGATTTTCCGCCCATCGGAGAATCCTTGTGGCTTCTGCCATCGCCGTCCTGCTTCTCGTGCCGCCCTGTCGGTTTACATGGGCGACCGCCGTGATGTTGTCTGACTGGATCAGTACCGGCTGGTTTTGAAGGAGGGTTTTGCCTGACTTAGGGCATTGTAAATGGCCCTCAGTTCCAGAATATTTATGTGCAGGGAAGTCTCCTGACTTGACCACAGTCCTTGGAAGTTTCTTCCCTGTGTGACTGCCCCCCAGCCTCGAAGGCTGGCATCCGTGGTCACCAGGACCCAGTCCTGTATGCCGAATCTGTGGCCCTCTTGAAGATGAGCACTCTGCAGCCACCACAGCAGAGACACCCTGGTCCTTGGAGACAGGGTTATCAGCCGATGCATTGTCAAAGTCAGAAAAATATCTCTATGCACACTGCCATATTTGCACCTCACGCTGGTCCGCGCTGCGCATGCGTGCGCTTTCCCGTGATAGCGCATACCCGCTGATGCGTGCACCCGCTCGCATCGGTATGCGTATTTACGGTAAAGAGTATGTAGTCGTAGCGTGCGACCCAATCGTTACATATTTCCACAATTAACGTAGTTTATAGATCATGGTCCCTTTGATAGATTCTGAAAGTTTGGTTAATATAGAATGTCCCTGAACGGAGGAATCCCTCTTTGTATTGTAGGAAGGGTCTAACAGGAGTCATACAGTAGTGTTTGGTACCCATCGGAAGAGTATTTAAATAGCAATATTCCGGTGTTGGTTTGGAGCATATTAATCGCTCGTGCGAATAGTTATGGACATAAGGAGTTTATGTCCATTACTATTATTTACTCTTACTCAGGTATGCGGCGGGAAACCCAGTTTCCCACCCACCTGAGCTGTTTGAAATCGTCACAGCCCACCTGTATGAATCAACCTATGACCTCTTGTTATAGTGCGAAGCCGAATTCCTGTGTCCAATGGACGATCAGATTGTAGGGGCCATTAGATTGCATTGTGTGTGGGGCATAAATAGGCAGGCCGACCACATCCAGCTCTCACTCTTCAACGGTTCTCATTGCTGAGAATCGGGTGCTGGATGTCCAGGCGCATGCGATCGTTTCCCCTTGTGCGTAAGTTTTTCTCCGTGATCATATTGTCTTACTGTGAGCCATTTCTCTCATCTCTCTTTCTCTCTCTCTCTCTACTCTTTCTCTCGTATTTTCCTTAAAGTATCTTGAATTGTATTGTATTGTATTTATAGTGTAGTTATTTGGTTAGGAAGTCTCTGTTATATTGTAGTGTATCATTTGTACTGTGATTCCTTTTTACAAGTATATTAGTTATAATACATTTAATAGGCTTTGGACCCTAAACAAGTATCGGTATATTTTCTCATAGTGTTAAGTGTTCACAGAGCGTCGGTGACGCTCAAGCAGCTTTGTAGTTAATCAGGTTACACCAGGTTGCACTTACACACTGTCTCTACATAAAGGTATACTGTGTATCTCATTGTTAAAGGTATAGATATCAAGGTATAGCGTTGTGAGCGTCTGCGCCGCTGGTGATCTCCTCGTGGTCTCGAGCGTCCGCTACGCCATAGCGAATCATTACGTTTGCCTGTAGCCAATAGTGTGCCAGTCTGTGATCTCTGGGCCGTGAGCGAACGCGACGCTTGAGCGTCTCGCCTACGGCTGAGCGATCGTTACGCAAGTAGCGTACCCTTACGGTACTTCTTGCGTAGTCAGCGTACAGTGTTCTTAGACCTCTTAAAGGGTTGTTTATACGATAAATAGATTCAGCTTTATCAATTGGCGGCTCGTCCTGTCCTTCACATATCTGCACTAGGTAGATCAGCAGACATTATCCCCCAGCAAAGGGTGGGAGGTTGTCTCGCAGTGCTGACGGGATAAGCGTCTGCTTCGCTTAGATAAAGAGTGCTGAAGGAATCCGGGAACCGGAGGTAAGGACAAAAACGCTTGTGTCTTTTAAAACTGTTTATTTGTCTTCTGTCTTGCGTACACACGCACGCATACATATATCTGCATTTCTTTTTCATTTTCGTATATCACTATCCTGTTTGCCAATTTTATAGTTGATAGAAAAGTGCTAAAAGAGACTTGCTGTTATTTCATAGTTTAAGAATAGAGGTAATAGTTAAAAGTGTAGAGAAACACACAGGTTTGCCTGGGAGATAAGGCAAAGCCAGTGGGGTACGCGGTAGATGATCAGGGATCGTCTACATTGATAAAAGTATATTGTGTTACGGTGGATCTTTGCATTGCGTACACGTGTCTCTAACAAAGACTAGCGTACGCAATCCAAAGGCCGACGCACGCAGCGTACATTACGCAACGGAGCGTCCGGTTACGCCCACGTAGCTCAAATCACGAAAAGTTGAATTTTAGCGCAAAGCGATAATTAACGCAAAAACGATAGTTAGCGCTAAGCGGTAAATAGCGCAAAAGGCGATAAATAACGCAAGTCTATTTTTGGAAAATCTGAAATTTAGTTTAACAGATCCTGCTCCTAATTGGTAACACAGCTGGGCTAAAGAAAATTTCTGCGCAGAAATAGAAATAGAAGCAAAAGTGTACATGTGTTGAGTGAGTGTGTTTTTATCACGTAAGAGGTTGAACCAAAAAGAAATCGGGTACTCGTAAGGGACATACGTGTAAGTGACATATACGGTGGCTAGGGAGGCATCCCTGGTTAAACATAATATTTGAGCATTAGAGTATAGCGGACCAGTATAGAACAAGACCAGGAGGTCAGACCAGGAGGTCGTACAGACAAGACCAGGAGGTCATAAGGAGACAAAGAAGTCCGCTATAAAGGTAAGAGGCACAACCCCGGGGGTTGGTGCAGAACCCATATAGGCCATATAAGCTCTGGCTGAAGGAATTCGCAGCCGAAATTTTCGATTCCACTGATCTCTCAGTACATAACAGGTAGTGTTTATGTACTGAACGATTGTACCGCACGTCATTGTGTGCATTAGTAAACCTGACTAGTATCATTTTGCGTACAAAAGTCATAAACGCTAGTTGTACATTCTGACGTGATTTGTGTAATTTTTTATTTTTGAAGGGAAGTTCGCTGGTCACTCAGGAACTATCTAACAACCCCACCTTTACTGGAAAGAGTAAGTGTCCTGCGGGTAACCCTCACATGTTCCAGTAAACAGAAGGTTTCTGGTAGGGCCCTGTATCGAGTACGCCAGCACCATATCGGTGTGATCAGGTCGTATTGGTCGAGGTGGGCGAGTGAGTGGGGTACTCGGTAAACCGCCACCGCCGGCCTATTTTGAATAATCTGGTTTGCTGTAAGGGTTCGCTGAAGACCGTGATATAAAGATCAAAGGAGTAGTAAGCAACACCTGCAGATTATGGGGGCCAGTTGTTCAGGTAGGGGGCGATCAACCTCGGTTCGGGTTGATTCAGAGAACCGACCAGTCGGGTCGGCAAGGTACATCATGTGTGAGAAATACGGAAGTCACACAGAGGTTTTATGTGATGAATGGGAGAGAATGACTGTACGAGACAGGGAGAAATTCCCAAGAATAGGTAGCTTCAGTCCAGAAGTGTTACAAAATTTAAGGAGGAGGATATGTCTCATAAAATCAACAAAGAGACGAATCCAACATCATGATTATTTACAGTTATGGCAACAGGAAGGTGAGATACAGAGAGGTTTGGCTCTGGCGGCGGGATCTGGGGCAGTCAGGAAACTGATAGCCACAGCCCCGCCTCCACCATACATTGCAGGAGAGAAGTTGATTGCGGAGAAAAACGCACTGGGGTGTAAAACACAAACTCTTAGCAACCCTGTAAATGTTAATGATGTTAACCAAGTAACCCATGCAATTATTGACCCGTGCAAGTTGTACCCTGTTCTGAACTTTCCTCAGGAGTGTGATCAAGAAGACGATTCGGCAACAATTTCAGCGCTCTCTCTAGCGGCCACCATATCAGAAACCACAGTAGGAACTGCACCACTCACGAGATTAGTGAAGGCCCCTAGCGGAGGGATAGGTGAGGTCGTGTCAACGGGTAAGTACGGCACCATGCATTATACCGAAACAATTTCACCACAAGTTGTAGAATCTACACAGAATGAGGTTGTTAGAGTTAACCCTGTTAGAGTAATAGCAGTTCCCAATGGGAAAACAGATGTATCAGGAGCCACTCCCATAAGGAACATTGCCATGTACACTCCATTTTCCCGAATGGAATTAAGAACCATAGTGTCCGAATTTCCTGACCCCAGGAAAGACTTAGTTGCTAGCCAAAAATACATCAGGGATCTAGGGAACACTGTAGAGCCCAACAACAAAGATTGGCAGATACTGCTAAGAGCTTGTTTACCTTCAAATGTCGACTCAGTTCAATTCTTGGCTGATTGTGGACTAGATAAAGATGTGCCGCTTTCAGATGTGTACAACAAAGATAACGTAAAAAGGATAAATTTACAGCTAAAGGAGTATTTCCCAGCCGTTGTTAAATGGAACAAAATATTCTCCATTAGACAAAAAGAGTCCGAAACGGCAGCAGAATATTTTCACCGGGCACTATTAGAAATGGCAAAATACACTGGTATAGAAGACATTAGGACCAACCCAAACCATCAAGAAGTAGCAGTATCTGTACTGATGGATGGTTTAAAGGAAACATTAAAGGCTAGGGTACAGACCACGCAACCATGTTGGCGAGGTCTGTCAGTGTCCACTTTGAGAGAGGCTGCTATTGATCACGACAGAAACATCACCAGGCACCGAGAATCGCAAAGTGATAAGTTAATGTCAGTAAGTATACAGGCGCTGACCACAAAGCAGCCTGCGTATGTACCATCGAATCCTGTAAGTAAGTCAACTGAAATAACTTGTTATTCCTGTAACAGACAGGGACACTATGCACGAGACTGTAGAATAAAGAGTGTACAAAGATCTTTTCAACCCCCTAGACAACGACACAACACAAGACATTGGGAGCAGGGTCCACAGAGGCGGAGTTTTGAGCCACATACAGGGGAAACAAAAAGATACCCCCCGAACAGAGATTGGCATGCCTCTGGTAGTTCCCAGCTAACTCCCTCACAAGTAGTTGCTGCCAACGGGATTCAGGGAGGTCAGCATACCCAATAGGGGTGTGGCCATACCTGTAATCTGCAGCCAGTAAAATTGATTGCCAGTCTTGGAAGTGAACCAGAGATTGCAATCAATGTAGCTGGTAAAACTTTAAACTTTCTTGTAGACACAGGGGCGGCCAAGTCAGTGATAAATTCGACAGTGGGCATGAGAACCACTGGTAGGACAATTCCAGCCATGGGAGTAACAGGAGTAGTCCAGCATTACCCTGTTAGCAAACCAGCCGAGATTACAATAGGGCCTTTGCATACCAAGCATTCCTTTTTGCTGGCTGCATCGGCACCAACCAATCTCCTGGGAAGAGACTTACTATGTAAAATGGGGTGCGTCATTTATTGTACTTCTGAAGGTGTATTCTTGGACATACCTGAGAATCACGCTCAGGAAGTACGAGACATGTTAGACTCCCCATCAAAATTAATGTCACATTCCATTATGACAAATAGGAATCCACCCCAAGTAAAAGAGATGACTTCCCAGATACCAGAGTCACTTTGGACAAAAGACGGACAAGACACTGGATTAATGGCAAACGTAGCTCCAGTAGTTGTACAAGTAAAAGATGGTAGGATAGCTCCAAAAATCCCACAGTATCCTCTGAAGCCAGAGGTGGAGTTAGGAGTTTTCCCAGTAATAGAGCGCTTGCTACAACAGGGCATTCTGGTAAGAACGTCCAGCACTGCCAATAGTCCCATCTTCCCTGTTAAAAAGAGTGGGGGGAGGGGTTACAGGCTAGTGCAGGATCTAAGGGGGATTAACAAAATAGTTGAGAGTCAGTTCCCCGTAGTGCCAAATCCAGCTGTCATCCTAATGCAAATTCCTCCCACTGCCAAATTTTTCACTGTTATTGACCTCTGCTCCGCTTTCTTTTCGGTACCTCTGCACCTTGACAGCCAATATTTGTTTGCATTCACATACAGAGGAGTCCAATACACGTGGACTCGATTACCCCAAGGTTTCATAGATAGTCCAAGTATATTTTCTCAGGCTTTGCATGATTGTTTACAGTCTTTCCAACCAGAGAGTGGATCAGTATTGATACAGTATGTGGATGATTTACTACTGTGTTCTAATTCATTGGAAGCATCCCTGAAGGATATGAAACAGCTCCTGTTTCATCTTTCAGACACAGGACACAAGGTTTCCAAAGACAAGTTGCAATTATGCCAAACTAAGGTAAAATATTTGGGACACTGTCTAACACAAGGACTGAGACACCTGACCGCTGATAGAATCCAAGCAATTAGAGACATGACACTGCCACAAACCCAGCAACAGATCAGAACGTTTTTAGGAATGTGTGGGTATTGCCGTAATTGGATCCCAGGGTTTTCCATATTGGCGTTACCTTTGCAAGAAATGGTCTCCTCAAACAAACCTGATCGGATTTCGCATACTGACGAATCCGAAACAGCATTTGAGAGACTCAAACAGTGCCTAACGCAGGCGCCAGCGCTAGGTATGCCAGACTATGGGAAACCCTTTGAACTATACGGAACAGAAAGTGCTGGTTGCGCAGCAGGTGTACTAACCCAAAAACACGGTGATGCCAGCAGGCCAGTTGCATACTACAGCACTCAGCTAGATACGGTAGCGCGATCCCTCCCCACATGCTTGCGAAGCGTTGCTGCAATAGCATTGCTAGTAACAAAAAGCGAAGATGTCGTGCTAGGCCACAACCTCACAATCCATACACCACATGCAGTGTCAGCCTTATTGAACTCTGCCCAAACCAGACACGTCTCATCAGCGAGGTTTACAAGATGGGAATTGGCGCTAATGGCCCCAGTAAACATCACCATAAGGAGATGCAGTGCATTAAATCCTGCAACATATCTCCCAGGTGTGCCTTGTCAGGCACAAAGGGTGGAAGGTGAGAGTGATGGGGAAGGAGGATTTAATACAAAGGAAGACACACATGATTGTATGGAATATTTGACCCAAAATTTTACCGCAAGGCCTGACATCAGTGACAATCCATTGGAAGATGCAGAACTCACGTTCTACACGGACGGTAGTCGTCACAGACAGTCAGACTCGGGAGACTTGTGTACTGGATACGCAGTCGTAGATGACCAAGACACCATAGAAGCGGAACCGCTAGGCCCACCTCACTCAGCCCAGGTTGCTGAACTGGTCGCCCTAACCAGAGCATGTGAATTGGCTAAGGGTAAGTCAGCCAATATCTACACCGATTCTAGATACGCATTCGGGGTAGTCCATGATTTCGGAGCCCTATGGCGCCTCAGAAATTTCATGACGGCAGCTGGTACACCGATAGCGCATGCAGCTCACATAAAAAGGCTTCTAACAGCGATACAGGAACCCGACAGAGTGGCTGTTATCAAATGTAAAGCACATACATATAGTCAAGACCCAGTATCACTTGGTAACAGCCGAGCAGACGAAGCTGCTAAGTTAGCAGCTGCTACCCCCATACCGACAGACACCACACAACTGATGGTATTCAATACCATCAACACACAGAAGTTGTGTGAAATGCAGAATTTGTGTTCCGCACAGGAAAGAGCAGTCTGGAGGGCAAAGGGATATGGCCAGGAGTCCTCAGGGCTCTGGACGGATGGACATGGTAAACCAGTGGCCCCCAGGACATATCTTCCATGTCTGGCTGAAGCAGCTCACGGGCTGACTCATCTAGGCAAGGAAGGGATGTGCAAATTGGTAAGAGCATACTGGTGCGCCCCAGGATTCTCCTCTCATGCGAGTAAAAGAGCAATGTCATGCCTTACCTGTCTGAGAAAGAATATTGGAAAGGCAATACCTACAGAACCATCCCATATCCCACCTGCCGGCGGCCCTTTTCAGGTAATACAAATTGACTTCATTCAATTACCCCCATGTCGGAATTTGAAATATGTACTTGTTTGTATAGATGTTTTCTCGAATTGGGTCGAAGCATTTCCAGCGGCTACAAATACCGCTATGTTTACAGCTAAGAAAATTGTGCAGGAATTTGTATGTAGATATGGTATCCCTAGAATAATCGAAAGTGATAGGGGTACCCATTTTACAGGTGATGTCTTTCAAGGAATGTGTAAGTTGATGGGAATTGATAGCAAGCTGCACACTCCGTACCGTCCACAGGCGAGTGCGAAGGTCGAAAGAGTGAACAGCACTATTAAAAATAAATTGAGTAAAGTAATGGCAGAGACAGGATTGACATGGCCAGAAGCTTTACCCATTGTTTTGTATAGCATCAGAACCACTCCCAGGTCCCCTCTTAATCTGTCCCCTTTTGAAATCTTGTTTGGTCGACAACCGCATGTCATGATTAACCCTCAGGATGATTTGAAATGTAACAATGAAGTAACTGTAAAGTACTTAATTAACATGAGTAAACAGTTGAGGAATCAAAATGAAAATCTGAAGTTGGTGATTCCTGATCTACCTGATAGTAATTGTCATGACATTGAACCTTGGGATTATGTAATGATACGAAATTTTCTACGCTCAGGTTGTCTTATTGATAGATGGGAAGGACCATACCAGGTCTTAATGACTAGCACCACAGCATTGAAGGTTGCTGAGAGAGAGACTTGGGTCCATTCATCCCACTGCAAGAAGGTTGCTGATCCAGAGAAGTCCCGTGATAAGGAACAGACGGTAGAGGTTGTATCACTGGAGTGTCTGTTCCAGGAGGACTGAGGCGGCACCTGAGCCTTGAAGACCGAAAGCAGTTGTCGACTCCCCAATCCCTTTTATTGTTTTTCTCCACTTCCCATCCCCTCTCCCTTGAAATTTCTTTTTCCCCCTTCTCATTCTTCTCCATTTCCTCCTCAAAGATGGACTTGCCCCAAGAGACTGTGATCCGGATTTTCCTGTTAACCATGATGTTGACTAGAGCAGTCTGTTCCGGCGAGAGTACCATGGAGGTCGAGAGAGGTTCTGGAATGGGTTCCGATTATGATGATGGAGGCGTAGTTTTCCAAGATCAACCTAACCAACAAGCAAAGGCGAGTATCAGAAAACGATCCGATAGAAGAAATTGTGATGGATTGTTAGCTGAAGAAAACTGTATCTGCAGGCTTTGTAACAATTTGGTTGAGGATGGGTGCATAAAGAAATGCCAATCCAGTTTTAATATCCATATGGACCGGCATCCATTGAGTGACTATCACTCCTTAGTGGGTAATGTGTTAAACAAAACAGATTGTTGGGTATGCTCTCAAGTACCTCAGGGCCATAGCAAATCAGGGCTAGTACCATTTCCTTTAACGATAGGGGAGGTACTTGAGTTAAATGGTGGGAGACCGGTGGACCGGAGGTTTAATATCTCCAGCCCTCCTAGTTTGAAACTCCACCAATACCATGTGGATAGGTCCCTCTTATGTTTTAACATCTCCAATCCCCGACAGCCGGGAAATTGGGAAGTGTCATGGAGCAACCTGACCATGACCTTCTCGCATAGAGCAGATAGAATGCCTACAGATACAGAGCTTGTACGCCACATAGCCAGTAGAGGAAAATCTTTCAGGTATAGATATACCTTAGGAAATAGGATTACTAAAGTTGAAGAAGTATCACCAGGATACTGTGCACATATCGTACAACCTGATACGTGCATTAAGCAGATGGAAGAATTAGGGCTAGGAGATTTCACCTGGAAGGTATGTAATATGGTAATGTCCTACTCCGTCCCATATGTTCTCCCCGATGATGCATATTTCATATGCGGGAGAAAGGCGTACAAGTGGCTTGCCCCAAACTCTGAAGGATTGTGTTATATTGGAAAAGTATTGCCCGAAGTAATGACTGTAACACATGATAAAATGAAAGACATACACCGTGGTGCCCAAGCTCCTTATACTCACACTCATTACGAGCACCGAGTTAAAAGACAACTGTCAGAAAGGTTAGAGCATCCGGCCTCTGATCTGATCCATGAATCCACCGGGATTCAGGTTCTGGTGGCGTTAGATTTCACTCGCACCGCTCGAGGAGTGATGAATTATAGATACATTTCCGCACTCGCCAATTTGTTAGATAATATCACTGAAATGTATGATGACACGTTTAGATACACTGGAAGAGAACTCCAAGCTTATAAAACAGAACTGGTACAGCATAGAATGGTTCTTAATTACCTCACAGCAGTGACAGGCGGATATTGTGTTACATTGGCAACACAGTACGGCGTGAAGTGTTGCACGTACATCACGAATAGCACCGAGGATCCGGTAGAGGTCATAGACCAAAAGATGGACGATATTCTCCAATTGAAGTGGGAATTTCGCCGAAAACACAATCTCACTCTTGCTGCTGTAGGTAATGAGCTGACTGGTTGGGTGTCATGGTTGAACCCGCGAAATTGGTTCTCCGGTTTGGGAGACTGGGCTCAAGGAGTCATAATGGATGTTGGAAAGTTTCTCCTATGTATTTTGGGTGTTGTTATATTTATTGGATTGATATTTAGATGCGGGCAGGCTTTAATGAAGTGCAAACAAAGTACAAGAGTGATGAGTTTGAGGAGTGAGGAAACTGTAATTAACCTGGATTTGATTTATGACCCAATGATAGAAACCAGGATGTGATGAAAATGCGATTATACGGTCCGTTTCTTTCACCTGTTTTTCTGCTTTTCTCCAAGATAACAAGACCCCCTTGGACGAGGAAGTTGACGAGACGCTATACAGACAACGGATGGACCAAAGAAAGAGTTTTGACCACTTGAGAAATGGACACTTGATGAACTTTGCCATGGATCCCCAGTTTCCCTAGTATTTTTAAACTCACGCTAGCCCAACATTTTTTGTAAATCTAATGGCATTGACAAAGCTTATTGCTCACGCTTAATGAGCAAAACAGCGAAAAGAAGACGACTTTCAACTGATACCGAACAAAACTTCGACGACAGATGTACATTTACCTGACATAGAATATCATTGCATTTTCCATAAGTGTTCTTCATCTTCATCTCTACAACCCTCAGGTAATAACACACATAGTATAGGGAATACAGGCACAGATATCAGCAATCACATATTCCCCCATTCATGTATCATCAACTAAAATGTGCTCCCCATTTTGTTCAAAAACCGAAAAGAGCTCGGTAAAGTTTGACGGCCCATCCACAGACCTGTACCACGGGATAAGAAGGAATTCAAATGTATACTTCGCAATACCTCGAAGCTTGATTTACAACACGTACGGCACGATGATACATGACCCCCCAAACATGGACTCATACACACATGCTTCTGCTATCTCACTAGGTCATACCCTCTTCACACCTACTCCTCTCTCCTCCCCTACCCAACCATGGAAATGAATTAACCCCTGACATATATTTTTCTCCTTTTGAAATGTTTTAGAAGGTGGCAGTTATTATTGACTGCCAAAGGGTGGACTGTCAAAGTCAGAAAAATATCTCTATGCACACTGCCATATTTGCACCTCACGCTGGTCCGCGCTGCGCATGCGTGCGCTTTCCCGTGATAGCGCATACCCGCTGATGCGTGCACCCGCTCGCATCGGTATGCGTATTTACGGTAAAGAGTATGTAGTCGTAGCGTGCGACCCAATCGTTACATATTTCCACAATTAACGTAGTTTATAGATCATGGTCCCTTTGATAGATTCTGAAAGTTTGGTTAATATAGAATGTCCCTGAACGGAGGAATCCCTCTTTGTATTGTAGGAAGGGTCTAACAGGAGTCATACAGTAGTGTTTGGTACCCATCGGAAGAGTATTTAAATAGCAATATTCCGGTGTTGGTTTGGAGCATATTAATCGCTCGTGCGAATAGTTATGGACATAAGGAGTTTATGTCCATTACTATTATTTACTCTTACTCAGGTATGCGGCGGGAAACCCAGTTTCCCACCCACCTGAGCTGTTTGAAATCGTCACAGCCCACCTGTATGAATCAACCTATGACCTCTTGTTATAGTGCGAAGCCGAATTCCTGTGTCCAATGGACGATCAGATTGTAGGGGCCATTAGATTGCATTGTGTGTGGGGCATAAATAGGCAGGCCGACCACATCCAGCTCTCACTCTTCAACGGTTCTCATTGCTGAGAATCGGGTGCTGGATGTCCAGGCGCATGCGATCGTTTCCCCTTGTGCGTAAGTTTTTCTCCGTGATCATATTGTCTTACTGTGAGCCATTTCTCTCATCTCTCTTTCTCTCTCTCTCTCTACTCTTTCTCTCGTATTTTCCTTAAAGTATCTTGAATTGTATTGTATTGTATTTATAGTGTAGTTATTTGGTTAGGAAGTCTCTGTTATATTGTAGTGTATCATTTGTACTGTGATTCCTTTTTACAAGTATATTAGTTATAATACATTTAATAGGCTTTGGACCCTAAACAAGTATCGGTATATTTTCTCATAGTGTTAAGTGTTCACAGAGCGTCGGTGACGCTCAAGCAGCTTTGTAGTTAATCAGGTTACACCAGGTTGCACTTACACACTGTCTCTACATAAAGGTATACTGTGTATCTCATTGTTAAAGGTATAGATATCAAGGTATAGCGTTGTGAGCGTCTGCGCCGCTGGTGATCTCCTCGTGGTCTCGAGCGTCCGCTACGCCATAGCGAATCATTACGTTTGCCTGTAGCCAATAGTGTGCCAGTCTGTGATCTCTGGGCCGTGAGCGAACGCGACGCTTGAGCGTCTCGCCTACGGCTGAGCGATCGTTACGCAAGTAGCGTACCCTTACGGTACTTCTTGCGTAGTCAGCGTACAGTGTTCTTAGACCTCTTAAAGGGTTGTTTATACGATAAATAGATTCAGCTTTATCAGCATCTGAAGATGCGATCCGGTCCACTTGTCCAACAGGTCCCACTGAAAAGTTCTTGCATGGAACCTGCCGAATGGAATTGCTTCGTAGGAAGCTACCATCTTTCCCAGGATCCGCGTGCAGTGATGCACCGACACCCGTTTTGGTCTTAGGAGGCCTCTGACTAGAGAGATGACAGCTCCTTGGCCTTCTCCTCCGGGAGAAACACTTTTTTCTGTTCTGTGTCCAGAACCATCCCCAGGAACAGTAGATGTGTCGTAGAGATCAGCTGTGACTTTGGAATATTTAGAATCCAGCCGTGCTGTTGTAGCACCTCCCGAGATAGTGCTACCCCGACCAACAACTGCTCCCTGGACCTCGCCTTTATCAGGAGATCGTCCAAGTACGGGATAATTAAAACTCCCTTCTTTCGAAGGAGTATCATCATTTCGGCCATTACCTTGGTAAAGACCCTCGGAGCCGTGGATAGACCGAACGGCAACGTCTGGAATTGGTAATGACAATCCTGTACCACAAATCTGAGGTACTCCTGGTGAGGATGGTAAATGGGGACATACAGGTAAGCATCCTTGATGTCCAGTGATACCATGTAATCCCCCTCGTCCAGGATTGCAATAACCGCCCTGAGCGATTCCATCTTGAACTTGAATTTTTTTATATACGTGTTCAAGGATTTCAAATTTAAAATGGGTCTCACCGAACCGTCCGGTTTCGGTACCACAAACATTGTGGAATAGTAACCCCGTCCTTGTTGAAGTAGGGGCACCTTTACTATCACCTGTTGTGAATACAGCTTGTGAATTGCCTGTAACACTGCCTTCCTGTCTGAGGGAGTTGTTGGTAAGGCAGATTTGAGGAAACGGCGGGGGGGAGATGTCTCGAATTCCAGCTTGTACCCCTGAGATACTACTTGAAAGATCCAGGGATCCACCCGTGAGCGAGCCCACTGATTGCTGAAACTTTTGAGACGGGCCCCCACCGTACCTGGCTCCGCCTGTGGAGCCCCAGCGTCATGCTGTGGACTTAGAGGAAGCAGGGGAGGACTTTTGCTCCTGGGAACTGGCTGTATGCTGCAGCTTTTTCCCTCTGCCTCTGGGCAGAAAGGATGTGCCCCTAACCCGCTTGCCCTTATTGGGCCGAAAGGACTGTACCTGATAATACGGTGCTTTCTTTTGCTGTGAGGGAACATGGGGTAAAAATGTAGATTTCCCTGCCATTGCTGTGGAAACGAGGTCCGAGAGACCATCCCCGAACAACTCCTCACCCTTATAGGGCAAAACTTCCATGTGCCTTTTAGAATCTGCATCTCCTGTCCACTGCCGAGTCCATAACCCTCTCCTGGCAGAAATGGACATTGCACTTATTTTAGATGCCAGCAGGCAAATATCCCTCTGTGCATCCCTCATGTAGAAGAGTGCGTCTTTAATATGCTCTACGGTTAGCAATATAGTGTCCCTGTCTAGGGTATCAATATTTTCCGACAGGGAATCTGACCACGCAGCTGCAGCACTGCACATCCATGCTGAAGCAATAGCAGGTCTCAGTATAACACCTGTGTGTGTATATATAGACTTCAGGATAGCCTCCTGCTTTCTATCAGCAGATTCCTTCAGGGCGGCCGTATCCGGAGACGGTAGTGCCACCTTCTTTGACAAGCGTGTGAGCGCTTTATCCACCCTAGGGGATGTTTCCCAACGTGACCTATCCTCTGGCGGGAAAGGGTACGCCATTAGTAACCTCTTAGAAATTACCAGTTTCTTATCAGGGGAAGCCCACGCTTCTTCACACACTTCATTTAATTCCTCAGATGGAGGAAAAACCACTGGTAGTTTTTTCTCTCCAAACATAATACCCTTTTTTGTGGTACCCGGGGTAACATCAGAAATGTGTAACACATTTTTCATTGCCTCAATCATGTAACGTGTGGCCCTATTGGAAGTTACATTAGTCTCATCGTCGTCGACACTGGAGTCAGTATCCGTGTCGACATCTGCGTCTGCCATCTGAGGTAGCGGGCGTTTTAGAGCCCCTGATGGCTTTTGAGACGCCTGGGCAGGCACAGGCTGAGAAGCCGGCTGTCGCACATTTGGTATGTCGTCAAACCTTTTATGCAAGGAGTCGACACTGTCGCGTAATTCCTTCCACAGCACCATCCACTCAGGTGTCGACCCCGCAGGGGGTGACATCACATTTATCGGCATCTGTTCCGCCTCCACATAAGCCTCCTCATCAAACATGTCGACACAGCCGTACCGACACACCGCATACACACAGGGAATGCTCTGACAGAGGACAGGACCCCACAAAGCCCTTTGGGGAGACAGAGAGAGAGTATGCCAGCACACACCAGAGCGCTATATAACACAGGGATCCCACTATAAATGAGTGTTTTTCCCTTATAGCTGCTTATATTATATATACTGCGCCTAAATATAGTGCCCCCCCTCTCTTTTTTACCCTTCTGTAGCTTGTACACTGCAGGGGAGAACCAGGGAGCGTCATTCCAGCGGAGCTGTGAGGGAAAAATGGCGCCAGTGTGCTGAGGGAGATGGCCCCGCCCCTTTTCCGGCGGACTTCTCCCGCTTTTTCTGGAATTCTGGCAGGGGTATTTTTACACCTATATAGCCTTCCTGACTATATATGGTGTAGATTTGCCAGCCAAGGTGTCTTATATTGCCCTCAGGGCGCCCCCCCCCCAGCGCCCTGCACCCATCAGTGACCGGAGTGTGAGGTGTGCATGAGGAGCAATGGCGCACAGCTGCAGTGCTGTGCGCTACCTTGTTGAAGACAGAAGTCTTCTGCCGACGATTTTCAGGAACACTTCTTGCTTCTGGCTCTGTAAGGGGGCCGGCGGCGCGGCTCCGGGACCGAACAGCGAGGTCTGGTCCTGTGGTCGATCCCTCTGGAGCTAATGGTGTCCAGTAGCCTAAGAAGCCCAAGCTACCACCAGTTAGGTAGGTTCGCTTCTTCTCCCCTTAGTCCCTCGCTGCAGTGAGTCTGTTGCCAGCAGATCTCACTGTAAAATAAAAAACCTAAAATATACTTTCTTTCTAGGAGCTCAGGAGAGCCCCTAGTGTGCATCCAGCTCAGCCGGGCACAAGATTCTAACTGAGGTCTGGAGGAGGGTCATAGTGGGAGGAGCCAGTGCACACCAGTAGTCTAAAGCTTTCTTTTAGTTGTGCCCAGTCTCCTGCGGAGCCGCTATTCCCCATGGTCCTTACGGAGTCCCAGCATCCACTTAGGACGTCAGAGAAAATAAGATTTTACTTACCGGTAAATCTATTTCTCGTAGTCCGTAGAGGATGCTGGGGACTCCGTAAGGACCATGGGATAGACGGGTTCCGCAGGAGACATGGGCACCCCAAGAAAGAATTTAGTTCCTGGTGTGCACTGGCTCCTCCCTCTATGCCCCTCCTCCAGACCTCAGTTAGAGAAACTGTGCCCAGAGGAGATGGACAGTACGAGGAAAGGATTTTGTTAATCCAAGGGCAAGATTCATACCAGCCACACCAATCACACCGTATAACTTGTGATAACTACCCAGTTAACAGTATGAAAACAACATATCATCAGTTCAAGACCGAACTATAGCGTAACCCTTATTGAAGCAATAACTATATACAAGTATTGCAGAAGAAGTCCGCACTTGGGACGGGCGCCCAGCATCCTCTACGGACTACGAGAAATAGATTTACCGGTAAGTAAAATCTTATTTTCTCTAACGTCCTAGAGGATGCTGGGGACTCCGTAAGGACCATGGAGATTATACCAAAGCTCCCAAACGGGCGGGAGAGTGCGGATGACTCTGCAGCACCGATTGAGCAAACAAGAGCTCCTCCTCAGCCAGGGTATCAAACTTGTAGAACTTAGCAAAAGTGTTTGAACCTGACCAAGTAGCAGCTCGGCACAACTGTAATGCCGAGACCCCTCGGGCAGCCGCCCAAGAAGAGCCCACCTTCTAGTGGAATGGGCCCTAACCGATTTAGGCAACGGCAATCCAGCCGTAGAATGATCCTGCTGAATGGTGTTACAAGTCCAGCGAGCAATAGTCTGCTTTGAAGCAGGAGCACCAAGCTTGTTGGCAGCATACAGGACAAACAGTGATTCTGTTTTTCTGACTCCAGCCGTTCTGGCTACGTAAATTTTCAAAGCCCTGACCACATCCAGGGACTTGGAGTCCTCCAAGTCACGCGTAGCCACAGGCACCACAATAGGCTGGTTCATATGAAAGGATGATACCACCTTAGGCAGGAATTGAGGACGTGTCCGCAACTCCGCTCTATCGACATGGAAAACCAGATAGGGGCTTTTATGAAACAAAGCCGCAATTCCGACACTTGCCTAGCCGAAGCCAAGGCTAATAACATGACCACCTTCCAAGTGAGATATTTTAACTCTAAGGTGGTTCAACCAGTGTGACTTAAGGAAACTTAACACCACGTTAAGGTCCAAGGGCTCCACCAGAGGTACAAAAGGAGGCTGAAAATGCAGCACTCCCTTCACAAAAGTCTGAACTTCTGGGAGAGAAGCCAATTCTTTTTGAAAGAAAATGGATAGGGCCGAAATCTGAACCTTAATGGAGCCTACGTTTTAGACCCAAATTCACTCCAGTTTGTAGGAAGTGAAGGAAACGGCCCAGATGGAATTCTTCCGTAGGAGCATTCCTGGCCTCACACCAAGAAACATATTTTCGCCATATACGGTCATAATGTTGAGCTGTCACGTCCTTCCTAGCCTTTATCAGCGTAGGAATAACCTCATCCGGAATACCTTTTTCCGCTTGGATCCGGCGTTCAACCGCCATGCCGTCAAACGCAGCCGCGGTAAGTCTTGGAACAGACATGGGCCCTGTTGCAACAGGTCCTGCCTTAGAGGAAGAGGCCACGGATCTTCTGTAAGCATTTCCTGCAGATCCGGATACCAGATCCTTCGTGGCCATTCTGGAACAATGAGGATTGCTCTCACTCCTCCTTTTTCTTATTATTCTCAACCCTTGGGTATGAGAGGAAGAGGAGGAAATACATAGACTGACTGGAACACCCACTGTGTCACTAGGGCGTCTACTGCTACTGCCTGAGGGTCTCTTGACCAGACGCAATAACTCTTCAGCTTTTTGTTGAGGCGGGACGCCATCATGTCTATCTGTGGCAGTCCCCACCGAACTGCAATCTGTGCGAAGACTTCCTGATGAAGTCTCCACTCTCCAGGACGTATGTCTGGTGAGGAAGTCTGCTTCCCAGTTGTTCACTTCCGGAATGAACACTGTTGACAGTGCTCTTACATGATTCTCCGCACAGCGAAGAATTCTGGTGGCTTCCGCCATCGCCACTCTGCTCCTTGTGCCGCCTTGGCGGTTTACATGAGCTACTGCGGTGACGTTGTCTGACTGGATCAGAACCGGTTGGTCGCGAAGAAAGGTCTCCGCTTGACGTAGGGCATTGTATATGGCCCTTAGTTCCAATATGTGGATGTGAAGACAAGTCTCTTGACTTGACCAAAAGACCTTGGAAATTTCATCCCTGTGTGACTGCTCCCCAGCCTCGGAGGCTCGTGTCCGTGGTCACCAGGATCCAGTCCTGAATGCCGAATCTGCGGCCCTCTATAAGGTGAGTACTCTGCAGCCACCACAGGAGAGATACCCTGGGCCTGGGGGATAGGGTGATCAACTGATGAATCTGTAGATGTGACCCGGACCACTTGTCCAGTAGGTCCCATTTGAAATCCTCGCATGGAACCTGCCTAAGGGAATGTTTTTCCCAGGACTCGAGGGCAGTGATGCACTGACACCTGTCTTGGTTTCAATAGGTCCCTGAGTAGAGTCATGAGTTCCTGGGCCTTCTCTATCTGAAGGTAAACCCATTTCTGGTCTGTATCCAGAATCAAACCCAAGAAGGGCAGACGAGTTATAGGAACCAACTGTGACCTCGGGAAATTGAGAATCCAGCCGTGTTGCTGTGACACCTTCAGCGAAAGTGACACGCTGTTGAACAACTGCTCTTTTGATCTCACACTTATTAGGAGATCGTCCAAGTATGGGATAACTGTGACTCCTTGCTTGCGTAGGAGCACCATTATTTCCACCAATTACCCTGAAATTGGTAATGACAATCCTGTACCGCAAGTGTCAGGTACGCCTGATGGGGTGGATAAATGGGAACATGAAGGTATGCAGCCTTTATGTCTAGATACACCATCAAATCCCCCCCTTCCAGGCTGGTGATGATCGCTCTGGGCGATTCCACTTTAAATTTGAACCTTTTCCCGTATAGGTTCAGAGATTTTAATTTTAAAATAGGTCTGACCGAACCGTACGGTTTCGGGACTACAGCCAAGGTTGAGTCATATCGCCTTCCTTGTTGCAGGAGGGGAACCTTGAGCACCACCTGTTGGAGATACAATGTGTGAATTGTATTTAATATTATCTCCCTTTCTGGGGGAGAAGCCGGTAGGTCCGATAAGGAAAAACCGGCGAGGAGGCACCTCTTCGAATTCCAGCTTGTAACCCTGAGAAACAGTTTTTATTGCCCCGGGATCCACCTGTGAGTGAACTCAGATGTGGCTGAAGAGTCGAAGACGTGCTCCCACTGGGACGGACTCCCTTAGCGGAGCTCCAACGTCATGCGGTGGATGTAGTAGAGGCCGGGGAGGACTTCTGTTCCTGTGAACTAGCTGTGCCCTGTGCCCTTACCTCTGGTAAGAAAGGACGCTCCTCGTACTTTCTTGTTATTCTGCGACCGAAAGGACTGCATTCGATAATGTCGTGCCTCTTAGGCTGTGAGGGAATATAAGGCAAAAGATCAGAATTACCAGCTATAGCTGTGGAGACCAGGTCCGAGAGCCCTTCTCCACACAATTCCTCAGCCTTGTAAGGTAAACCTTCCATATGCCTCTGTTAGTCGGCATCACCTGTCCATTGCATGTTCCACAGGACACGTCTAGCAGAAATCGACATAGCGCTGACTCTAGAACACAGTAGACTAATATCTCTTTGGGCATGTTTTATATATATATATATATATATATAAGACAGCATTTATATATATATATATATATATATATATATACACATATACTTATACTAGGGTCAATAACATGTCATCCTTATCTAGGGTTTCAATCTCCGCTGATAAGGTATCTGTCCACGCCGCTGCAGTGCTATAAACCCATGCCGACACAATCGCCAGTCTGAGTAGTGTACCAGAATGTGTGTAAATGGACTTCAAAGTACTTTTACTACATGCTATCTGCAGGAACCCTGAGGATAGCTGTTAAGTCAGCGCTACCTTTTGGGTAAATGTGACAAAGCTTTGTCCACCCTAGGGGAAGATTCCCATCGTATCCTGGCCCTAGTAGGGAAAGGATACTCCCTGAGAATTCTTTGTGGGAATCTGCAGTCTTTTGTCTGGAGATTCCCGCTCTTTTTCTTCATGAGAGGAGGGAAATTTACCTCAGCTTTCTTCCCCTTAAACATGTGTACCCTTGTGTCAGGGACAGATGAGTCATCAGTGATATGCAAAACATCTTTTATTACAATAATCATATATTGAATACCTTTCTGCCAGTTTTGGCTGTAACTTTGCATTATCGTAGTCGACACTGGAGTCAGACTCCGTGTCGATATCAGTGTCTATTAGTTTGGATAGTGAGCGTTGTGAGGCTCTGAAGGTCTCTGCGACATAGGGACAGACGTGTAGATTCACTGTCTGTTCTCAATCTTTTGTGCAATAAAATTACCTTAGCACTTAATTTCACATATCCAATCAGGTGTCGGCGTTGTCGACGGAGACACCACTCACACACACATTTGCTCCATCTCCTCCTTAGGAGAGCCTTTTACCTCAGACATGTCGACACACACGTACCGACACACCACACACTCAGGGAATGCTCATCTGAAGATAATTCCCCCACAAGGCCCTTTGGAGAGACAGAGAGAGAGTATGCCAGCACACACCCTAGCGCTATATGACCCAGGAAAAAACACAGCAATTTAATGTTTACCCAGTAGCGCTGTTATTATCTGCGCCGAATTATGTGCCCCCCTCTTCTTTAAAACCCTCTCTTCTACCGTGGTATAAGCAGGGGAGAGTCCGGGGAGCTTCCTCTCAGCGGTGCTGTGGAGAAAAACATGGCGCTGGTGAGTGCTGAGGGAGAAGCCCCGCCCCCTCGACGGCAGGCTTCTGTCCCGCTAAAAGTGTAAAATTGGCGGGGGCTCATGCATATATACAGTGTCCAGCTGTATATATGCTGTCTTTTGCCAAATAAGAGGTTTATATTGCTGCCCAGGGCGCCCCCCCTGCGCCCCGCACCCTTACAGTGACCGGAGTATGTGAGGTGTATGGGAGCAATGGCGCACAACTGCAGTTACCTCAGTGAAGATCATGAAGTCTTCTGCCGCCTCTGAAGTCTTCTTTTCTTCTCATACTCACCCGGCTTCTATCTTCCGGCTCTGTGAGGGGGACGGCGGTGCGGCTCTGGGATGGACGGCAAGGGTGAGATCCTGCGTACCAATCCCTCTGGAGCTAATGGTGTCCAGTAGCCTAAGAAGCAGGACCTAGCTTCAGAGAGTAGGGCTGCTTCTCTCCCCTCAGTCCTTCGATGCAGGGAGTCTGTTGCCAGCAGAGCTCCCTGAAAATAAAAAACCTTATCAAAATACTTTCTATCAGTAAACTCAGGAGAGCTCACTGAAAAGCACCCAGCTCCTCTGGGCACAGTATCAAACTGAGGTCTGGAGGAGGGGCATAGAGGGAGGAGCCAGTGCACACCAGGAACTAAATTCTTTCTTGGGGTGCCCATGTCTCCTGCGGAGCCCGTCTATCCCATGGTCCTTACGGAGTCCCCAGCATCCTCTAGGACGTTAGAGAAAAGACGCTGATTTCTTTCCCAGTTTGACCTCGCGCCTGCGCATTACGATCCGTACGCATGCGCAGTCTGTCGATAATCGGACACCTTTCAATTTCGCACAACAGCGATCAGGTCTGAATTGTCCCTATATCACTAGGCTACATTCCCACATTACATCACAGCACCGTACCTGCCCAAACTACCTCCCAACACTACATAATTATGTTACCTACTCACACCTCATACCCTGCACAAATTGGGGTCCTGCTATACTTTTTCCGGGTCCCATAATATATACATACGTATTATTTTAATTTAAATGGCTCTTTAATATGCTGCAACACTATTGTAGTATAAGCTCCTGTCTTAAAATAAATAAATAAATAAATAAATAAATAAATAAAAAATACTGGTTACTTTAAATCCAAGTATGATTCCATCACTGAAGCGTCAATACAAACTGACACATTGGTACTGATTTGCTGGAATTTGGGATGCCGGCTGTCAGAATACCGACCGCGGCATCCCGATGATCAGAATCCCGACAGGGGAAGACCTTCCCCCCCCAGCCTAAACCCTCCCTGGCAGCCTAACTCTATCCCTCCCTGGAGGGTGCCTAAACCTAACCCCCCCCCCTCCCCACTGTCTAAACATAACCCCCCAGCAGCGTAAACCTAACCCCCCCCCCCCTCCTGGAGCGCAGTCTAACCCTTCCCCAGCATGCCTACACCTAATCTCCTCCCCACGCGGCTTACCTGTCCTGTGTGGATGTTCATTCGGCATCTTGGCTGTTCGGATTCCAGTGCTGGGATGGTGCCCCTATGTGGGATGCCATTGTCAGTATTCCAAATAATGTTGGGATTCCGGTGTTGCCATTCTGACTGCCCAGATCCTGAACTGGCCAGTTAATCAGTAATAATGCAGTATCTGCTGGCACCCTGTGGCTGCCCCTAGTCTACAACAAGCAAGCATGCTTGTAGCAGCCGAGCAGAAGCAACACCCATCTTCCCAGCATGGACCTACTCAGAGCTGGCCACCCTCCAGCCATATGAGCAGCAGCAGCCCCCCCAGGATCACAGAGCACGCCCCTCGTTTAGCAGGATCTCTGAACACAGTGCCCCCCCATCGTGGGAATACTGAACACCCGGACACAAAAGCAGCGATCCCCAGCCCCTCACCACCGCATGAACACGAGCCGCTTGTAGCAGCTTAGAGCAGAAGCTGCACCCATCTCCCCACCACGGCACTCGGAGCTGGCCGCGGAACACTGAGCACCCGGACCCCCCCGGCTGCCACGGGAACGCAGAGCACCTGATGAATCACACCCCCCCTTCCGCCCGATGCGGGAATAATTAATCAGCTGGAGCTTCTGACATTAAGGAACGGAGCATCTGACAGGTCATTGAGCTGGTTGTTAGGTAGAGTCGAGGGGCGTCTGGCGCAGGAGGGGCTTCTCTCGGCCGGCAGGGGTCAGTGGTGTTATTTCTGGTGGCCGGGCTGCGAGATAGCTGGGCTGGTGGTGACAGGAATTTTTTTCCCTGTCAACGTTGGCTGAGCTGCGGGGAACTCTGTGGGCCTATTTTCAATGGGAGGCCTGGAGCTGCAGCTCCATCCGCCCCATTGTTAATCTGGCCCTGAACCCACCCAAATCTAACTCTCTCTGCACATGTTATATCTGCCCCACCTGCTGTACAGCATGGTTTTGCCCAATTACTTTTTTGGTTCCATAACAATTCTGAATAATGTTCAGATAGATATTTCCCAAAGTGGGTATACAGTATCTCCTAAGTCACATCCAGCAGCACGGATGATGAAGCAGTCCTTTTATTTCTTCCAGTGCTTACAGTTTCTTGAAGAAATATGCTCATACACGTTTATGAATATTTTATTTAATAATCCCATACAAGTGAACAGAAAATAAGATTTTACTCACCGGTAAATCTATTTCTCGTAGTCCGTAGTGGATGCTGGGACTCCGTAAGGACCATGGGGAATAGCGGCTCCGCAGGAGACTGGGCACAACTAAAGAAAGCTTTAGGACTACCTGGTGTGCACTGGCTCCTCCCTCTATGACCCTCCTCCAGACCTCAGTTAGGATACTGTGCCCGGAAGAGCTGACACAATAAGGAAGGATTTTGAATCCCGGGTAAGACTCATACCAGCCACACCAATCACACCGTATAACTCGTGATACTATACCCAGTTAACAGTATGAAATATAACTGAGCCTCTCAACGGATGGCTCAACAATAACCCTTTAGTTAACAATAACTATATACAAGTATTGCAGACAATCCGCACTTGGGATGGGCGCCCAGCATCCACTACGGACTACGAGAAATAGATTTACCGGTGAGTAAAATCTTATTTTCTCTGACGTCCTAAGTGGATGCTGGGACTCCGTAAGGACCATGGGGATTATACCAAAGCTCCCAAACGGGCGGGAGAGTGCGGATGACTCTGCAGCACCGAATGAGCAAACTCTAGGTCCTCCTCAGCCAGGGTATCAAACTTGTAAAATTTAGCAAATGTGTTTGACCCCGACCAAGTAGCTGCTCTGCAAAGTTGTAAGGCCGAGACCCCTCGGGCAGCCGCCCAAGAAGAGCCCACCTTCCTCGTGGAATGGGCTTTCACTGATCTAGGATGCGGCAGTCCAGCCGCAGAATGTGCAAGCTGAATCGTACTACAAATCCAGCGAGCAATAGTCTGCTTTGAAGCAGGAGCACCCAGCTTGTTGGGTGCATACAGGATAAATAGCGAGTCAGTTTTCCTGACACTAGCTGTCCTGGAAACATAAATTTTCAGGGCCCTGACTACGTCCAACAACTTGGAATCCTCCAAGTCGTTAGTAGCCGCTGTTATGATTCCCAGCACTCCTGACCAGAGGAGATCTTATGACAATGACCAGAGCGCTGGAATGGAATGCTGGTAACGGGAGCAGGAAAGACTAGTTGCCCCTGGCGCCCTAACTCTATTGTCTCACCCGTGCTATCGGAAATCCCTTGCAAGACTATGGTTTCTTGAGCCCTTGGCAGCCACGTTTGAAGGGCGGATTATGTCTGCCCAACTCCGGTGCCCCCCGGTCTTAAGGAGAGACAAAGGGAAATCCGAGGCAGGATGATAACAAGAGGACCTCTGACTGACAACAGGCCAGGGGCAACAAGCTAACTAGCAAAGACCTGAAGTATGTGCGGAAAAACCGCCAGGGAAAAGGACAACCAAAAATCCACTTGTCCAATACTCCTACCCAGCACCGCCGGATACCAGAGTGGACCTGTGGAAGCGGAACCCTCCGCAAAATGCTCCAAAACACAAATAATAAATGGTAAAGCGGCCAAGCCGCAACACACAGCAAAGCCGCGACTCACGAACACCACTGGATGTTAAACGGTGATCAGTCAGGACTCCAGGAACAAGATGACAACTTCCGAGTACAGGACTACTGGAGACTGGAACGACCGGATACAGCAAGACTGGAAACAGACTCTCAGCAAACAAGGACAGCATGCAGGAAGCTATTACCGGCGTCTGTGAGAAGCCCTGAGAGTGCATATAAACAGGAGTCCTCCAATCAGCTGCTGACAGGGCTGATTACATAAATGCCGTGCAGCTGCCTTGCTGCACGGCCAGGAAACAGGTGCACAATCATTTTAACTGGACCCAGCAACGGGGAACGCGGTCCGCCAGTGGCGTCCCCGTTGCTAGGGTCCGTGCGGCTCAGTGCGCCCGGCGTCTAGCGTTGCCAGGGAGCCGGCGGCTGTACGCGTACGGCGTCCCTGGTTGCTAGGCGCCGGGCCGCACCGACGAACGGACCCCGGCGCCTAACAGTACCCCCCCCTTGAGGAGGGGTCAAGGAACCCCTAAAGCCAGGCTTCCGAGGAAATTCCCGAAAAAATGCCCTCTTGAGCCTCGGGGCATGAAGATCCTTATCCAGGACCCAAGACCTTTCCTCTGGACCATAGCCTCTCCAGTGAACCAGAAAATAAAGCCTGCCCCGGGACAATTTGGAATCGAGAACCTTCTCCACCAGGAACTCCTGTTGTCCCTGTACATCCACTGGAGATCTTCCCTGAGAGATCTTCCGAGGAAATCTACTGGAAGAAACGTATGGTTTCAACAGGGAGCAATGAAACGTATTTCCAATCCGGAGAGATCTTGGTAAACGTAACCGGAAAGCAACTGGGTTGACTTTTTTAATAATATGAAATGGTCCAATAAATTTGGGTCCCAATCTAGCCGAGGATTGTCGAAGTCTAATGTTACGAGTTGACAACCATACCCTATCTCCCACCTTAAAAGTGCAAGGACGTCGGAGCCTGTCAGAAATTTTTTTCTCTTGAAAGGCCGCTTTTCTGAGAGCAAGGTGCACTTTTTTCCAAATGGCTCTGAGATGGGAGGTTAAGGTTAGCGAGGAAACTGAGGAATGTTGAAAAAAAGAATTAGCTCTGGGGTGAAAACCAAAAACTGAAAAGAATGGAGACACATTAGTGGAGGAATGACAAGAATTATTGTAAGCAAACTCCGCCAATGGAAGAAACTCGGACCAACCATTCTGGAGTTTGGCTGAGTACAAACGAAAATACTGTTTCAATGATTGGTTAACTCGCTCGGTTTGCCCGTTGGATTGGGGGTGGTAACCGGATGTTAATGACAATTTCATCTTTAATGAAGCACAAAAACACTTCCAGAATTGTGCAATGAATTGTGGACCCCGATCAGAAACAATATCAGTGGGCAACCCATGAAGTCTGAAAACATGGCGGAGAAACAAAACTGCCAATCCTTGGGCAGATGGCAGTCGGGGAAGAGCAATGAAATGAGCCATCTTGCTAAAACGGTCCACTACCACCCATATGACTCGGAATCCGGCTGAAAGGGGAAGGTCTACCACAAAATCCATGGAAATATGAGACCATGGCCTGAGGGGGACATTTAAGGGCATAAGTTGCCCGACAGGCAAGGAACGGGGAACCTTATGCTGTGCACAAACCTGACATGAAAAAACAAACTCCTTAACGTCTTTAGAAAGACCAGGCCACCATACTGAGCGGGAGACTAACTCCAAAGTCTTAGAGATCCCCGGATGCCCGGAAACTTTGTTATCATGGAACTCAGTCAAAACAGTAGCTCTCAAAAACTCAGGGACGTAAAGACAACCAGCAGGAGTATTTCCAGGAGCTTGGTGTTGAAGCTGTTTTAACTGGGTAAATAAATCTTGTGTGAGGCCTGCCCAAATGACTGAAGATGGAAGTATGGGAGTAACAGGACTGTTATTGTGAACTGGAAGAAAACTGCGTGACAGGGCATCCGCCTTGGTATTCTTGGAACCTGGCCTGAAAGTGATAATAAATTTGAAACGAGTAAAGAATAAAGCCCAACGAGCCTGCCGGGCATTCAGCCGCTTAGCTGATTCGATGTATTGCAGGTTTTTATGGTCAGTCAATACTGAAATAGTATGTGTTGCTCCCTCCAGCCAATGCCTCCACTCCTCGAAAGCCCATTTTATTGCCAGTAACTCCCGGTTACCAACGTCATAGTTGGATTCAGCGGAGGAGAATTTCCTGGACATAAAGGCACAAGGATGTAGTTCCAGAGACTCTGGATCCTTTTGAGATAGGATAGCCCCCACTCCAACCTCCGAGGCATCAACCTCCACAACGAAGGGCAATTCTGGATTGGGATGTCTGAGAACTGGAGCCGAGACAAAAGCTTGTTTCAGGGCCCGAAAGGACAACTCAGCTTCACGCGACCAGTTAGTAGGATCCGCTCCTTTCTTTGTCAGAGCCACAATGGGAGCAACCAGGTCGGAAAAAGAATGAATGAACCTCCTATTATAATTCGCAAACCCTAAAAAGCGCTGAATTGCTTTTAAATTGGTGGGTTGCGCCCAACTAAGGATAACCTGGAGCTTCTTAGGTTCCATGAAAAATCCCCGAGGGGAAATAATGTACCCTAAAAAAGATACCTCCGTGACATGAAACTCACATTTCTCCAGCTTGGCATATAGATGATTCTCACGTAACTTTTGAAGAACCTGACGCACCTGGGTAACATGTTGTTCAATTGAGTCAGAATAAATCAGGATGTCGTCTAAGTAAACGACCACGAATTTCCCTAGGAAGTCACGGAGCACATCGTTAATGAGGTCCTGGAAAACTGCTGGAGCGTTAGACAAGCCGAACGGCATCACCAGGTACTCGTAGTGACCCGACTGAGTACTGAAGGCCATCTTCCACTCATCTCCAGACTTGATTCGGATGAGATTATACGCTCCTCTTAGGTCAATTTTAGAAAAAATCACAGCCGAACGCAGCTGATCAAAGAGGACAGAAATCAGCGGCAGAGGATAAGTATTTTTTACTGAGATTTTATTCAGGGCTCTAAACTCAATGCAAGGTCTAAGCGAGCCATCCTTTTTCTCCACAAAGAAGAAGCCTGCACTTAAAGGAGATTTTGATGGCCTAATAAATCCTTTCCCTAGGCTCTCCTTAACATAATCATTCATGGCCGCAGTTTCTGGCCCGGATAAAGCATATAACCTTCCCTTTGGCAATGCGGCACCAGGAATTAGCTCAATAGCACAATCATAAGGCCGATGTGGAGGCAGAATGTCTGCATTGCCCTTGGAGAACACATCAGCAAACTCTTGGTATTCCACGGGAATGAGTTCAGGAATGGCAGCTGCTATTCTGACTGGAAACGTAATACATTCCTTATCACAGAAGGTACCCCATTGTGAAATCTCCCCCGACCGCCAATCAATGGTGGGATTATGAAAGGCCAGCCAAGGGTGACCCAGAACCACTGGAACTGCTGGGCAATGGGTAAGGAAGAACTCGATTTTTTCAGAATGAAGAGCTCCTACCGTAAGTAGTACAGGGGGTGTACAGAGGGAAATAACCCCATTGGACAGTGGACTCCCATCTAAGCCATGCATGGTGACACACCTACCCAAAGATAACTGAGGAATGCCTAAGGCCTTAGCCCAAGTTAAATCCATAAAGTTTCCTGCAGCTCCACTGTCAACAAAAGCCGACACCGAAGAACTGAGGCTGCCAAAGGAAACTTTAGCTGGGACTAAAAGGGAGTTATTCGAGGAGATAAGCTGCAGACCTAGGTGAACCCCCTCACAATTCACCTGGTCGAGGCGTTTCCCGACTTGTTCGGACAATTACGAGCAAAATGTCCCTTACCCCCACAGTACAAACAAAGACCAGAGTTTTGCCTTCTGGCTCTTTCTTCAGGAGACAGCCGGGAGAGACCCATCTGCATGGGCTCCTCTACGTCCTCAGGAATGGAATATACACATGGAGTTGACCTGACAGGTGCTCCTTTTTCAGCCCTCCGCTCTCTGAGACGACGATCAATCTTAATAGAAAGCTCCATGAGTTTATCGAGAGTCTTAGGAGCGGGATACTGAAGGAGACTGTCTTTTATAGACTCTGATAAGCCGAGGCGAAACTGACTGCGCAGGGCTGGGTCATTCCAGCCACAGTCGTTCGACCAACGGCGAAACTCCGTACAATAAACCTCTGCAGGATTCCTACCCTGTCTGAGAGCGCGCAACTGACCTTCAGCGGATGCCTTTCTATCAGGGTCATCATACAATAGCCCTAAAGACCCAAAAAAGGCGTCTACTGACAACAAGGCCGGATCCTCTGCTTTTAAACCAAATGCCCAGGTCTGAGGATCCCCCTGGAGCAAAGAAATAATAATCCCAACCCGCTGAGATTCAGTACCCGAGGAGATCGGTCTTAAACGAAAATAAAGTTTACAGGATTCTTTAAAATTAAAAAACTCTTTTCTATCACCAGAAAAACGGTCAGGCAAATGCATCTTTGGTTCAGGGACTACCTTCGGGGAAGTTCGCAAAAGATCTTCCTGCGACTTCACCCGAAGGGAAAGATCCTGAACCATCTGAGTAAGTTCTTGAATCTGGCTGACTAAGAGCTGACCAGGATTTGGCCCTAAACCTGTTGGATTCATGAGGCCGATAAACTCTTACAAAACTGAATGAGAAAAAAAATTAAACCCCGTTTAATTTTAAGTTTTGGTGTGGCCGGTAATAATGTTATGATTCCCAGCACTCCTGACCAGAGGAGATCTTATGACAATGACCAGAGCGCTGGAATGGAATGCTGGTAACGGGAGCAGGAAAGACTAGTTGCCCCTGGCGCCCTAACTCTATTGTCTCACCCGTGCTATCGGAAATCCCTTGCGAGACTATGGTTTCTTGAGCCCTTGGCAGCCACGTTTGAAGGGCGGATTATGTCTGCCCAACTCCGGTGCCCCCCGGTCTTAATGAGAGACAAAGGGAAATCCGAGGCAGGATGATAACAAGAGGACCTCTGACTGACAACAGGCCAGGGGCAACAAGCTAACTAGCAAAGACCTGAAGTATGTGCGGAAAAACCGCCAGGGAAAAGGACAACCAAAAATCCACTTGTCCAATACTCCTACCCAGCACCGCCGGATACCAGAGTGGACCTGTGGAAGCGGAACCCTCCGCAAAATGCTCCAAAACACAAATAATAAATGATAAAGCGGCCAAGCCGCAACACACGGCAAAGCCGCGACTCACGAACACCACTGGATGTTAAACGGTGATCAGTCAGGACTCCAGGAACAAGATGACAACTTCCGAGTACAGGACTACTGGAGACTGGAACGACCGGATACAGCAAGACTGGAAACAGACTCTCAGCAAACAAGGACAGCATGCAGGAAGCTATTACCGGCGTCTGTGAGAAGCCCTGAGAGTGCATATAAACAGGAGTCCTCCAATCAGCTGCTGACAGGGCTGATTACATAAATGCCGTGCAGCTGCCTTGCTGCACGGCCAGGAAACAGGTGCACAATCATTTTAACTGGACCCAGCAACGGGGAACGCGGTCCGCCAGTGGCGTCCCCGTTGCTAGGGTCCATGCGGCTCAGTGCGCCCGGCGTCTAGCGTTGCCAGGGAGCCGGCGGCTGTACGCGTACGGCGTCCCTGGTTGCTAGGCGCCGGGCCGCACCGACGAACGGACCCCGGCGCCTAACAGCCGCAGGCACTACAATAGGTTGGTTCAAATGAAAAGCTGATACCACCTTAGGGAGAAACTGGGGACGAGTCCTCAATTCTGCCTTATCCATATGGAAAATCAGATAAGGGCTTTTATATGACAAAGCCGCCAATTCTGACACACGCCTGGCCGAAGCCAAGGCCAACAGCATGACCACTTTCCACGTGAGATATTTCAAATCCACGGTTTTTAGTGGCTCAAACCAATGTGACTTTAGGAAATCCAACACCACGTTGTGATCCCAAGGTGCCACTGGAGGCACAAAAGGGGGCTGAATATGCAGCACTCCCTAAACAAATGTCTGAACATCAGGCAGTGAAGCCAGTTCTTTCTGGAAGAAAATCGACAGAGCCGAAATCTGGACCTTAATGGAACCCAATTTTAGGCCCATAGTCACCCCTGACTGTAGGAAGTGCAGAAAACGGCCCAACTGAAATTCCTCCGTTGGGCCTTCCTGGCCTCACACCACGCAACATATTTTCGCCATATGCGGTGATAATGGTTTGCGGTCACTTCTTTCCTAGCTTTAATCAGCGTAGGGATGACTTCCTCCGGAATGCCCTTTTCCTTCAGGATCCGGCGTTCAACCGCCATGCCGTCAAACGCAGCTGCGGTAAGTCTTGGAACAGACAGGGCCCCTGCTGCAGCAGGTCCTGTCTGAGCGGCAGAGGCCATGGGTCCTCTGAGATCATTTTTTGAAGTTCTGGGTACCAAGCTCTTCTTGGCCAATCCGGAACCACGAGTATAGTTCTTACTCCTCTCCTACTTATTATTCTCAGTACCTTAGGTATGAGAGGCACAGGAGGGAATACATACACCGACTGGTACCCCCACGGTGTTACCAGAGCGTCCACAGCTATCGCCTGAGGGTCCCTTGACCTGGCGCAATATCGTTTTAGCTTTTTGTTGAGGCAGGACGCCATCATGTCCACCTGTGGCCTTTCCCAATGGTGTACAATCATTTGGAAGAATTCTGGATGAAGTCCCCACTCTCCCGGGTGGAGGTCGTGCCTGCTGAGAAAGTCTGCTTCCCAGTTGTCCACTCTGGGAATGAACACTGCTGACAGTGCTAACACATGATTTTCCGCCCATCTGAAAATCCTCGTGGCTTCTGCCATCGCCATCCTGCTTCTTGTGCTGCCCTGTTGGTTTACATGGGCGACCGCCGTGATGTTGTCTGACTGGATCAGCACCGGCTGGTGTTGAAGCAGGGGTCTAGCCTGACTTAGGGCATTGTGAATGGCCCTTAGTTCCAGAATATTTATGTGTTGGGAAATCTCCTGACTCGACCATAGTCCTTGAAAGTTTCTTCCCTGTGTGACTGCCCCCCAGCCTCGAAGGCTGGCATCCTTGGTCACCAGGACCCAGTCCTGTATGCCGAATCTGCGGCCCTCTAGAAGATGAGCACTCTGCAGCCACCACAACAGCGACACCCTGGCCCTTGGAGACAGGGTTATCAGCCGATGCATCTGAAGATGCGACCCGGACCACTTGACCAACAGATCCCACTGGAAGATCCTTGCATGGAACCTGCCGAATGGAATTTCTTCGTAAGAAGCTACCATCTTTCCCAGGACTCGCGTGCATTGATGCACCGGCACCTGTATTTGTTTTAGGAGGTCTCTGACTAGAGATGACAACTCCTTGGCCTTCTCCTCCGGGAGAAACACTTTTTTCTGTTCTGTGTCCAGAACCATACCCAGGAACAGTAGACGCGTCGTAGGAACCAGCTGCGACTTTGGAATATTCAGAATCCAGCCGTGCTGTTGTAGCACTTCACGAGATAGTGCTACTCCGACCAACTGCAAAAACAGAATAAGATCTATTAACTGCTAAAACAGCGCCTCTGTAGATGTATTATCATGTGCAATATGCAAAGATATTTAATAGAATGGTAATTTTCTGAATTACTGCGCTTGCCGACCAACTATGTGTAGTTGAATAACAAGAACAAAAAAGACATGAAAAACGGCTGCGCTGTATGTCAGAAATATATCAAGGAAAAGAGCCAACGTATATAAAAGAATATTTATTATAAAACTGTTATTATCAGGTTCATTGGTACCAATAACTATGGGTGAATTAATTAAAATAATGAACACACAACTTTTCTCACAAGGTGTCAGATGGCCGGTAATCTTCCGATATGATGGTATTGGAAATCAAGGAGACAGTCTATATCCACAGCTGCTAATATTAGCTTCTGTTAAAACACTGGAAAGTCCGTGTTATCGATGCAGTTCCAGATCTAATAGATTGTGCAGCACCCGTAGATAAAGTAATTATTACCTCTCTGGTGGGCTGGTCAATGATCCGGGCGTCCCCGGTCAGATGTCCTGCGTTGCCCGCAGTCGCTATGCAGCGGAGAGGAAAAGCCGCGCCGTATGCAGTGGGCTGGCTGAGAGTGTCGGGATCCGTTGGTGCTGCTAATAGCAGTGAAGCATCAGGGATATGACCGTCCAAGATGTCTGATGGATGTACTGACAAGGACACCTGTGCAAGGTGTGTGAAGAGGCAGGTCCTAACGCGTTTCGTCACGCTCCACGTGACTTTTTCAAACGTAAAACTTTGAAAAAGTCACGTGGAGCGTGACGAAACGCGTTAGGACCTGCCTCTTCACACACCTTGCACAGGTGTCCTTGTCAGTACATCCATCAGACATCTTGGACGGTCATATCCCTGATGCTTCACTGCTATTAGCAGCACCAACGGATCCCGACACTCTCAGCCAGCCCACTGCATACGGCGCGGCTTTTCCTCTCCGCTGCATAGCGACTGTGGGCAACGCAGGACATCTGACCGGGGACGCCCGGATCATTGACCAGCCCACCAGAGAGGTAATAATTACTTTATCTACGGGTGCTGCACAATCTATTAGATCTGGAACTGCATCGATAACACGGACTTTCCAGTGTTTTAACAGCAGCTAATATTAGCAGCTGTGGATATAGACTGTCTCCTTGATTTCCAATACCATCATATCGGAAGATTACCGGCCATCTGACACCTTGTGAGAAAAGTTGTGTGTTCATTATTTTAATTAATTCACCCATAGTTATTGGTACCAATGAACCTGATAATAACAGTTTTATAATAAATATTCTTTTATATACGTTGGCTCTTTTCCTTGATATATTTCTGACATACAGCGCAGCCGTTTTTCATGTCTTTTCTACTCCGACCAACAACTGCTCCCTGGACCTCGCCTTTATAAGGAGATCGTCCAAGTACGGGATAATTATAACTCCCTTTTTTCAAAGGAGTATCATCATTTCGGCCATTACCTTGGTAAATACCCTCGGTGCCGGGGACAGACCAACGGCAACGTCTGGAATTGGTAATGACAGTCCTGTACCACAATTTTGAGGTACTCCTGGTGAGGAGGGTAAATGGGGACATGCAGGTAAGCATCCTTGATGTCCAGTGATACCATGTAATCCCCTTCGTCCAGGCTTGCAATAACCGCCCTGAGCGATTCCATTTTGAACTTGAACCTTCGTATATAAGTGTTCAAGGATTTCAATTTTAAAATGGGTCTCACCGAACCGCCTGGTTTCGGTACCACAACCATTGTGGAATAGTAACCCCGGCCTTGTTGAAGGAGGGGTACCTTGATTATCACCTGCTGGAGTACAGCTTGTGAATTGCCGCCAGTACTACCTCCCCTCGAGGGCAGCAGGCAAGGCTGATTTGAGGTAACGGCGAGGGGGAGTCGCCTCGAACTCCAGCTTGTATCCCAGTGACACTACTTGCAGAACCCAGGGATCCACCTGTGAACGAGCCCACTGGTCGCTGAAGTTCCCGAGATGCGCCCCCACCGCACCTGGCTCCACCTGTGGAGCCCCAGCGTCATGCGGTGGACTCAGAGGAAGCGGGGGAAGATTTTTGATCCTGGGAACTGGCTGTCTGGTGCAGCTTTAACCCTCTTCCCTTGTCTCTGTGCAGAAAGGAAGCGCCTTTGACCCGCTTGCTTTTCTGAAGCCGAAAGGACTGTACCTGATAATACAGTGCTTTCTTAGGCTGTGAGGAAACCTGAGGTAAAAATTTTTCTTTCCCAGCTGTTGCTGTGGATACGAGGTCCCAGAGACCATCCCCAAACAATTCCTCACCCTTATAAGGCAGAATCTTCATGTGCCTTCTAAAGTCAGCATCGCCTGTCCACTGCCGGGTCCCTAATACCCTCCTGGCAGAATGGACATTGCATTAATTCTGGATGCCAGCCGACAAATATCCCTCTGTGCATCCCTCATATATAAGACGACGTCTTTAATATGCTCTATGGTTAGCAAAATAGTATCCCTGTCCTGACAGGGTAATAGACCACGCTGTAGCAGCACTATCCATGCTGAGGCAATTGCAGGTCTCAATATAGTACCTGAGTGTGTATATACAGACTTCAGTATAGCCTCCTGCTTTATATCAGCAGGCTCCTTCAAAGTGGCCGTATCCTAAGACGGCAGTGCCACCTTTTTTGACAAACGTGTGAGCGCCTTATCCACCCTAGGGGATATCTCCCAACGTGACCTATCCTCTGGCGGGAAAGGGTACGCCATCAGTAACTTTTTAGAAATTACCAGTTTCTTATCGGGGGAACCCACGCTTCTTCACACACTTCATTCACTCATCTGATGGGGGAACAAAACACTGGCTGCTTTTTCTCCCCAAACATAAAACCCCTTTTTTTTGTGGTACTTGGGTTAATGTCAGAAATGTGTAACACATTTTTCATTGCCGAGATCATGCAACGGATGTACCTAGTGGATTGTGTATATGTCTCAACCTCGTCGACACTGGAGTCAGACTCCGTGTCGACATCTGTGTCTGCCATCTGAGGTAGCGGGCGTTTTTGAGCCCCTGATGGCCTTTGAGACGCCTTGGCAGACGCGGGCTGAGAAGCCGGCTGTCCCACAGCTGTTACGTCATCCAGCCTTTTATGTAAGGAGTTGACACTGTCGGATAATACCTTCCACCTATCCATCCACTCAGGTGTCGGCCCCGCAGGGGGTGACATCACATTTATCGGCATCTGCTCCGCCTCCACATAAGCCTCCTCATCAAACATGTCGACACAGCCGTACCGACACATCGCACACACACAGGGAATGCTCTGACAGAGGACAGGACCCCACAAAGCCGTTTGGGGAGACAGAGAGAGAGTATGCCAGCACACACCAGAGCGCTATATAACACAGGGATGAACACTATAACTGAGTGATTTTCCCTTATAGCTGCTTATATATATACTGCTGCGCCTAAATTTAGTGCCCCCCCTCTCTTTTTTACCCTTTGTAGTCTTGAAACTGCAGGGGAGAGCCTGGGAGCAATCCTTCCAGCGGAGCTGTGAGGGAAAAATGGCGCCAGTGTGCTGAGGGAGATAGCCCCGCCCCTTTTTCGGCGGACTTCTCCCGCTTTTTTATGGATCTCTGGCAGGGGTATTTTTCACATATATAGCCTCTAGGACTATATATTGTGATTTTTTTGCCAGCCAAGGTGTTAATATTGCTGCTCAGGGCGCCCCCCCCCCCCCCCCCAGCGCACTGCACCCATCAGTGACCGGAGTGTGAGGTGTGCATGAGGAGCAATGGTGCACAGCTCCAGTGCTGTGCGCTACCTTGTTGAAGACCGAAGTCTTCTGCCGCCGATTTTCAGGACCATCTTCTTGCTTCTAACTCTGTAAGGGGGACGGCGGCGCGGCTCCGGGACCGGAAGATCGAGGTCGGGCCCTGTGTTCGATCCCTCTGGAGCTAATGGTGTCCAGTAGCCTAAGAAGCCCAAGCTAGCTGCAAGCAGGTAGGTTCGCTTCTTCTCCCCTTAGTCCCTCGTAGCAGTGAGTCTGTTGCCAGCAGATCTCACTGAAAATAAAAAACCTAAATTAAACTTTCTTTTTCTAGGAGCTCAGTAGAGCCCCTAGTGTGCATCCAGCTCAACCGGGCACAAGATTCTAACTGAGGTCTGGAGGAGGGTCATAGAGGGAGGAGCCAGTGCACACCAAGTAGTCCTAAAGCTTTCTTTAGTTGTGCCCAGTCTCCTGCGGAGCCGCTATTCCCCATGGTCCTTACGGAGTCCCAGCATCCACTTAGGACGTCAGAGAAAGGTGTTTTATGAGGATCATAACTATAAGACTATTTTTTAAATGTGTGGAGGTACTCAGTCTATCCCTCTTGTAAGCCTGGAAAAGGCCATGTAAGCTCTCACGAATGGGCCCCTCTTCCCTCATGTGCATTACCCTCTCATACTTAAACTACCTCTACTCAATACTTCCTTCAATGGCACCAGATCACTCACTTTTCGAAGAAAACACCAAAAAAAGTAAAAAAAAACTCATGTCGACCTTTTCCATGTCGACCAAATGTGGTCGACCGAATGCCGAATGTATGTCGACCTAACTCATGTCGACCTAATCATCCACACCTGATGCAGGTATTTTTATATACCCTGTACTTGTCCAGTATTGTCTTGTTTGTCTATATTATCACTGTTCTCTTGTTTTGCTTAGTTATGTACTCTGTAATTGGGCGCTGCGGATCCCTTGTGGTACTATATAAATAAAGGATAATCATAATAATAATACCCAGACATGGTTAGTAACTGAAGCAACTCAAATATAGAGGGCGCTCCAGCACCCACAGATGTGGCTCCTACGTCTTGACATAAGTTGAGTAGTAATTCAGAGCTCTGGAAGAAAGAGTAATTGGAGTATGGTATTCAGTGATAGGGAACCTTTGGCACGCCAGCTGTTGTTGAACTACACATCCCAGCATGCCCTGCTACAGTTTTGCTATTTAGCCATGCTAAAACTGTAGCAGGGCATGCTGGGATGTATAGTTCAACAACGGGTGGTATTCATGTGACCGCCGGGACTATTTCCACTCGTGTTTGTCCACGACACCCATAGAGTGGGAATAGAACCCGTGGCGACCACAGGTCGCCACCGAGCCCGCAGCGTGGCGAGCCCGCAAGGGACTTGCTGCACTCGCCCCCCCCCCTGCCGGGATCCCGGCGTCTGTAAGCTGACCGGCGGTCTCCTGACCGCCGGTCAGCCGTACTACACCCTTCAACAACAGCTGGAGTACCAAAGGTTCCCCATCACTGGTATAGGTTAATGCAAACAGGGCAGCTGGATAGCAGAGTGAGGTACGCGAATGTAAGCAAGGGGCAAATAGATTATAGGGCAATGTAGGTTGCAAGCAAAGGGCAGTTGGATTTCAGTACAATGTAGGTGAATGGAAGTGAGAGGCAGTTGGAGGGTAGTGTAGATGAATAAAGGTGGAGGGGTTGAGGGTGGTGCAGAAGTTAGGGTTAGTGCAGTGTAGAGGAATGAGGTGAAGAGTCGTGCAGTGTAGATGAATAGAGAGAGGAAGGTGGAGAGTAGTGCAGTCTAGATAACAGAGGTGATAGGCAGTTGGAGGGTGGTGTTTAATATTAATAGTGGGGGAGATGGAGGATAGTGCAGTGTAGATGAATAGAGAGCAGAGTAGTGCAGCAGTGTAGCTGAATGAAGGGGAGAGTAGTGCAATATACGGCTGCAAGAAAAAGGATGTGAACCCTTTGGAAGTTCCTGGATTTGTGCATAAATTGGTCATAAAATGTGTTCTGATCTTCATGTAATGCACAACAATAGACAAACACAGTCTGCTGAAACTAATACCACACAAACAATTATATGTTCTCATGTTTTTATTGAACACACCACGTAAACATTCACAGTGCAGGGTGGACAAAGTATGTGAACACCTAGGCTAATGACTTCTCCAAGAGCTAATTTGAGTCAGGAGTCAGCCAACCTGGAGTCCAATCAATGAGACGAGATAGGAGGTGTTGGTTAAAGCTGCCCTGCCCTATAAAAAACACACACCAGTTTTGAGTTTGCAATTCTCAAGAACCATTGCCTGATGTGAACCATGCCTCGCAAAAAAGAGCTCTCAGAAGACCTACGATTAAGAATTGTTGACTTGCATAAAGCTGGAAAGGGTTACAAAAGTATCTCTAAAAGCCTTGATGTTCATCAGTCCACGGTAAGACAAATTGTCTATAAAAGGAGAAAGTTCAGCACTGTTTCTACTCTCCCTAGGAGTGGGTGTCCTGTAAAGATGACTGCAGGAGCACAGCGCAGAATGCTCAATGAGGTGAAGAAGAATCCTAGAGTGTCAGCTAAAGACTTACAGAAATCTCCGGCACATGCTAACATCTCTGTTGACGAATCTACCATACGTAAAACACTGAACAAGAATGGAGTTCATGGGAGGATACCACGGAGGAAGCCACTGCTGTTAAAAAAAAAAAAAACATTGCTGCACGTTTGAAGTTTGCAAAACAGCACTTGAATGTTCCACAGCACTACTGGCAAAATATTCTGTGGACAGATGAAACCAAAGTTGAGTTGTTTGGCAGGAACACGCAAAACACTATGTGTGGAGAAAAAAAAGGCACACCACACCAACATCAAAACCTCATCCCAATTGTAAAGTATGGTGGAGTGGGCATCATGATTTGGGGCTGCTTTGCTGCCTCAGGGCCTGGACAGATTGTCATCATCGACGGAAAAATTAATTCCTAAGTTTATCAAGACATTTTGCAGGAGAACTTAAGGCCATCTGTCCACCAATTGAAGCTCAACAGAAGATGGGTGATGCAACGACCCAAAGCACAGGACAGGACAACAGGACAACGACCCAAACCACAGAAGTAGATCAACAACAGAATGACTTCAACAGAAGAAAATACGCCTTCTGGAGTGGCCCAGTCAGAGTCCTGACCTCAACCCGATTGAGATGCTGTAGCATGACCTCAAGAGAGCGATTCATACCGGACAACCCAAGAATATTGCTGAACTGAAACAGTTTTGTAAAGAGGAATGGTCCATAATTCCCACTGACCGTTGTGCAGGTCTGATATGCAACTATAGGAAAAGTTTGGCTGAGGTTATTGCTGCCAAAGGAGAGTCAATCAGCTATTAAATCCAAGGGTTCATATACTTTGTCCACCCTGCACTGTGAATGTTTACATGGTGTGTTCAATAAAAACATGAGAACGTAATTGTTTGTGTGGTATTAGTTTCAGCAGGCTGTGTTTGTCTATTGTTGTGCATTACATGAAGATCAGAACACATTTTATGTCCAATTTATGCACAAATCCAGGAAATTCCAAAGGGTTCACATCCTTTTTCTTGTAAATGTAGATGAACAGAGGTGAGGGGGAGTTCAGTGCAGTGTAGATGAATAAAAGAAGGGTAGTACAAAGTAAATGAATGCGATTGAGTGCACTGTACACAAATGGAGGTAAGGTGAAGGGAAAAGTAGTGCAGTGTAGATGAATGAGGGGAAGGGTAGTGTAGATGAATAAATGGGAGAATAAAACAGTGTAGCTGAATTGGAAGGCAGAAGTGAATAGTGGGTGGGGATGTGTAAATAAATGAGCGTGAGGCAATGCAGTGTAGATGAGTGAGGGGTGGGTTGTGCAGTGTAGAGGAATGAGGAGGGCAGTGCAGTGAAAGTTAATGAGGGGTAGTGTTGTGCAGTGTAGATGAATGAGGGGAAGCAGCACAGTGAAAAGGAATGAGGAAGAGGATGGTGCAGTGTAGCTGAATGAAGGTGAGAGGAATGCAGAGTAGATAGAAGGGATAAATGAGGGAAGGGTGGTGCAGAGTAGATTAATGAGTGGGGCAGAGTAGAGGAATAAGAGGAGGCCAGTGCAGTGTTAATGAATGAGGCGGAGGAGAATGGAGGTCACTGGCAGGTACAGGCTGTGTCCTGTGTGGCGGAGGTTGGGGAAGACGTGAGGCTGGCGGGGGCCATGCTGTGGACCCCCGGGTGTACGTACACTCCTCGGCTTCCCTCCGTACGGCTTCCTTGCCTAGCCCCGCCTCTTCCTTCAGGCCCCGGTCACATGACCGTGACGTCGGACAAAGCTCTCTTGGCGGCGGTAGCCGGTGCTCGGGCCCGCGCTCTCTCCTCAGACCCGGAGACCCCGAGCGGACACGCCGGGAGAGGAGCCTGGTCCCGCAGTGCCGAGCACGCTCCCGGGGACTCATGAGACCAGCCCGGCCCAGTCAACCCCCTCACCCCGCGGGTAAGACGTTTCCCCCCTTGTCCGTGCATGTGTCAGAGATCCGCCCTCATATACACAGTAACACACTCACCCCGACTCTCTCCCTGGCATCCCGCCCACCTTGCTGCTGGCATGAGGGAAGAACCAGGCTGTAACGTGGAAGGTGCTGGCATGTGGGTGCTGCCAAGCAGGGGGTGAGATGTGGAAGGTTCCAGGCTGGCTCTGGGATGTGGAAGGTTCCAGGCTGGCTCTGGGATGTAGAATGTGCCAGTCTCGTGTTGGGAACTGGAATATGTCAGGCTGGGGGTGAGATGTGGTTGGTGCCAGTCTAGTGCTGGTACGTGATTGCACCAAGTGGTTGATGCCAGTCTGGTGCTGGCATATAGAAGGTGCCAGGCTGTGGATGAGATGTGGTAGGTGCCAGTCTGGTGCTGGGATGTGGGTGGTGCCAGGCTGGCTCTGGGATGTGGAGGGTGCCGGTCTAGGGCTGGGATGTGGAAGGTGCCAGGTTGGTGGTGGGATGTGGAATTTGCTGGTCTAGTGCTGGGATACGGAAGGTGTCGGGCTGGCAGTGGGATGTGCCAAGCTGATGGTGAGATGTGGCTGGTGCCAAGCTGGTGATGGAATGTGCTACAGTGGTGCTAAGATGTGGAAGCTGTGCACAAGATATTGTGTCACATATTTGGGTGTGGTATTGAAAGTCGACAATGTCTAGGTCGACAACTATTGGTCGACAGGGTGTCTAGGTCGACAGGGTCTTTAGGTCGACATGTTCTAGGTCGACAGGTCAAAAGGTCGACATGAGTTTTTAATGTTATTTTGGTGTCGTTTTCTTCATAGAGTGACCGGGAACCCCAATTAGTGCACCGCGTCCCCTCGCAAGGCTGGCTTCGCACGCCATGCTTCAGGCATGGTGCCTTCGCTCCGCTACCGCTTCGCTCGGCCCAGATTACCGTTCCAATCGTAGTTCACGTGGATCGTTAAGTATGAAAAGGTTCAAAAAAAGAAAAAATTTGTGAAAAACTCATGTCGACCTTTTGACCTGTCGACCTAGAACATGTCGACCTAGACACCCTGTCGACATGGTTACTGTCGACCAATAGTGGTCGACCTAGTTACTGTCGACTTTCAGTCCGGATCCCCACATATGTTCTGGGGTGTGTGTTTGCCTGTTGCTGGCATTGTAGTAACGCCTGGTGTAACTTGGATATATTTTTATAAACCACCTTCTCTGCCAGGCTCCTACAATGTACAGGTTGCAGTGAGCCTATTGACTAGCTCATGGTACCCATTGCTAATTTGAGCAGCTGTAATTTGCTATAGATGAGAGCTAATGCTTTATTATTGGGTTTTTGCATGCAAGGAATAAAAACAACGTTCTCCTGCAGTTCAGTTAATTGATAGTCCTCTATCACTAACAACTTCAAGAGTAGATTTATCAAAGCTTAAAGAGAGATAAAGTATTAACCAATCAACTTCTGCCATTTTTCAAACAGAGCCTGTAAAATAACAGAAGCTGATTGGCCACTAGAAAGAGTGAAGCAATTGAATTGGGTGGGGTAGTGCAATAAGCCCCTTGTGGGCTCTGTGGCGAGCTGGTTCGCCACAGGTTCTATTCCTACTCTATTGGTGTCGTGGACGCCTACGGGTGGGAGTAGTCCCTTCTAGTCGGCATGCAGACTGTTGGGATTATAAGGGGGAGGGATGTAGTGGGAGGTATTGTAACCTTCGGTCTTCTGACAGCCAGTCACATAACTACATCCCCATTACACAATTATCTGCCAGATCTGGCTGGTTGGAATGCAGATCTGGTAATGGATGAGAGCAAATGGCAATCGACCATTTGCTCCTAAACACTGGAAAAGGGACAAAAACTGTTGTTCATGCAAATTGGTTAAAGCTGTGATTTAACCAATTTGCATGAACAGGCTTTGTCCATTTTCCAGTGTTTGGGAGCAAATGGTCGATTGTCATTTGCTCTCACCCATTACCAGATAATTGTATAGTGTATGCCCAACTTATACCCCTTTCACATCGTACTAAAAACCCGGTATCGACACAGCATATTGCCGTGTCGAAACGGGTCCGTGTGCGATGTGAAAGGTCCTTTGGTGAATTAGCGGGTCGTCTGACCCGGTAATTCAACCCGGTAAAAAAGAAGGGTTATTACCGGGTTGATTACCGGTTCAGGCGCAGTGTGAATGGGAGCCGTTCCGATGCGACACGGCTCCCATTCACAGCATAGGCAGAGGCGGCGCAGGAGATGAGCTCATCTCCCGGCGCCGCCTCCACCCCTGCTGCTGCTGCGCCCTCCGCTGCTATGGCAACCGACCCGGTATATTGCCGGGTCGGAAAGCCAGCAACGGAGCGCAAATGCCGGATCCCACCCGGTAAGTACACGTTTCTCTTACCGGGTAGGATCCGGCATTTGCGATGTGAAAGCACAATTACCTGTTCTAGCTGATTCCACATAGCTGCCAAATTGGACAGGGAGCACTGCCCAGAATTGGGTGTGTATGAAAGGGTATCCGTTTACATGGTCGACCATGTTATGGTCGACAGTCATTAGGTCGACCACTATTGGTCGACATTGACATGGTCGACATGGACACATGGTTGACACATGGAAAAGGTCGACACATGAAAAAGGTCGACATGAGTTTTTTAACTTTTCTCTGACGTCCTAAGTGGATGCTGGGGACTCCGTCAGGACCATGGGGAATAGCGGCTCCGCAGGAGACAGGGCACAAAACTAAAGCTTTAGGATCAGGTGGTGTGTACTGGCTCCTCCCCCTATGACCCTCCTCCAAGCCTCAGTTAGGTTTTTGTGCCCGTCCGAGCAGGGTGCAATCTAGGTGGCTCTCTTAAGGAGCTGCTTAGAAAAAGTTTTTAGGTTTATTATTTTCAGTGAGTCCTGCTGGCAACAGGCTCACTGCATCGAGGGACTTAGGGGAGAGAAGTTCAACTCACCTGCGTGCAGGATGGATTGGCTTCTTAGGCTACTGGACACCATTAGCTCCAGAGGGAGTCGGAACACAGGTCTCACCCTGGGGTTCGTCCCGGAGCCGCGCCGCCGACCCCCCTTGCAGATGCTGAAGATTGAAGGTCCAGAAAACGGCGGCAGAAGGCTTTTCAGTCTTCATGAAGGTAGCGCACAGCACTGCAGCTGTGCGCCATTGTTGTCACACACTTCACACCAACGGTCACGGAGGGTGCAGGGCGTTGCTGGGGGCGCCCTGGGCAGCAATGTATAATACCTTATTCTGGCTAAAAATACATCACATATAGCCCCTGGAGGCTATATGGATGTATTTAACCCCTGCCAGGTCTCAGAAAAACAGGAGAAGAAGCCCGCCGAAAAGGGGGCGGGGCCTATTCTCCTCAGCACACAGCGCCATTTTCCCTCACAGAAATGCTGGTGGGAAGGCTCCCAGGCTCTCCCCTGCACTGCACTACAGAAACAGGGTTAAAACAGAGAGGGGGGGCACTTATTTGGCGATATGTATATACAGGTTGAGTATCCCTTATCCAAAATGCTTGGGCCCAGAGGTATTTTGGATATCGGATTTTTCCGTATTTTGGAATAATTGCATACCATAATGACATATCATGGTGATGGGACCTAAATCTAAGCACAGAATGCATTTATGTTACATATACACCTTATACACACAGCCTGAAGGTCATTTTAGCCAATATTTTTTTATAACTTTGTGCATTAAACAAAGTGTGTCTACATTCACACAATTTATTTATGTTTCATACACACCTTATACACACAGCCTAAAGGTAATTTAATACAATATTTTTAATAACTTTGTGTGTTAAACAAAGTTTGTGTACATTGAGCCATCAAAAAACAAAGGTTTCATTGTCTCACTCTCACTCAAAAAAGTCCGTATTTCGGAATATTCCGTATTTCGGAATATTTGGATATGGGATACTCAACCTGTATATATATTAAAATGCTATAAGGGAAAAACACTTATATAAAGGTTGTCCCTGTATAATATAGCGTTTTTGGTGTGTGCTGGCAAACTCTCCCTCTGTCTCCCCAAAGGGCTAGTGGGGTCCTGTCCTCTATCAGAGCATTCCCTGTGTGTGTGCTGTGTGTTGGTACTTGTGTGTCGACATGTATGAGGATGATGTTGGTGAGGAGGCGGAGCAATTGCCGGTAATGGTGATGTCACTCTCTAGGGAGTCGACACCGGAATGGATGGCTTTTTAAGGAATTACGTGATAATGTCAACACGCTGCAAGGTCGGTTGACGACATGAGACGGCCGGCAAACCAATTAGTACCTGTCCAGGCGTCTAAAACACCGTCAGGGGCGTTAAAACGTCCTTTTTACCTCAGTCGGTCGACACAGACACAGACACGGACACTGACTCCAGTGTCGACGGTGAAGAAACAAACGTATTTTCCTTTAGGGCCACACGTTACTTGTTAAGGGCAATGAAGGAGATGTTACATATTTCTGATACTACAAGTACCACAAAAAAGGGTATTATGTGGAGTGTGAAAAAACTACATGTGGTTTTTCCTGAATCAGATAAATTAAATGAAGTGTGTGATGATGCGTGGGTTTCCCCCGATAGAAAATTATTGGCGGTATACCCTTTCCCGCCAGAAGTTATGGCGCGTTGGGAAACACACCTTAGGGTGGATAAGGCGCTCACACGCTTATAAAAACAAGTGGCGTTACCGTCTCCAGATACGGACGCCCTCAAGGAGCCAACTGATAGGAGGTTGGAAAATATCCTAAAAGTATATACACACATACTGGTGTTATACTGCGACCAGCGATCGCCTCAGCCTGGATGGGCAGCGCTGTGGTGGCTTGGTCGGATTCCCTGACTGGAAATATTGATACCCTTGACAGGGACAGTATTTTATTGACTATAGAGCATTTAAAAGATGCATTTCTATATATGCGAAACTCTGGCATCAAGAGTAAGTGCGATGTCCATATCTGCCAGACGATGTTTATGGACACGACAGTGGTCAGGTGATGCAGATTCCAAACGGCACATGGAAGTATTGCCGTATAAAGGGGAGGAGTTATTTGGGGTCGGTCCATCGGACCTGGTGGCCACGGCAACAGCTAGAAAATCCACCTTTTTTACCCCAAGTCACATCTCAGCAGAAAAAGACATAGTCTTTTCAGCCTCAGTCCTTTCGTCCCCATAATATCTGCCCAGGGATAGAGGTAAGGGAAGAAGACTGCAGCAGGCAGCCCATTCCCAGGAACAGAAGCCTTCCACCGCTTCTGCCAAGTCCTCAGCATGACGCTGGGGCCGTAAAAACAGGTGCGGTGGGGGGTCGTCTCAAGAGTTTCAGCACGCAGTGGGCTCACTCGCAAGTGGACCCCTGGATCCTACAAGTAGTATCCCAGGGGTACAGATTGGAAATTCGAGACGTCTCCCCCTCGCAGGTTCCTGAAGTTTGCTTTACCAACGTCTACCTCCGACAGGGAGGCAGTATTGGAAACAATTCACAAGCTGTATTCCCAGCAGGTGATAATCAAAGTACCCCTCCTACAACAAGTAAAGGGGTATTATTCCACACTATATTGTGGTACTGAAGCCAGACGGCTCGGTGAGACCTATTCTAAATGGAGTCACTCAGAGCAGTGATAGCGAACCAGGAAGAAGGGGACTATATGGTGTCCCTGGACATCAAGGATGCTTACCTCCATGTCCAAATTTGCCCTTCTCACAAAGGGTACCTCAGGTTCGTGGTACAAAACTGTCACTATCAGTTTCAGACGCTGCCGTTTGGATTGTCCACGGCACCCCGGGTCTTTACCAAGGTAATGGCCGAAATGATGATTCTTCTTCAAAGAAAAGGCGTCTTAATTATCCCTTACTTGGACGATCTCCTGATAAGGGCAAGGTCCAGAGAACAGTTGGAGGTCTGAGTAGCACTATCTCAAGTAGTTCTACGACAGCACGGGTGGATTCTAAATATTCCAAAATCGCAGCTGTCTCCGACGACACGTCTGCTGTCCCTAGGGATGATTCTGGACACAGTCCAGAAAAAGGTGTTTCTCCCGGAGGAGAAAGCCAGGGAGTTATCCGAGCTAGTCAGGAACCTCCAAAAACCAGGAAAAGTGTCAGTGCATCATTGCACAAGGGTCCTGGGAAAAATGGTGGCTTCTTACGAAGCGATTCCATTCGGCAGATTTCACGCAAGAACTTTTCAGTGGAATCTGCTGGACAAATGGTCCGGATCGCATCTTCAGATGCATCAGCGGATAACCCTGTCTCCAAGGACAAGGGTGTCTCTTCTGTGGTGGCTGCAGAGTGCTCATCTACTAAAGGGCCACAGTTATGCATTCAGGACTGGGTCCTGGTGACCACGGATTCCAGCTTGAAAGGCTGGGGAGCAGTCACACAGGGAAAACATTTCCAGGGAGTGTGATCAAGTCTGGGGACTTCTCTCCGCATAAATATACTGGAGCTAAGAGCAATTTACAATGCTCTAAGCTTAGCAAGACCTCTGCTTCAAGGTCAGCCGGTATTGATCCAGTGGGACAACATCACGGCAGTCGCCCACGTAAACAGACAGGGCGGCACAAGAAGCAGGAGGACAATGGCAGAAACTGCAAGGATTCTTCGCTGGGCGGAAAATCATGTGATAGCACTGTCAGCAGTTTTCATTCCGGGAGTGGACAACTGGGAAGCAGACTTCCTCAGCACGACCTCCACCCGGGAGAGTGGGGACTTCATCGAGAAGTTTTTTCCACATGATTGTGCACCGTTGGGAAAGACCAAAGGTGGACATGATGGCGTCCCGCCTGAACAAAAAACTGGACAGGTATTGCGCCAGGTCAAGAGACCCTCGGGCAATAGCTGTGGACGTTCTGGTAACACCAGGGGTGTACCAGTCGGTGTATGTGTTCCCTCCTCTGCTTCTCATACCAAAGGTACTGAGAATTATAAGACGTAGAGGAGTAAGAACTATACTCGTGGCTCCGGATGGGCCAAGAAGGACTTGGTACCCGGAACTTCAAGAGATGCTCACAGAGGACTCAGGGCCTCTGCCGATAAGAAGGGACTTGTTTCAGCAAGTACCATGTCTGTTCCAAGACTTACCGCGGCTGCGTTTGACGGCATGGCGGTTGAACGCCGGATCCTAAGGGAAAAAGGCATTCCGGAAGAGGTCATTCCTACCCTGGTCAAAGCCAGGAAGGAGGTGACCGCACAACATTATCACCACATGTGGCGAAAATATGTTGCGTGGTGTGAGGCCAGGAAGGCCCCACGAAGAAATTTCAACTCTGTCGATTCCTGCATTTCCTGCAAACAGGAGTGTCTATGGGCCTCAAATTGGGGTCCATTAAGGTTCAAATTTCGGCCCTGTCGATTTTCTTCCAGAAAGAATTGGCTTCAGTTCCTGAAGTCCAGAAATTTGACAAGGGAGTACTGCATATACAACCCCCTTTTGTGCCTCCAGTGGCACTGTGGGATCTCAACGTAGTCCTGGGATTCCTCAAATCACGTTGGTTTAAACCGCTCAAATCTGTGGATTTGAAATATCTCACATGGAAAGTGACCATGATGTTGGCCCTGGCCTCGGCCAGGCGAGTGTCAGAATTGGCGGCTTTGTCTCACAAAAGCCCATATCTGATTGTCCATTCGGACAGGGCAGAGCTGTGGACTCGTCCCCAGTTTCTCTCTAAGTTGGTGTCAGCGTTTCATCTGAACCAGCTTATTGTGGTACCTGCGGCTACTAGAGACTTGGAGGACTCCAAGTTGCTAGATGTTGTCAGGGCCCTGAAAATATAGATTTCCAGGACGGCTGGAGTCAGGAAAACTGACTTGCTGTTATCCTGTATGCACCCAAAAAACTGGGTGCTCTTGCTTCTAAGCAGACGATTGCTAGTTGAATGTGTAGTAAAATTCAGCTTGCACATTCTGTGGCAGGACTGCCACAGCCAAAATATATAAATGCCCATTCCACAAGGAAGGTGGGCTCATCTTGGGCGACTGCCCGAGGGGTCTCGGCTTTACAACTTTGCCGAGCTGCTACTTGGTCAGGAGCAAATACGTTTGTAAAATTCTACAAATTTGATACCCTGGCTGAGGAGGACCTGGAGTTCTCTCACTCGGTGCTGCAGAGTCTTCCGCACTCTCCCGCCCGTTTGGGAGCTTTGGTATAATCCCCATGGTCCTGACGGAGTCCCCAGCATCCACTTAGGACGTCAGAGAAAATAAGATTTTACTTACCGATAAATCTATTTCTCGTAGTCCGTAGTGGATGCTGGGCGCCCATCCCAAGTGCGGATTGTCTGCAATACTTGTACATAGTTGTTGTTACAAAAAAATCGGGTTGTTATTGTTGTGAGCCGTCTGTTCAGAGGCTCCTACGTTTGTCATACTGTTAACTGGGTTCAGATCACAAGTTATACGGTGTGATTGGTGTGGCTGGTATGAGTCTTACCCGGGATTCAATATCCTTCCTTATTGTGTACGCTCGTCCGGGCACAGTATCCTAACTGAGGCTTGGAGGAGGGTCATAGGGGGAGGAGCCAGTACACACCACCTGATCCTAAAGCTTTAGTTTTGTGCCCTGTCTCCTGCGGAGCCGCTATTCCCCATGGTCCTGACGGAGTCCCCAGCATCCACTACGGACTACGAGAAATAGATTTATCGGTAAGTAAAATCTTATTTTTTTCCTTTTGGGGAACTTTTCCATACTTTACGATCCACGTGGACTACGCTTGGAACGGTAATCTGTGCCGAGCGAAGCGAAGGCACCATGCCCAAAGCATGGCGAGCGAAGCGGTGCACTAATTGGGGTTCCCAGTCACTTTATGCAAAAAACGACACCAAAAAAAGTTCAAAAACTCATGTCGACCTTTCATGTGTCGACCTGTCATGTGTCGACCATGTGTCCATGTCGACCATGTCAATGTCGACCAATAGTGGTTGACCTAATGACTGTCGACCATAACATGGTCGACCATTCATACCGGAACCGTATGAAAGTACCTGGCATCTTGCAACCTTTAAAGCAGGGGTGGGGAACCTTTTTTTCTACCAAGGACCATTTGGATATTTATAAAATCCTTCGGGGGCCATACAAAAGTTCTCATCTTAAAAAATTACCCTGCCCCCCAGTAGGTCTGCCCCTTAGAGGTACTGTGTGCGCGCGCCAAAAAAATGGGTGTGCACAATTAAAATGGGACGTGATACACATATGCCCCCAATAGTGCAGTGCCAGATCCACAAATTATTATTATTATTTGCCCCCACAGTGCCAGGTATACAAATGCCCCCACAGTGCCGGATCCACAAATGCCCCCACAGTGCCACATCCACAAATCCCCCCCCCACCCCACTGTGCTGCTTACCGCTGCTGCTCCATCCGGCGGCAGCGTGTCTCGGGGGTCAGGACAGGGAGGAGAGCGCGGCTATGTCGGGCGGCGGCATGTAGGACTTCAAACCAGCCACCGGTTCGTGAGCCAATCAGAGCTCGTGGACCGGCAGCTGCGGCTCCTGATTGGCTGCCAGTCCACAAGCTCTGATTGGCTCACGAACCGGCGGCTGGTTTGAGATCTTACCTGCTGCTGGACATGTAGCTGCGCTCTCCTCCCTGCCCTGACAGCTGAGACACCCTGCCGTCAGACTGAGCGGTGGCCTGTCTTACTGACACAAGCGGGTGTGCCGAAACAAACGGCTTTGCGGGCCTTGTACGACCCGCGGGCCGTAGGTTCCCCACCCCTGCTCTAAAGCATACATCTACCTTTATTTTTGTTCTTTTTGTGACTTTTTGTTCTTTTTGTTACCAAATATGCTTTTGATAAATATTTTCATGCATGGCCTAGCTGTCTATCGTTTGTTTACATGATCCCACATAGCTAGTATCTATTTGAGGTGTCCTCTTGGATTCTGGGTATAGTACGCCACCTTCCTGACTCCTTTTCCCAGTGAAGTTGGTCAGGCCTTGATGATAACATTTGCTGTGAAACGCGTTATCACTGTGTTGACGTGTGCCGTTATATATTGGGTGTCCCTCCCTGTCATGTCCTCCCTGCACTTCGCCTTTGGGCCTCACCTTTAGAATCTTCTATTTTGTATTATTTTTTTTTTAAATGGAAGGGGGTGCATATTTACATTACTTTGTGGTGAAAGTTGAGCCCTGTTTAATTGATCCTCCCATATAACCTTCCGGTGCATTGGCCATGTTTTGTATTTTTCTTTTTCTTGTCCTCGTGTCCGTAGTACAGGTACACCACCGATTTTCTGGCATCCTCTGTTCCAGTGCCGTGCCGGATTATCGATTTTGCCGGATTAACGGTGGGAACTAATTTTGCACCTTCAGAACATTTCTTGCTGTGACCTTGGACGCCATAACATAGAAACATAGAAACATAGAATTTGTCAGCAGATAAGAACCACTTGGCCCATCTAGTCTGCCCCTTTTTTTTTTTTTTTTTTTTTTTAATATTATTTTTATCTCTAACCTTATTTGATCCTTATTTCTTTGTAAGGATATCCTTATGTCTATCCCATGCATGTTTAAATTGCTCTACTGTCTTAGCCTCTACCACCTCTGATGGGAGGCTATTCCACTTGTCCACTACCCTTTCTGTGAAATAATTTTTCCGCAAATTTCACCTGAACCTCCCCCCCTCCAGTCTCAGTGCATGTCCTCGTGTCCTATTGCTTCTCTTCATTTGGAGAATGTTTCCCTCCTGGACTTTGTTAAAACCCTTGATATATTTGAAAGTTTCTATCATGTCCCCCCTTTCCCTTCTCTGCTCCAAACTATACATATTGAGATTTCTTAGTCTTTCTGGGTATGTTTTGTGATGTAGGCCATGCACCATTTTAGTTGCCCTCCTTTGTACAGTTTCTAATGTATTAATATCCTTTTGAAGATATGGCCTCCAGAACTGAATACAGTATTCTAGATGAGGCCGTACCAATGACCTATACAGTGGCATTATTACTTCTTTCTTTCTGCTGCTGATTCCTCTCCCAATGCAGCCAAGCATCTGACTAGCCTTCCTCATTGCCTTGTTACATTGCTTACCTGCCTTTAAGTCATCTGAAATAGTGACTCCTAGATCCCTTTCCTCCTCAGTAGTTTCCAGTATAGTGCCATTAATACTGTATTTAGCTTTAGGATTTTTGAGACCCAAGTGCATGATTTTGCATTTTTTGGCATTAAACTGTAATTGCCAGACTCTTGACCATTCCTCTAATCTACCTAGATCCTCAATCATTTGTTTTACCCCACCTGGTGTGTCTACCCTGTTGCATACCTTTGTGTCATCTGCAAAAAGGCATACTTTCCCTTTAATGCCATTTGCAATGTCACCAATAAAGATATTAAAAAGCACTGGTCCAAGTACAGAATCCTGGGGTACTCCACTGGTAACATTTCCCTCCTGTGAATGCACTCCATTTACCACAACTCTCTGTTTTCTCTCCTTCAACCAAGATCTTATCCATTCAATAATCCTAATATCCAATCCCAAACTTTCAAGTTTATTTAGCAGTCTGCGATGTGGAACTGTGTCAAAAGCCTTACTAAAGTCTAGATAAGCTATATCCATGGCTCCACCTTTATCCATCACTTTAGTCACACAATCAAAAAAGTCAATAAGATTTGTTTGACATGATCTCCCCCCCAGTGAATCCATGCTGTTTGGGATCCAGTAAATTGCCGGATTTGAGATAATCTACAACTCTTTCTTTTAAGAGTGTTTCCATCAATTTCCCTACTACTGATGTAAGACTCACTGGTCTGTAGTTGTTTGCCTCTTCCTTGCTTCCACTTTTGTGCAGTGGGACTACGTTTGCTCTTTTCCAGTCCCCTGGAATTACTCCTGTAGCTAATGACTGGTTGAATAATTCTGTCAATGGTGCTACCAGCACCTCTTTAAGTTCTTTTAGTATCCTTGGATGTATCCCATCTAGCCCCATAGATTTGTCCACTTTCAGCTTTGAGAGTTCTGTTAGGACCTTCTCCTCTGTAAATGTACTTGTTTCATTTTCCTGAATATCCCTGCAACTTAACTGTGGCCCCTTCCCCTCTCTTTCAGTAGTAAATACTGAGCAAAAATAATCATTAAGATGATCTGCTATTAAATTGTCTCCTTCAACAAGACTCCCAGTGTCCGTCTTTAGTTTTATAATTCCGCCTTTTGTTTTTCTCCTTTCGATTATATACCTAAAAAAAGTTTTGCCTCCTTTACCCACTGACTGGGCCATTTTCTCCTCAGCTTGTGCCTTTGCACATCTGATTACCTTCTTTGTCTCCTTCTGTCTAACAAGATATATCTTTTTGTCTTCATTATTTTGTGTCTGCTTATATTTCCTAAAAGCCATCTTTTTTGCTCTCACAATATTTGCTACTTCTTTTGCAAACCACACTGGCTTCCTTTTTCCTTGTGTTTTTCCTAACAGTTTTGATACAAAGGTCTGTTGCCTTCAATATTGCACATTTTAATGTTTCCCACCTCTCCTGCACTGTTTCCAAGTTCCTCCACTCTGCCAAAGAATCGCTTACACATTTTCCCATCCCTACAAAATCAGCCTTCCTAAAATCCAACACCTTTGTTTTTGTATGGGACGAGTCAGTCTCAGTCTTAATGCTGAACCATACTGCTTGATGATCACTGGATCCCAGGTTTTCACCCACTTTTACGTCCGATAATCTGTCTCCATTTGTAAGTATTAAGTCTAATATTGCGTCTTTCCGAGTGGGCTCCCTCACCAATTGGTGGAGGGATGCTCCCTGAAGGGAATTTAAAATGTTCCTACTTCTAGTGGAACTAGCAACAGACACCTCCCAGTTTACATCAGGAAGATTAAAGTCTCCCATGATTATTACCTCTCCTTTTAATGCCATTTTAGTTATGTCCTGCAATAGGTTCTTGTCAAGTTCCTCTTCCTGACCTGGTGGCCTGTATATCACGCCAATACGGATAATCAACTTTTCCCCTGTTTCTATGGTCACCCAAAGGGCCTCAGTTTTTTCTTCATCAGCCCCACTGATGCTTGCTGTGTCACCTGCAGTGTCCGTGGAAGCTGTACCCACTGACACTTGCGCGTATTGCGTGTTACGCCCATGCGCAGAAAATGTTCCGGATTAAAGGATGTCCCTAACCCCCTTTAATCCGGACAAATCAAAATTGTCCGGATTAAAAGAGGTTCCGGATCATCGGTTGCCGGAAAATCGGTGGTGTACCTGTATTTGTGAATTAGTCCCTTTTAGGTCATGTCTTGTGAAGCTCTTGCATTTATATAGTGTGTAGTAAAAGGTTCAGTGTTACCTATTAATGAGTTTTATCACTTTGTTTTATTTATTTAAGTCTGCAAGATTTTTTTTTTTACTTGGCAGCTGTCTGAAAAGTTTGTTCTGATAAGGGAATGGTGTAATGCAAGGACATAGTCAGACATAGATATAAGGAAGTTGGGGAGCACAGTCACTCTTACTTTCCTTTGTGTCATGTTCCTGTAAGCAGTTGTCTGTGTGAATAAATTCCAGTATAATTTAAATATATATGCTAAAATCTTGCTTTGATCAGTTCTAGTCAATGAATCATTAATATACTTTTATAGTATCCCATATAGTGTCTGATTCTGAGTCTTTTCTGTAAGTTCTTGCATAAAGTGCATGAACAGATGCGAATGTCAGTGGGTATTTGTCCATATCTGTCCATGAAATTGGGTGTTCCAGACCATCTCTCTCCCTACAGGGAAGGAAAGCCTGTTTCGGACTTCTTGCATTAGGCAGATGCAAATGCCGTTCTTAATGTCTCCGGTGTTTGGTTTTAGGAGGTCGGCAGTCAAAATTCTGACCCCAACATTCCGATTGTTAAAGTCCTGACAGGGGTGAGAATGAAAGCTAACCATAACCCTTTAGAATGTAAGCTCTCACGAGCAGGGCCCTCTTCCCTCATGTGCTTATCCTTTGTCTTACTTTAATAATCTTCAACTGTACCACATCCAGCAGTCTTCTGCCACCTGATACTTATTCCAGTGTCATCTGCTGATGTAACTATGTTTATTTACCCTGTACTTGTCCTATACTGTCATCAACTGTAAGTTGCTGTTTTCCTGTTTGATTATTTATGTACTCTGTAATTGGGCGCTGCAGAACCCTTGTGGCGCCATATAAATAAAGGATGATGATAATAATAATAACAACCCCCCCCACACACACCAAACCGCAGCCTATCCCTAACCACCCTCCTCCCGCAGCCTTACCCTAACCTTCCCCGCAGCATAACCCCAACCTCCTTCAGATACTTGCTTTTGGGTTTCCGGCGGCTGGGTGTCTGGTGCCATTGTCTTGATTGCCCATTTCCTGTACGTCGGGGTGCCAACTACATCCCGTCTCCGGTTATGGCAGGAACATCAGTGGGTGGCACAGCTTTTTGTTTGCACACGCACGATTCCCCGCATTGATTGAACGGATTCTCACATTAGTATAATGTAGGAAATTGGTTTCTCGGCTGCCTGCTACTCCAGATTCAGCTTTCCATGATTAGTCTCTTACTGATGACAAACACTGTTTTATGGCGTTAGCCTGGGCTTTAAGAATACAGCCTTATTCTATCGGGTAGTATAGTCTGAAGTTTAACCTGTGCTACACATGAAAGACAGCAGGAACTGAATGAAGTAAATAAGTGACTGATGGAGGGTATTGGGAGGACTGGGAAATTCTGCTCACCACAGGATCTTTTCCCACTCTATTGGTGTCGTGGACACCCACAAGTGGGAATAATCCTATTGCGCCGGGATTCCAGCTGGCGGCATTGTTGGCTGTCGGGATTCTGGCGTCTGTATCCTGACTGCCGGGATTCCAGCAGCCAGCAAATTAAACATCTCCCGTCAGGTCCTGTTAGGGTAGGTCTGCGTTTCATTGGGAACCACACAGTTGTGTCTGGAGTGAAGGCTGATGGAGACTTCAAACAAGGATATGGGGAAGGGGAAGGTAGGTGCTGTATACAAGATACTGTAGATAGATACTGGGGTTCAGGAGATATGATGAGGTGAATTTGGACGTGTCTAGTGTTTTTATGAAACCTAGTAAATGGAAGCTGCCTGCCAGATAATATTTGTGATGAGTATGACAATGTGGAGTGTGCACTGTTTGAAGCCGTCATGTCTTTGTCGGTTTCAGGCATTTAGGTTTAAAGGTAGTAAATACAAAACCAGGCACGGTGGCTTAGAAAAGCAGGGCTTAGGAAATTCAGCCTATTGTATCTCTTTCAAATGACAACTAGTACAAGAAGCAGAGGAATGACACTACTGGATGCCATTTAATAGGTCGGAGGATATTACTTCTATACAGGCGATGGCGCCTCTGCGGAATAGTGATCACAACATGCAAACATTTGGCTTGACATAATCAAATGATCAGTAATGCAGCTACAAAAACAAGTGGATAACTTGTTACAAATATTGGAAATATTATTGTAACTCTGTACATTATGGCAACAATTATTTTTCTCGGAATAGAAGGCAATCAATGGGATTAAATTCATAGCTATTAGAGGTGATGCTAGACTAATGGTGTGTACACACAGAGCGATATGGCTCAGCGATTTTGACTATATAGTCAAAATCGCAAACAACGTTAGTTCATATCGCTCCGTGTGTACACAGCGAGTGATAGCCATGTGCGTCCCCGCCAGGTCGCTATCGCTGGGAAAAATAGACTGTGCAGGCAAGTCAATTTTGACTAGGTCGCTGGAAAAGTAAAAGCATCCCCCTATTTAAATGAGTTAGTCAAAATCGCCTACTGCCTGTTCAAGGTAAATCGCTCAGTCAAAATCGCTCATAGGGGGTCATTCAGACCTGATCGCTCGCTATCGTTTTTTTGCAGTGCTGCAATCAGATCAGAACTGCGTATGCACCGCAATGTGCAGGCGCGTCGCATGGGTACAAAGCGGATCATTGCTGTGCGATGGGTTTTACGAAGAATCCATTCGCACAGCTGATCGCAAGGTGATTGACAGGAAGAAGGTGTTTGTGAGCGGCAACTGACCGTTTTCTGGGAGTGTTTGGAAAAACGCAGGCGTGTCCAAGCGTTTGCAGTGTGGGTGTCTGACGTCCATTCCGACCCCGGACAGGCTGAAGTGATGCAGCGGCTGAGTAAGTTCTGGGCAACTCTGAAACTGCACAAAGTTTTTTTTTTTGTGTACCACTTGGCTGCACATGCGATCGCACACTTGCACAGCTAAAATGCACTCCCCCGATGGGTGGCGACTATGCGAACGCAGTACTGAAAAAAACAGCTAGCGAGCGATCAGGTCTGATTGACCCCCATAGTCAAAATCACTCCGTGTGTACGGACCTTAACAAAGACACGGTGAATAAATGGATAGCAAAAGACCAGACCAATCAGTTGAATAGCAAAAACCTGCGGCTGGCTGTGTTATCGGGGCTAATTGAATTTAGGCCGTAGTGTCTTTCCTACCTCTACTCTTCCAGAACCCCCAAAGAGTCATGTTAAGAGGATTTATGTGTAGGAACATGTGGTACTGACCTAGCCAATTAAATATATACACTACATGGGGGAAAAGTATGTGGACACCTATTCTAATTTGTGCATTTGACCTCAACCCCATCGAACGTCTTTAGGATGAAGTGGAATGCTTACTACGCACCTGGACTTATCACCCAACCTCGCTAATTCCCTTTGGCTGAGTGGATGAGAATATCCAATATCTAGTGTAAAGCATTGTGCTCACACAAGGATTGAGATGTTCAACAAACACACATGGGAGTCATAATCAGCTGTCCTCATACTTCTGGTCATGTAGTGTTTAGTAAATAAATGATTAGCCCAGTGGTTTCCAAACTTTTTTGAATCACGGCACCCTAGAATATCAGAATTTTTTCATGGCACCCCTAGACCAAAAACTTCTTATTGAGAAATTTAGAAAGAAATATTACATTAAGTAGATCGTGTTTATATGTCATCCTTACGGTCAGTTGTGTGGTGAGGGACTGCTTCTGTTTGGCCACATTTTCTCTAACGTCCTAGTGGATGCTGGGGACTCCGTCAGGACCATGGGGAATAGCGGGCTCCGCAGGAGACAGGGCACATCTAAAAAGCCTTTTTAGGTCACATGGTGTGTACTGGCTCCTCCCCCTATGACCCTCCTCCAAGCCTCAGTTAGGTTTTTGTGCCCGTCCGAGAGGGTGCAATCTAGGTGGCTCTCTTAAAGAGCTAGTTAGAAAAGTTTTTTTTTAGGTTTCTAATCAGTGTCTCCTGCTGGCGACAGGAGCACTGCAACGAGGGACTTAGGGGAGAGACTTGCAACTCACCTGCCTGCAGGAGGATTGAAGTCTTAGGCTACTGGACACTGAGCTCCAGAGGGAGTCGGAACACAGGTCAGCCTGGAGTTCGTCCCGGAGCCGCGCCGCCGATCCCCCTTACAGACGCTGAAGAACGGCAGAACGGAGGTCCGGAAACAGGCGGCAGAAGACTTCAGTCTTCATAGAGGTAGCGCACAGCACTGCAGCTGTGCGCCATTGTTGCTACACGGCTCACGGATCCCGGTCACGGAGGGTGCAGGGCGCTGCTGGGGGCGCCCTGGGCAGCAATATAGAGTACCTCAGAGGCAAATAAATACATCACATATAGCCATTAAGGCTATATGTATGTATTTAACCCAGGCCAGTTTATTAGAAAAACCGGGAGAAAAGCCCGCCGGAAAAGGGGCGGAGCTTATTCTCCTCAGCACTCGGCGCCATTTTCCTGCACGGCTCCGCTGGTGAGGAAGGCTCCCACGACTCTCCCCTGCACTGCACTACAGAAACAGGGTAACAAAGAGAGGGGGGGCATAAATTGGCGATATAATTATATATTGAGAGCGCATATATAGAAACAACACCTTCTAGGGTTGTTATATACAGTATAGCGCTTTTGGTGTGTGCTGGCAAACTCTCCCTCTGTCTCCCCAAAGGGCTAGGAGGGTCCTGTCTTCAATAGAGCATTCACTGTGTGGCTGCTGTGTGTGTCGGTACGTGTGTGTCGACATGTATGAGGACGAAGTTGGTGTGGAGGCAGAGCAATTGCCGATGATGGTAATGTCACCCCCTAGGGAGTCGACACCGGAATGGATGGCTTTGGTTATGGAATTACGTGATAATGTCAGCACATTACAAAAGTCAGTTGACGAAATGAGACGCCCGGCAAACCAGTTAGTACCGGTTCAGGCATCTCAGACACCGTCAGGGGCTGTAAAACGTCCCTTACCTCAGTCAGTCGACACGGGTACCGACACAGATGAATCTAGTGTCGACGGTGAGGAAGTAAACGTATTTTCCAATAGGGCCACACGTTATATGATCACGGCAATGAAGGAGGCTTTGCAGCTCTCTGATACTACTGGTACCTCAAAAAGGGGTATTATGTGGGGGGTGAAAAAACTACCTGTATTTTTCCCAGAATCAGAGGAATTGAATGATGTGTGTGATGAAGCGTGGGTTACCCCCGATAGAAAAATGCTAATTTCAAAGAAGTTGTTGGCATTATACCCTTTCCCACCAGAGGTTAGGGCGCGCTGGGAATCACCCCCTAAGGTGGATAAGGCGCTCACACGTTTATCAAAGCAAGTGGCGTTGCCGTCTCCTGATACGGCCGCCCTCAAGGATCCAGCAGATAGGAGGCTGGAAACTACACTGAAGAGTATATACACACATACGGGTGTTATACTGCGACCGGCAATAGCCTCAGCCTGGATGTGCAGTGCTGGGGTAGTGTGGTTGGATTCTCTGACTGAAAATATTGAGACCCTGGATAGGGACAGTATTTTATTGACTCTAGAGCAATTAAAGGATGCTTTTCTTTATATGCGAGATGCTCAGAGGGATGTTTGTACTCTAGCATCAAGAGTAAGCGCGATGTCCATATCTGCTAGAAGAAGTTTATGGACGCGACAGTGGTCAGGTGATGCGGATTCCAAGAGGCATATGGAAGTATTGCCATATAAAGGAGAGGAATTGTTTGGGGTCGGTCTTTCGGACCTGGTGACCACGGCAACTGCCGGCAAATCCACCTTTTTACCTCAGACCCCTTCACAACAGAAAAAGACACCGTCTTTTCAGCCGCAGTCCTTTCGCTCCTATAAAAAGCGACCAAAAGGACAGTCTTATCTGCCGAGAGGCAGAGGAAAGGGTAAGAAAGGGCAGCACGCAGCCCCTGCCCAGGAACAGAAGCCCGCCCCGGCTTCTACAAAGCCATCAGCATGACGCTGGGGCTTTACAAGCGGACTCAGGAACGGTGGGGGGTCGACTCAAGATTTTCAGCAATCAATGGGCTCACTCACAAGTGGACCCGTGGGTCCTGCAGATAATATCTCAGGGTTACATGCTGGAGTTCGAAAGGTTTCCCCCTCGCCGGTTCCTAAAGTCGGCTTTACCAACGTCTCCCTCAGAAAGGACGTCGGTTTTGGAAGCCATTCACAAGCTGTATTCTCAGCAGGTGATAGTCAAGGTACCCCTCCTACAACAGGGAAAGGGGTATTATTCCACACTATTTGTGGTACCGAAGCCGGACGGTTCGGTAAGACCTATTCTAAATCTGAAATCCTTGAACCTGTACATACAGAAATTCAAGTTCAAGATGGAGTCACTCAGAGCAGTGATAGCGAATCTGGAAGACGGGGACTTCATGGTGTCCCTGGACATAAAGGATGCTTATCTGCATGTCCCAATTTACCCCTCACACCAAGGGTATCTCAGGTTCGTGATACAAGACTGTCATTATCAGTTTCAAACGATGCCGTTTGGTTTGTCTACGGCCCCTCGGGTCTTTACCAAGGTAATGACCGAAATGATGGTTCTTCTACGAAGAAAAGGCGTATTAATTATCCCTTACTTGGACGATCTCCTGATAAGGGCAAAGTCCAGAGAACAGCTGGAAGTCGGTGTAGCACTAACCCAGGTAGTGCTCCAGCAACACGGGTGGATTCTGAATCTTCCAAAATCTCAATTGACCCCGACAACTCGTCTGCTGTTCCTGGGAATGATTCTGGACACGGTTCAGAAAAAGGTGTTTCTCCCGGAGGAGAAAGCAAGGGAGTTATCCGAACTTGTCAGGAACCTCCTAAAACCAGGAACGGTGTCAGTACATCAATGCACAAGAGTCCTGGGAAAGATGGTGGCTTCGTACGAAGCGATTCCATTCGGCAGATTCCATGCACGGACATTTCAGTGGGATCTGCTGGACAAATGGTCCGGATCGCATCTGCACATGCATCAGCGGATAGCACTGTCACCAAGAACAAGGTTGTCTCTCCTGTGGTGGCTGCAGACTGCCCATCTGTTAGTGGGCCGCAGATTCGGCATACAGGACTGGGTCCTGGTGACTACGGATGCCAGCCTACGAGGTTGGGGAGCAGTCACAAAGGGAAGAAACTTCCAGGGCGTGTGGTCAAGCCTGGAGACGTCTCTTCACATAAATATACTGGAGCTAAGAGCGATCTACAATGCTCTAAGTCTGGCAAAACCGCTGCTTCAGGGTCAGCCGGTGTTGATCCAGTCCGACAACATCACGGCAGTCGCCCACGTAAACCGACAAGGCGGCACGAGAAGCAGGAGTGCAATGGCAGAAGCGGCAAGGATTCTGCGCTGGGCGGAGAATCATGTCATAGCACTGTCAGCAGTGTTCATCCCGGGAGTGGACAACTGGGAAGCAGATTTCCTCAGCAGACACGACCTTCACCCGGGAGAGTGGGGACTTCATCCAGAAGTTTTCCACATGATTGTGAACCGTTGGGAAAAACCAAAGGTAGACATGATGGCGTCTCGCCTCAACAAAAAATTGGACAGGTATTGCGCCAGGTCAAGAGACCCTCGGGCAATAGCTGTGGACGCTCTGGTAACACCGTGGGTGTACCAATCAGTGTATGTGTTCCCTCCTCTGCCTCTCATACCAAAGGTGCTGAGAATTATACGGAAAAGAGGAGTAAGAACGATACTGGTGGCTCCGGACTGGCCAAGGAGAACTTGGTATCCGGAACTTCAAGAGATGCTCACGGAGGATCCGTGGCCTCTACCTCTGAGAAGGGATCTGCTTCAGCAGGGACCTTGTATGTTCCAAGACTTACCGCGTCTGCGTTTGACGGCATGGCGGTTGAACGCCGGATTCTAAAAGAAAAGGGCATTCCAGAGGAAGTTATTCCTACCTTGATTAAGGCTAGGAAGGAAGTGACTGTACAACATTATCACCGCATTTGGCGAAAATATGTTGCGTGGTGTGAGGCCAAGAAGGCTCCAACGGAAGAATTTCAATTGGGTCGATTCTTACATTTCCTGCAAGCAGGATTGTCTATGGGCCTAAAATTGGGGTCTATTAAAGTTCAAATTTCGGCCTTATCAATTTTCTTCCAGAAGGAATTGGCGTCAGTGCCTGAAGTACAAACTTTTGTCAAAGGTGTACTACATATACAACCCCCAATAGTGCCTCCAGTGGCACCGTGGGATTTGAACGTGGTTCTAAATTTTCTCAAATCTCATTGGTTTGAGCCGTTAAAATCGGTAGAATTAAAATACCTTACATGGAAGGTAACCATGCTGTTGGCCCTGGCTTCTGCCAGGAGAGTTTCAGAGTTGGCAGCTTTGTCATACAAGAGCCCATATCTGATATTCCATTCGGACAGGGCAGAATTGAGGACGCGTCCTCAATTTCTCCCTAAGGTGGTTTCGGCATTTCACTTAAACCAGCCTATTGTGGTGCCTGCGGCTACTAGCGACTTGGAGGACTCCAAGTTACTGGACGTGGTCAGAGCATTAAAAATATATATTTCAAGGACAGCTGGAGTCAGAAAAACTGACTCGTTGTTTACATTGTATGCACCCAACAAGATGGGTGCTCCTGCGTCTAAACAGACGATTGCACGTTGGATCTGTAGCACAATCCAACTTGCACATTCTGTGGCAGGCGTGCCACAGCCTAAATCTGTAAAGGCCCACTCCACAAGGAAGGTGGGCTCATCTTGGGCGGCTGCCCGAGGAGTCTCGGCATTACAACTTTGCCGAGCAGCTACGTGGTCAGGGGAGAACACGTTTGTAAAATTTTACAAATTTGATACTCTGGCTACAGAGGACCTGGAGTTTTCTCATTCGGTGCTGCAGAGTCATCCGCACTCTCCCGCCCGTTTGGGAGCTTTGGTATAATCCCCATGGTCCTGACGGAGTCCCCAGCATCCACTAGGACGTTAGAGAAAATAAGAATTTACTTACCGATAATTCTATTTCTCATAGTCCGTAGTGGATGCTGGGCGCCCATCCCAAGTGCGGATTGTCTGCAATGCTTGTACATAGTTATTGTTACAAAATCGGGTTATTACTGTTGTTGTGAGCCATCTTTTCAGAGGCTACTTCGTTTTGTTATCATACTGTTAACTGGGTTCAGATCACAAGTTGTACGGTGTGATTGGTGTGGCTGGTATGAGTCTTACCCGGGATTCAAGATCCTTCCTTATTGTGTACGCTCGTCCGGGCACAGTACCTAACTGAGGCTTGGAGGAGGGTCATAGGGGGAGGAGCCAGTACACACCATGTGACCTAAAAAGGCTTTTTAGATGTGCCCTGTCTCCTGCGGAGCCCGCTATTCCCCATGGTCCTGACGGAGTCCCCAGCATCCACTACGGACTATGAGAAATAGAATTATCGGTAAGTAAATTCTTATTTTATGACTGGCAGCCACCAGCACTGGTTTTGCCTATTATATTGACCATGAATAATTTGAATTGGTCCTGGACCACCAACCCAGGGCACCCCTGCAAGTGTCCCGAGGCACCCCAGGGAGCCACGGCACACAGTTTGGGAACCTCTGGATTAGCCTCATGTTCTGCAGCATTTTCCTGTTAGATATCGCTGTACATCGATAGGATCATGATGCAGACAAATGACATGTAACAAGGTAAATGTGCTCATGCTCTAAAGTGGCCACAATGTGAAAAGTAATCCTGACAATCATGTATTTTCCAGTAACTAACGCACTATGCTGCTAATTCTCACCCCTGCTGAACCAGCATTATTCTCACTCCTCACCATTTCTAGCAGGAGTCTGGCTGACTCCTCCTTTCTACAGACTGTACCCAAAATGTTTTCTGACTCCATAGCTCTGTTTTCAGACAAATGTGGCAGTATTAAAGGGATGTGGTCATGTGACCAGCGCTCGAGACCCCGGCGGACACCATGCCGATGCCGGAATCCTGAGAGATCACAATGCTGCGCGCCCTAATGCCGACACACAGGGTCTATTCCCACTCCTGGGTGTGGCGAGTGCAGCAAATCCGCAAGGGCCTCTTTTATGCCCCCTTCCCCCGACGGCATTCTTCAGGTGGGATTCTGTGGTCGGTATGCTGACCGCTAGGATCCCGTGTGCCGGCAAAGCATTACCACCCCTATTATAAAACCTTACACCATTACAAGTTGGACAGCGATAACCACCAGGCTTGCTGGATCCCAGTACTGTCATGGGACGATCGTAAAAACAGTGTACGGTCGACTTGTGGTAAAAATCTAGAAATCTTCTATAACCTTAGGGTGGTATCCAGTTAGCCGCGGGCTACCCAATTAGGCCCGATAGCCGGCACTTATTGGGGATTATGCGTGCACGAAGCATAATCCCCAATAACCAGGCCTCAGAGCTGCGATAACACATGTCCGGGAACTTATTCTGATTCCCGTGTGTTATTGGACGAAAAGGTGAAATTTTTTTGGCCGATAGAGACAGTCTATAATTAGCCCAGTAATGACCTTCGGGCAAAAAAATGTGACAATATCCTGTTTTTATCACTCAAAAAATGAGCTCAGCAAATTGTATGTGGTAGAACATCATCAGTGTGATGCTGTCTCACGTGGTGTTGATCGCTCTGATTTAGGAGTTAATAGTCCATACCGGTACCACAATAAGACGATGGGAATTGCTGTTCCTGTCAGCTGTACATGGTGCAGGGCCATTAATGTAGCTTCCCAGGTGAATTGGATCAATAATCTTAGTAGCTGTTGCCAATTCACAGCATTGTGTCCTGTTTTTTGGTGGTTACAGCAGTGTTCTGTCACTCTCTTCCCTCTTCTTATCCATCTGTAGTGAAGTTCCTCTGGATCTGATGCCGGACAGTAAAAACAATTTGGCTGGCAAGATGAAACGCTTCATTAGGCATCAGTGGATTCTTTAGTGTTACAAGAACTCTAGTCTCTCATTTAAATCTGTTTTAAGACTGATGAAAGGAGCTCATGATCCTCAAGTCTTTCGCCAGTGAGCCACTCGCTGTTAGCCATGTTTTCCCTTATTTTCCAATCATACTATTTCAGCATTTTTGTTTTCATTTTCTGCCCAATATGTCTTCTTATTCGCATTTTTTCTGTTTTATCTTTTCATCAGCTCTTCCATTTTAATCTTTCAAATGGGGTTTTTTTGGCCTCAATTCTTTTTCCCTCATTTCTACCAAAATTTTTTTTAAAATAAAGTTTGAGACCGTCACAACAGCAGTAGGCAATAAAATGCATATGTTCAACAATGAACATTAAATATAATCAAGAACTGTGCCTATCAAAATGTGACTTATTACATAATGACTGGTATTTTTAATAAAGTGGAAGGAAAGGGGATGAGAGATAAGAAAAGAGATGGTGTGGCAGCCCGTAATAAAGGAGTAAAGTACAGAGACAAAGGTGGTCATTCCGAGTTGTCCGCTCGCTAGCAGTTTTTAGCAGCCGTACAAACGCTATGCCGCCTCCTACTGGGAGTGTATTTTAGCTTAGCAGAAGTGCGAACGAAGGGATCGCAGAGCGGCAGCAATTTTTTTGTGTGCAGTTTTAGAGTAGCTCAATACCTACTCAGCGCTTGCGATGACTGCAGACTGTTCAGTTCATGTTTTGACGTCACAAACACGCCCTGCGTTCGCCCAGCCACGCCTGCGGTTTTCCTGGCACGCCTGTGTTTTTCCGAACACTCCCTGAAAACGGTCAGTTGACACCCAGAAACGCCCACTTCATGTCAATCACTCTGCGGCCGGCAGTGCGACTGAAAAGCTTCGCTAGACCCTGTGTGAAACTACATAGTTCGTGTAAAAGTATGTCGTGCGTGCGCATTGCGCCGCATATGCCTGTGCATAAGTGCCGTTTTTTTTGCCTCATCGCTGCACAGCGAACGAATGCAGCTAGCGATCAACTCTGAATGACCCCCAAAGAGAAAAAGAAGAGATCTGGGTAAATTAATAAATAAGAGGCAAAAAAATTAATCTTTTTCAAAAGGCGAGGGGGCATTCTGTGTGGCGAGGCAAGGGCCCCAGACTTTACTGAATGATTTAGAAGAGTTATGAAGAATACTAGTCATTTATTCCATATGGTATGTACACCAGATGCAGGATAAAATTGAGTTTAAGGAAGGGGAATCGGGCTGCTTCCAATCAGTGGCAATCTGGCAAGTGGTAGCAGAGGCAATGTGCCGTATCAATTTATTTTGATGCCTTGTTGCTGTAGGAAGTCCCAGAGGTAGAAGGAAAAACTTGGGTTCACATGGAATGGGGGGGCCTGGAGGACCTGGGAAATAAGGTCAATGACCTTTTCGCCAAAGGTCCAGAATTTTTGGGCATGACCACCAAATGTGGAGGAAGGTACCTTCAGAGGAGCAACCTCTCCAGCATCTGTTCGATGTGTCTGAGAACATTCGGCTGAGTCGGATAGCTACATAATACCACCTTTACAATAATTTATAAACATTCTCTTCAATTTTAACAAAAATCGAACTGGAAGCTGCATTTTCCCAGATCGCTGACCAGTCATCCCCAGTGATCCTGTGCATTACCCAAGTCAGCTTTCCAAGTGACCTCGTAAGAGTCCATGCAAGGAAGACAACGCAATCAACAGGGGATATAGAAGAGAAATTAAACCTCGAGTCCGGGGTTCCTCTCAAACCAGGGGTTCAAATGTCATAATGGGCCTATGAGAAAGAGGTTGTTTAACTTTTGAATGATAGTGTCTAAGATGAAGGTATTGGCGAAAGTCCCTAGAAGGTATAGCTAATTGAGCCTGAATTTCAGAAAATGAAGGAAAATTGTTATCCCTTGTAATATCATTGAAATTTCTAATTTAACTTGTCCGCCAATGAATTGGTGAATTTCGAGACATACCTGGGGCAAAATCGGGATTATGAAAAATTGGAATAAATGGGGAAGAGTGAGGAGCTAGCAGATATTTCCAGTTAGCAAAATCCCAGATTGTCAATGAGTGAGATACTATGTGGTGAGAAATTTAATCTAGGGTAGCGTGGTCGAGAGAGCCAGAGGAGAGAGAAAACAACCCTAGTTTCTTTGCCTTAATATCTGACCAAACCTTTTTTTTTTGATCCGGAATTGCACCATAATATGCACTGGGCAAGTTATGCAGCCATATAACATTGCTTAAAGTCCGGGATGCCAAGTCCACCACACTGTGCGGATCGCTGGAGTATCTTTAGACAGACACGGGGATGCCTAGCTGCCCAAATGAAGCCTGAGGTGTGACATTGCAGGGATTTAAATACATACGGAGGAACATATATTGGAAGAGCTTGAAAAAGGTAGAGGAGCCGAGGGAGCACATTCATCTTCACCGAGTTTACCCAGCTTATCCAAGAAATGATGGCCAGGCCAAAAATTAAAATCCGTTTTAATTTGGGAAAGAATATGGGGATAGTTAGACTGATAGAGTTTTTAATAGCATCAAGTGAACATATGTTTGCAAAACCACAAAAATGTCTACAAAACTCAGGTTTTGCTCAGCCATTAGTGGGAGAATTGCGAATCCAGCAAGCACTGGATATTTGTTGAGCTCTATAGAAGTATCTTCTGATTTCCTGCAGTAACAGTTGAGTGTTAAAGGAGTTGTATGGATTCAGTGTAACATCATGGGACTTCAGTCACGGATGCAGACTATCTTGCTGCAGTCTATATCATCTATAACTGCTTTATCCTCCATGTATCTTGCTAAACAAAATCCCCAGTACGGCCTGGATGAGTCCAAACACATCATCAATGTAAACAGAAAAATTTGGGGAATTAGTGGACTACATGTTTGCAAGTAGGCTGCTCTGTGTATAGTGCAGTGTGGACCTGGGGACACTTTCTCCATCTACATAATCTTTGCTCTTACTCTTATCACTGGAGTAGCTAATGTCGGGACAGCAAAAGGAATGTGACATGAAATCCCCATGTAACTGCCCACTATATAAAAGGCGAGCCTTTCGGTAGCCACCATACTGCATATTCTGGAGACTTGTTGGGTTACTTGGAATCCACCGCACTAGCTGACCTTAAAATGACCTTTGATTACTTTAGAAGAGCACTGAAGTTTAGTAAGATATCCAAGTTATGCTTGCCATACTTCAGACCAACTTTTCTCCAACACTCCAAACTTCCAACCATCCAGCTTGTCTGTTCAACTAAAGCAGTGCTCCACACATCTAACCAACTTTTCATCAGGCCAACCAACCTGCCAACTTCTGTCCAACTTGTGATGTCACCGAAGTAGGCGGACAGTGCCTGCCTACAGTAGAGGTAGAACCCCTTACACACACAAGCATTGCGCCAAGTAGGGCCCCTTGCGCACATTGCGCCAAGTAGGGCCCCTTGCGCGCAACACACAAAGGTGCTGGTGATTTCGGATGGACGACGACACAATGCCGGCTAGGTGCAGTGTTGGACATAATGAGGGGCTCAATGCTAGCTGACAGGGGCAGCCCAGCAGCAGTGGTGGATTGCTGCGGCTGCCCCTGGTCCTCCTCCCGACTCATGGCGGCAGCGGAGGGTGCCGCAACTGTAGATGTGCCACAGTCGTGGGTGGGGAAGTATGGGGTGCCGCAATTGCGGGTGGTGGCATGCGGGGATACTGTGATCGCAGTGATTTCGGGTGGGGATGTACGGGGGTGCCGCATTCATGGGTGGTGGGGTACGGGGATCGTATGGTGATCATGCGTGGTAGTATGGCAGCGGGTGAGGGTGCCGCAGGAGGGAGGGACGGGAGTGTGTGTTCCATAATCGTGGGTGGTTGGGTGGGTTGCCGCGATCGCGGATGGGTCGGTGGAAATGCACTGTGGTCATAGATGCCGGCAAGGGGGGAGTGCAGAGTGATCACCATGGAAGAGGGTCGGTGCCAGCCTAGGGGACACCGTGATCGCTGGTGTCGGTGAGGGGGGAGATGCGGCAGTGAGACATGTGGCTACAGGTCCAGTCCTCTCCCCACTCCACTGCTGCTGATGCTTGGCTGACAGGAGCAGCCCAACAATAATGAACTGCTGCAGCAGTCCGGGAGCAGCTCCAGTCTCCTGTTAGTGTGGCAGCGGCACCTGCAGCTTTGTAAGGGTAGCCGGGTTTAAGCTCTTGCTCCCCGTTGACATCCGATCAGACTCCCTGCCTCCGGATGGCTCCCGCACCATCGCTGCCGGGTTAACAGGGGCAGCCAGGCAGCAATGAAGTACTGCCGCTGCTGCCCCTGGTTCTCCAGCTGCCTCCACTGCCTGCATGATGGGGGCAGCCTAGCAGCAGTGATGGACTGCCGCAGCTGCTCCTGAACCTCCTCCCACCTCCAGTTCCTCTGCAGGGGTGAGAGGAGCAGCCCGACAGCAGTAATAGACTGCCGCAGCTGCCCCTGAACTGGCTCCCTCTCCACAGAGTACCGCCGCTGCTGGGGATCCTGTGCTGACAGGGGCAGCCCAGCCGGCACTGATGGTGAAGAAGTAGGCGGACACTGCTGGCCAGTGTCCGCCTACTTATCGTTCAGATGGGGGGAAAATTTCCCCTACACCTGAACAATTAGTTGGGAAAATCAACAGGTTTGATTTTCCCAACTAGTTGGACAGACCGTTTATGGCCATTTTTTAGCGTGTTTAGCGGCTGATAATCGTTTGCTCCCACACACTGCCAGATTATCTTTCCAACCAGCGAAAAAGTTGGCTGGTTGGAAAGAAATCGTTCTGATGTATGGCTTGCATTACTCAAGTGATGCCGGGTTGTTGATAAACGAAAAAACACTGGGGGTCATTCAGAGTTGATCGCACGTAGCAACTTTTTGTTGCCCGTGCGATCAACTGAACGCCGCCTATGGGGGAGTATTTTATTGCATAGCAAGGCTGCGAACGCTTGTGCAGCCCTGCTAAGCAAAAAAAAGTTTTGTGCAGAACAAGACCAAGGTAAGAGTTACTTACCCTGTAGGATGAATCCAGATTTGAAGGTCCCAGAATTGATGTCAGACATCGCCCTCCAAACAACTGGACACCCCTGTGTTCGCCGCACCACTCCCAGAAAACTGTCAGTTGACACCCACAGCGCCCTCTTCCTGTCAATCTCCTTGCGATCGGCTGTGCAAATGGATTCTTCGTTAAATCCATCGCTCAGCAACGATCCGCTTTGTAGCCGTGCGACGCGCCTACGCATTGCGGTGCATGCGCAGTAATAACCTGTTCGCTGCGCTGCAAGAAATGGTAGCAAGCGATCAACTCTGAATGACCCCTACTATCTTAGGAATTACGGAATGTCCCAGTTATACTTGGTATCAGATTTGGGGACCGAGTTAGCATAGTATCATAACATTAGTATTGTGCTTCTTCTAAACCATTGGGCGCCCACACTGGATGGGGAATTGTAATCCTGGCAGACACGTCCCTTTGGGAATTATATGCAGGAGATTAGGGTGGTGATCCCCTAGTAACAGTACAGATGGGTCCATGGTTATATTGGCTAGTTTGCTGCGCCTAGGCACACCATGGTTTATTAATATAAACCCTTCATCTATTGTTCTCAGCTGCAATACAATACAGAGAACAATACAGCAGGGGATTAAGTCATTACAGCAGGGTTTAAAGTCCGACTGCCCAGTCTCAATTAATCCTATTAAACGTCAAGATAAACATGGACCCATCTGTATGTAGCCATAAGCAGTGATCGCAAAAACGCGCTATGGCGCATTTTTCTCTTACGTCCTAGAGGATGCTGGGGACTCCGTAAGGACCATGGGGTATAGACGGGCTCCGCAGGAGACATGGGCACTATAAAGAACTTTTAGTATGGGTGTGCACTGGCTCCTCCCTCTATGCCCCTCCTCCAGACCTCAGTTAGATCTTGTGCCCAGAGGAGATAGGGTGCATTACAGGGAGCTCTCCTGAGTTACTCTGAAAAATAATTTTGTTAGGTTTTTATTTTCAGGGAGCACTGCTGGCAACAGGCTCCCTGCATCGTGGGACTGAGGAGAGAGAAGCAGACCTACTTAAGTGATAGGCTCTGCTTCTTAGGCTACTGGACACCATTAGCTCCAGAGGGAATCGGAACGCAGGTTTTCCCCCGCCGTTCGTTCCAGAGCCGCGCCGCCGTCCTTCTCACAGAGCCGGAAGACAGAAGCCGGGTGAGTATAAGAATAAAAGAAGACTTCAAGGCGGCAGAAGACTTCAGATCTTCCCTGAGGTAAGCGCGCAGCGGTAATGCTGCGCGCCATTGCTCCCACACACTACACACACTGGCAGGCACTGTTGGGTGCAGGGCGCAGGGGGGGCGCCCTGGGCAGCAATATAAACCTCTAGTCTGGCATTTATATTGATATAGGCTGCGGAGGCAGTTAGTGATAAATCCCCCGGCAGTTTTCATAAAATTGAGCGGGACTGAAGCCTGCCGCTGGAGGCGGCGGAGCTTGGTCCCTCAGCACTAACCAGCGCCATTTTCTCCACAGAGCACTGCGGAGACGCTGGTTCCCCGGACTTTCCCTACTGAACACGTTGACAGAGGGCAGAAAAAGAGGGGGGCACTTGTATGGCGCAGTGAGTGTATTACACGGTTATTATATATTTCTCTAACGTCCTAGTGGATGCTGGGGACTCCGTCAGGACCATGGGGAATAGCGGCTCCGCAGGAGACAGGGCACATCTAAAGAAAGCTTTTAGGATCACATGGTGTGTACTGGCTCCTCCCCCCATGACCCTCCTCCAAGCCCCAGTTAGGTTTTTGTGCCCGTCCGAGCAGGGTGCAATCTAGGTGGCTCTCCTAAAGAGCTGCTTAGAAAAAGTTTTTTTAGGTTTTAAATCTCAGTGAGTCCTGCTGGCAACAGGCTCACTGCATCGAGGGACTTAGGGGAGAGATTTTCAACTCACCTGCGTGCAGGATGGATTGGAGTCTTAGGCTACTGGACATAGCTTCAGAGGGAGTCGGAACACAGGTCATCCTGGGGTTCGTCCCGGAGCCGAGCCGCCGACCCCCCTTACAGATGCTGAAGATCGGAGGTCCGGAAACAGGCGGCAGAAGACTCTTCAGTCTTCATGAAGGTAGCGCACAGCACGGCAGCTGTGCGCCATTGTTGCTACACACTTCTCACTGACCAGTCACGGAGGGTGCAGGGCGCTGCTGGGGGCGCCCTGGGCAGCAATATTAAATACCTTTAGTGGCAAAGAATACATCACATATAGCCATTAAGGCTATATGTATGTATTTAACCCAGGCCAGATTTCTCAAAACCCGGGAGAAAAGCCCGCCGGAAAAGGGGCGGAGCTTATTCTCCTCAGCACTCAGCGCCATTTTCCTGCTCAGCTCCGCTGTGAGGAAGGCTCCCAGGACTCTCCCCTGCACTGCACTACAGAAACAGGGTAACAAAGAGAAGGGGGGCATAAATTGGCGATATTTATATATTAAAAGCGCTTATAACAAAAACAACACCTTTTAGGGTTGTTTATATACATTTATAGCGCTTTTGGTGTGTGCTGGCAAACTCTCCCTCTGTCTCCCCAAAGGGCTAAGGGGGTCCTGTCTTCGATTAGAGCATTCCCTGTGTGGCTGCTGTGTGTCGGTACGTGTGTGTCGACATGTATGAGGACGATGTTGGTGTGGAGGCAGAGCAATTGCCGGTAATGGTGATGTCACCCCCTAGGGAGTCGACACCGGAATGGATGGCTTTAGTTATGGAATTACGTGATAATGTTAGTACATTACAAAAGTCAGTAGACGAAATGAGACGGCCGGAAAACCAGTCAGTACCGGCTCAGGCGTCTCAGACACCGTCAGGGGCTGTAAAACGTCCCTTACCTCAGTCAGTCGACACGGGTACCGACACAGATGAATCTAGTGTCGACGGTGAAGAAACAAACGTATTTTCCAACAGGGCCACACGTTATATGATCACGGCAATGAAGGAGGCTTTGCAGATCTCTGATACTGCTGGTACCTCAAAAAAGGGGTATTATGTGGGGGGTGAAAAAACTACCTGTAGCTTTTCCAGAATCAGAGGAATTGAATGACGTGTGTGATGAAGCGTGGGTTAACCCAGATAGAAAACTGCTAATTTCTAAGAAGTTATTGGCATTATACCCTTTCCCACCAGAGGTTAGGACGCGCTGGGAAACACCCCCTAGGGTGGATAAGGCGCTCACACGTTTATCAAAGCAAGTGGCGTTGCCGTCTCCTGATACGGCCGCCCTCAAGGATCCAGCGGATAGGAGGCTGGAAACTAACCTGAAAAGTATATACACTCATACTGGTGTTATACTGCGACCGGCAATAGCCTCAGCCTGGATGTGCAGTGCTGGGGTAGTGTGGTTGGATTCCCTGACTGAAAATATTGATACCCTGGATAGGGACAGTATTTTATTGACTCTAGAGCAATTAAAGGATGCGTTTCTTTATATGCGAGATGCTCAGAGGGATATTTGTACTCTAGCATCAAGAGTAAGTGCGATGTCCATATCTGCCAGAAGAAGTTTATGGACGCGACAGTGGTCAGGTGATGCGGATTCCAAAAGGCATATGGAAGTGTTGCCATATAAAGGAGAGGAATTATTTGGGGTCGGTCTATCGGATCTGGTGGCCACGGCAACTGCCGGCAAATCCACTTTTTTACCTCAGACCCCCTCCCAACAGAAAAAGACACCGTCTTTTCAGCCGCAGTCCTTTCGCTCCTATAAAAACAAGCGAGCAAAAGGACAGTCTTATCTGCCGCGAGGCAGAGGAAAGGGTAAGAGAGGGCAGCAAGCAGCCCCTGCCCAGGACCAGAAGCCCGCCCCGGGTTCTACAAAGCCATCAGCATGACGCTGGGGCTTTACAAGCGGACTCAGGAGCGGTGGGGGGTCGACTAAAGATTTTCAGCAATCAGTGGGCTCGCTCACAGGTGGACCCGTGGATCCTGCAGATAGTATCTCAGGGTTACATGTTGGAGTTCGAAAGGTCTCCCCCTCGCCGGTTCCTAAAGTCTGCTTTACCAACGTCTCCCTCAGAAAGGACGACGGTATTGGAAGCCATTCACAAGCTGTATTCTCAGCAGGTGATAGTCAAGGTACCCCTCCTACAACAGGGAAAGGGGTATTATTCCACACTATTTGTGGTACCGAAGCCGGACGGTTCGGTAAGACCTATTCTAAATCTGAAATCCTTGAACCTGTACATACAGAAATTCAAGTTCAAGATGGAGTCACTCAGAGCAGTGATAGCGAATCTGGAAGAAGGGGACTTCATGGTGTCCCTTGACATAAAAGATGCTTATCTGCATGTCCCAATTTACCCCTCACACCAAGGGTATCTCAGGTTCGTGATACAAGACTGTCATTATCAGTTTCAAACGCTGCCGTTTGGTTTGTCCACGGCCCCTCGGGTCTTTACCAAGGTAATGACCGAAATGATGGTTCTTCTACGAAGAAAAGGCGTATTAATTATCCCTTACTTGGACGATCTCCTGATAAGGGCAATGTCCAGAGAACAGCTGGAAGTCGGTGTAGCACTAACCCAAGTAGTGCTTCAGCAACACGGGTGGATTCTGAATCTTCCAAAATCTCAATTGACCCCGACAACACGTCTGCTGTTCCTGGGAATGATTCTGGACACGGTTCAGAAAAAGGTGTTTCTCCCGGAGGAGAAAGCAAGGGAGTTATCCGAACTGGTCAGGAACCTCCTAAAACCAGGAACTGTGTCAGTACATCAATGCACAAGAGTCCTGGGAAAGATGGTGGCTTCTTACGAAGCAATTCCATTCGGCAGATTCCATGCACGAACATTTCAGTGGGATCTGCTGGACAAATGGTCCGGATCGCATCTGCACATGCATCAGCGGATAACACTGTCACCAAGAACAAGGTTGTCTCTCCTGTGGTGGTTGCAGAGTGCCCATCTGTTAGAGGGCCGCAGGTTCGGCATACAGGACTGGGTCCTGGTGACTACGGATGCCAGCCTACGGGGCTGGGGAGCAGTCACACAGGGAAGAAACTTCCAGGGTGTATGGTCAGACCTGGAGACGTCTCTTCACATAAATATACTGGAGCTAAGAGCGATATACAATGCTCTAAGCTTGGCAAAACCGCTGCTTCAGGGTCAGCCGGTGTTGATCCAGTCGGACAACATCACGGCAGTCGCCCACGTAAACAGACAAGGCGGCACGAGAAGCAGAAGAGCAATGACAGAAGCTGCAAGGATTCTTCGCTGGGCGGAAAATCATGTCATAGCACTGTCAGCAGTGTTCATCCCGGGAGTGGACAACTGGGAAGCAGACTTCCTCAGCAGACACAACCTTCACCCGGGAGAGTGGGGACTTCATCCGGAAGTTTTCCACATGATTGTGAACCGTTGGGAAAAACCAAAGGTGGATATGATGGCGTCTCGCCTCAACAAAAAACTGGACAGATATTGCGCCAGGTCAAGAGACCCTCAGGCAATAGCTGTGGACGCTCTGGTAACACCATGGGTGTACCAGTCAGTGTATGTGTTTCCTCCTCTGCCTCTCATACCAAAGGTACTGAGAATTATTCGGAAAAGGGGAGTAAGAACAATACTAGTGGCTCCGGATTGGCCAAGAAGAACTTGGTATCCGGAACTTCAAGAGATGCTCACGGAGGATCCGTGGCCTCTACCTCTAAGAAGGGATCTGCTTCAGCAGGGACCTTGTATGTTCCAAGACTTACCGCGACTGCGTTTGACGGCATGGCGGTTGAACGCCGGATTCTAAAAGAAAAGGGCATTCCAGAGGAAGTTATTCCTACCTTGATTAAGGCTAGGAAGGAAGTGACCGCACAACATTATCACCGCATTTGGAGAAAATATGTTGCGTGGTGTGAAGCCAAGAAGGCCCCAACGGAAGAATTTCAATTGGGTCGATTCTTACATTTCCTGCAGGCAGGATTGTCTATGGGCCTCAAATTGGGGTCTATTAAAGTTCAAATTTCGGCCTTATCAATCTTCTTCCAGAAGGAATTGGCTTCAGTGCCTGAAGTACAAACTTTTGTCAAGGGTGTACTACATATACAGCCCCCGATTGTGCCCCCAGTGGCACCGTGGGATCTAAACGTAGTTTTGGATTTTCTCAAATCTCATTGGTTTGAGCCTCTCAAATCTGTAGATTTGAAGTATCTTACATGGAAAGTAACCATGCTACTGGCCCTGGCTTCAGACAGGAGAGTTTCAGAGTTGGCGGCTTTATCGTACAAAAGCCCATATCTGATTTTCCATTCGGACAGGGCAGAACTGCGGACACGTCCTCATTTTCTCCCTAAGGTGGTTTCGGCTTTTCACTTGAACCTAGTGTTCACTCTAGCCTTCTTTCGCGGGGCGCTGCGCCCTGCCCCTTTTCCAAGTGTCAGAATGCGCCCTGCCCGTTTGTGCCCGCCCTGCCGCCCTGCTGATTACTAAAGGACTGCCGCGCCGGGCCGCACTGAAACTCCTCTCTCCGCACTGCCACTCCTCTCGCATCGCTGTCAGCGCCGTCACTCCTCCCGCTACGCTGCCACTGCTCCCGCCATGCTGCCACGCCTCCCTGCCGCTGCCTCAGGCTTGTCGCGCTAATGCGCTCACAGCACTCGGGTCTCGGCAATACTGTAGGCTGCTGGTGAGATGAGGAGGGCTGGGTTTGCCTCTCCTGCCGAGGCAAACCCAGCCCTCCTCTGTGCACATGACCCAATAAAAGAGGATGCCGGGTAGGATCAGTGTGGCGGGCATTTTCTTCCAGCTCCGCGGTGTGTGACGGGGGACCAGCGCGATCACTCCTGCAGCATCAGCCCCCAGTAAGTTGAATTGACACACAAACATCATCTAAGACTAGTGCTGCCACACTAAGCTATTTATCCTACTGTATATGGGTCGCCTGGTGCCCCTTTAGTTTTAATCTGGCAGCATTCAACTAATCTTATAGTTTAATGAACTATATAAACCCTATTGTGACACTTCAGAAATAAACTGGCAGCACATGAATGTTATATAAACCAACCTGGGGCACCTTCGCTTCAATCTGACAGCACATTTAAAATACGATGTGCGCTAGTTTATTTCTGAAGTGTCTCAATCAGGTTTATATAGCAACACGTGCTGCCAATTTCACTCTGAAGTGTATCAATAGGGTTTATATAGCAATATGTGCTGCAGGTTTTTTTTAAGTGTCTCAATAGGGTTTATATAGCAACACGTGCTGGCAGTTTTTTTTCTGAAGTGTCTCAATAGGGTTTATATAGAAACATGTGCTGCCAGTTTAACTCTGAAGTGTCTCAATAGGATTTATATAGTTTAATAAACTATATAAACCCTATTGAGACACTTCAGAAATAAACTGGCAGCACATTAATGATATATAAACCATTCTGGGACACCTTCACTTCAATCTGACGGCACATTTAAACTTAAAATGTGCTGTCAGATTGAAGCGAAGGTGTCCCAGGATGGTTTATAAGCTACAATGTGCTGCAAGTTTAAGACACCTGCATACATATTACAGTATGTACACCATTTTGCCCTTCTAAATTAAAATGTGCCCTCCCCGAATCAAAAATGTGCCCTCCCCGAATCAAAAATGTGCCCTCCCCAAGGTCAGCACCCTGCCCTAAAAAAATCCTAGAGTGAACACTAGAACCAGCCTATTGTGGTGCCTGCGGCTACTAGCGACTTGGAGGACTCCAAGTTACTGGACGTTGTCAGAGCATTAAAAATATATATTTCAAGGACAGCTGGAGTCAGAAAATCTGACTCGTTGTTTATATTGTATGCACCCAACAAGATGGGTGCTCCTGCGTCTAAGCAGACGATTGCGCGTTGGATCTGTAGCACAATCCAACTTGCACATTCTGTGGCAGGCCTGCCACAGCCTAAATCTGTAAAGGCCCACTCCACAAGGAAGGTGGGCTCATCTTGGGCGGCTGCCCGAGGGGTCTCGGCATTACAACTTTGCCGAGCAGCTACGTGGTCAGGGGAGAACACGTTTGTAAAATTTTACAAATTTGATACTCTGGCTAAGGAGGACCTGGAGTTTTCTCATTCGGTACTGCAGAGTCATCCGCACTCTCCCGCCCGTTTGGGAGCTTTGGTATAATCCCCATGGTCCTGACGGAGTCCCCAGCATCCACTAGGACGTTAGAGAAAATAAGAATTTACTTACCGATAATTCTATTTCTCATAGTCCGTAGTGGATGCTGGGCGCCCATCCCAAGTGCGGATTGTCTGCAATACTTGTACATAGTTATTGTTACAAAAATCGGGTTATTATTATTGTTGTGAGCCATCTTTTCAGAGGCTACTTCGTTTGTTATCATACTGTTAACTGGGTTCAGATCACAAGTTGTACAGTGTGATTGGTGTGGCTGGTATGAGTCTTACCCGGGATTCAAGATCCTTCCTTATTGTGTACGCTCGTCCGGGCACAGTACCTAACTGAGGCTTGGAGGAGGGTCATGGGGGGAGGAGCCAGTACACACCATGTGATCCTAAAAGCTTTCTTTAGATGTGCTATTCCCCATGGTCCTGACGGAGTCCCCAGCATCCACTACGGACTATGAGAAATAGAATTATCGGTAAGTAAATTCTTATTAAAAGCGCTATATCTGGGAATTTGTTTCCAGTGTCAGTTGGCGCTGGGTGTGTGCTGGCATGCTCTCTCTCTCTCTCTCCAAAGGGCCTTGTTGGGGAACTGTCCCCTTATAGATATATCCCTGTGTGTGTGGGGGTGTCGGTACGCGTGTGTCGGCATGTCTGAAGCGGAAGGCTCATCTAAGGAGGAGGTGGAGCAGATTGTGGTTATCAACGCCGACTCATGATTGGATGGACATGTGGAATGTTTTAAATGCAAATGTGACCTTATTACATAAGAGATTGGACAAAGCAGAGTACAGGGAAAAAGCAGGGAGTCAATCCACGGCTTCGACTGGGTCACCGGGCCCTTTCTGGGTCTCAAAAACGTCCCATATCCCAAATAGCAGACACTGATACCGACACGGATTCTGGCTCCAGTGTCGACTATGATGAGGCGAGGTTACACCCAAGGGTGGCTAAAAGTATTCATTATATGATTATTGCAATAAAAGATGTTTTGCATATCACTGAGGACCCCTCTGTCCCTGACACGAGGGTGCGCATGTATAAGGAAAAGAGACCTGAGGTTACCTTTCCCCCATCTCATGAGCTGAACGAGTTATTTGAAAAAGCTTGGCAAACTCCAGACAATAAATTGCAGATTCCCAAGAGGATTCTTATGGCGTACCCTTTCCCTGCACAGGACAGGGTACGGTGGGAATCTTCGTCCAGGGTGGACAAGGCTTTAACGCGTCTATCCAAGAAGGTGGCGCTGCCGTCTCCAGACACAGCAGCCCTCAAGGATCCTGCTGATCGCAGACAGGAGACTACCTTAAAATCTATCTATACGCATACGGGTGCTTTACTCAGACCGGCAATTGCATCGGTGTGGGTATGTAGCGCAGTAGCAGCTTGGACAGATACCTTGTCAGCTGACCTGGATACCCTAGACAGGGATACTATTTTATTGATCTTGGGTCACATTAAAGACGCAGTTTTATATATGAGAGACGCTCAGAGAGACGTTGGGCTGCTAGGTTCAAGAGCCAACGCCATGGCGATTTCTGCTAGACGAGCCCTGTGGACCCGACAATGGACGGGTGATGCCGACTCAAAGAAGCATATGGAGGTTTTACCTTACAAAGGTGAAGTTTTATTTGGGGAAGGTCTCGCGGACCTGGTTTCCACAGCTACCGCGGATAAATTTACTTTTTTGCTTTTTGTTCCCCCACAGCAAAAGAAAACTCCACAATATCAGATGCAGTCCTTTCGGTCGCATAAGTCTAGAAGAGGTCAGGGCTCCTCCTTCCTCGCCAGAGGTAAGCGTAGAGGAAAGAGAACGCCTGCTTCGGCTGGTTCCCAGGAGCAGAAGTCCTCCCCGGCTTCTGCTAAATCCACCGCATGACGCTGGGGCTCCACTGAGGGAGTCCGCACCGGTGAGGGCACATCTTCGACTCTTCAGCCAGGTCTGGGTTCTTTCAGACGTGGATCCTTGGGCGATGGAAATTGTATCCCAAGGCTACAAACTGGAATTCGAAGATGCCCCCTCGCCGATTTTTCAAGTCTGCCTTGCCAGCTTCTCCCCCGGAGAGGGAAGTAGTATTGGCTGCAATTCAAAAGCTGTGTCAACAGCAAGTGATTGTCAAGGTTCCCTAGTCCAACAGGGGAAAGGGTACTATTCAACCCTGTTCATGCTCCCGAAGCCGGATGGTTCGGTCAGACCCATTTTGAATCTAAAATCCCTAAACCTGTACTTGAAAAAGTTCAAATTCAAGATGGAATCGCTCCGGGCAGTGATCTCCAGCCTGGAAGGGGGGGATTTTATGGTATCACTGGACGTGAAGGATGCCTACATTCATGTCCCCATATATCCTCCTCCATCAGGAGTACCTGAGATGCGCTGTACAGGACTGTCATTACCAGTTTCAGACGTTGCCGTTTGTACTTTCCACTACGAGGATTTTCACCAAGGTGATGGCGGAGATGATGGTGCTCCTGCGCAGGCGAGGAGTCACAATTATCCCGTACTTGGACGATCTCCTGATAAAAGTGAGATCGAGAGATCAATTGCTAAAGAGCGTGTTGCTCTCCCCGAGAGTGCTACAACAGCACGGTTGGATTCTCAATCTGCCAAAGTCGCAATTGGTTCCAACGACTCGACTATCATTCCTAGGCATGATTCTGGACACGGAACAGAAGAGGGTTTTTCTCCCAATGGAAAAATCCCAGGACCTCCAGAACATGGTCAGAGACCTGCTAAAACCAAAAAGAGTGTGTGTTCATCTATGCACTCGAGTTCTGGGGTAAATAGTAGCAGCCTACGAGGCCATCCCCTTCGGCAGGTTCCATGCGAGGACATTTCAGTGGGACCTTCTGGACAAGTGGTCAGGGTCTCATCTACAACTACATCAGAAGATAAGCCTCTCCCCCAGGGCCAGGGTCTCTCTCCTGTGGTGGCTGCAGAGTGCTCACCTTCTAGAGGGTCGCAGGTTCGGCATTCAGGACTGGGTTCTGTTAACCACGGACGCGAGCCTCAGGGGCTGGAGAGCAGTCACACAAGGAAGAAATTTTCAGGGACTATGGTCAAGCCAGGAGGCTTGTCTACACATCAACGTGCTGAAATTGAGGGCCATATACAACGGCCTACGACAAGCGGAGAATCTTCTTCGCGACCTACCGGTGCTGATTCAATCAGACAACGTCACAGCCGTGGCTCATATAAACCGCCAAGGCGGGACAAGGAGCAGAGTGGCAATGGCGGAAGCCACCAGGATTCTTCGCTGGGCGGAAAATCATGTAAGCGTTCTGTCAGCGGTCTTCATACCGGTAGTGGACAACTGGGAAGCAGACTTCCTCAGTAGACACTATCTCCATCCAGGAGAGTGGGGTCTTCATCAAGAAGTCTTTGCAGAAATAACAAGTCGTTGGGGACTTCCTCAAATAGACATGATGGTGTCACGCCTCAACAAAAAGCTTCGGAGGTATTGTGCCAGGTCAAGGGACCCTCAGGCAGTAGTGGTAGACGCCCTAGTGACACCATGGGTGTTTCAGTCGGTCTATGTGTTCCCTCCTCTGCCTCTCATCTCAAAAATATTGAGAATCATAAGACGAAAAAGAGTACAGACAATACTCGTTCCAAATTGGCCTCGAAGGGCCTGGTATTCGAATCTTCAGGAAATGATCACAGAAGATCCGTGGCCTCTTCCTCTTAGGGAGGACCTGTTGCAGCAGGGGCCCTGCATATTCCAAGACTTACCGCGACTACGTTTGACGGCATGGCGGTTGAACACCGGATCCTAGCTGGGAGAGGTATTCCAAAGGAAGTCATCCCTACTCTGATAAAGGCTAGGAAGGAGGTGACGGCGAAACATTATCACCGTATTTGGAGGAAGTATGTATCTTGGTGTGAAGCCAAGAATTCTCCTACGGAAGATTTCCATCTGAGCCGTTTTCTCCACTTTCAACAGACAGGAGTGGATATGGGCCTGAAGTTAGGCTCCATTAAGGTACAGATTTCGGCCCTATCTATATTTTTTCAGAAGGAATTGGCTTCTCTCCCAGAAGTCCAGACTTTTGTGAAGGGAGTGCTGCACATCCAGCCTCCTTTTGTGCCCCCGGTGGCACCTTGGGACCTTAACGTGGTGTTAAGGTTCCTAAAATCTCACTGGTTTGAACCTCTCCAAACGGTGGAATTAAAATTTCTCACTTGGAAGGGGGTCATGTTATTGGCCCTGGCATCTGCAAGGCGGGTGTCCGAATTGGCGGCTAAGTCTCACAAGAGTCCCTATTTGATTTTCCATGTGGATAGAGCTGAGTTGAGGACTCGTCCTCATTTTTTGCCTAAGGTGGTTTCTTCATTTCATATGAACCAACCTATTGTGGTGCCTGTGGCTACGGGTGACTTGGAGGACTCCAAGTCCCTGGATGTAGTCAGGGCCTTAAAAATTTATGTAGCCAGGACGGCTAGGGTTAGGAAAACAGAGGCTCTGTTTGTCCTGTATGCAGCCAACAAGGTTGGCGCTCCTGCGTCTAAGCAGACTATTGCTCGCTGGATCTGTAACACGATTCAGCAGGTTCATTCTACGGCTGGATTGCCGTTACCAGATTCGGTAAAGGCCCATTCCACTAGGAAGGTGGGCTCTTCTTGGGCGGCTGCCCGAGGCGTCTCGGCGTTACAGTTGTGCCGAGCAGCTACTTGGTTGGATTCAAACACTTTTGCAAAATTCTACAAGTTTGATACCCTGGCTGATGAGGACCTCGCGTTTGCTCAATCGGTGCTGCAGAGTCATCCGCACTCTCCCGCCCGGTTTGGAGCTTTGGTATACACCCCATGGTCCTTACGGAGTCCCTAGCATCTTCTAGGACGTAAGAGAAAATAAGATTTTAAACCTACCGGTAAATCTTTTTCTCCTAGTCCGTAGAGGATGCTGGGCGCCCGTCCCAGTGCGGACTGAATCTGCAAGACTTGTATATAGTTGTTGCTTACATAAGGGTTATGTTACAGTTGGGATCGGTCTTTGACTGATACTGTGTTTTGTTCATACTGTTAACTGGTTGCGTATATTCCAGGTTATACGGTGTGGTTGGTGTGGGCTGGTATGAATCTTGCCCTTAGCTTAACAGAATCCTTTCCTCATATTGTCCATCTCCTCTGGGCACAGTTTCTCTAACTGAGGTCTGGAGGAGGGGCATAGAGGGAGGAGCCAGTGCACACCCATACTAAAAGTTCTTTATAGTGCTCTTGTCTCCTGCGGAGCCCGTCTATACCCCATGGTCCTTACGGAGTCCCCAGCATCCTCTACGGACTAGGAGAAAAAGATTTACCGGTAGGTTTAAAATCTTATTTTTACCCGTTTTTTAAGACGCGCTCCTCATTGGCCAATCCCTAAGGGGGGATTTGTTTAATTGACACGCTGGCCCCGAGCTGAATGATATAAAGAGGAGGTGGAGCCACTTTCCCCTCCTCTTTGGCGTCTGGCTGCTTGCGGAGGGTGACTCGGTGTCGGTGAGTGAAGGGTAGTGCGGGTGGTGAATGGGTTACGGGGGGCTTGCCACAGCGACTCTGGGGAGTGCTGGCAATGTGCAGGGATTGGCGTCCTCCATGATCTAGTGGGTAAAGCTGGGCTTAGTGACTGGGGCTTCCCGCGGTGCC